>NC_134709.1:62599555-62942055 GCF_043290135.1 Rhipicephalus microplus | reverse complement strand
TGACAACCGATTACCCGTGTTAAAGGTTTAAAGGGTTATCATCATCATCATCATTGTCGTCGTCGTCGTCATCATCATCATCATCATCATCATCATCATTAACCTGACTATGCCTACTGCAGGGCAAACACCTCTCTCATGTACCGCCAAGCAATCCGATCCTGTGCTTTCTGCTGACACGATATACCTGCAAACTTTTTATTATCATCTGCCCACCTAACTTTCCGTCCCTCTCCACTCGTTTGCGTTCTCTTGGAATACAATCAGTTAGCCTTAATGACAGCGATTATAAAGTAGTTATGAAAGGAAGTAAAATGATGTACTGGGCCAGCTGGTATAGATTCGGGGCGAGGCTTAGCGCGTATAAAATAAGACAAAGAAAAGATGACACTAACAAAAAGGCGCTGACTGATAAATGATGCTTATTGAAAAGAAATCTCTCCTTAGAGATGGCAGTAACGTCACAACAAACCATGCCAATGATATGCCTCCACGTGAACATCTTTGAACAAAACAAAATCAAAGACGTTTTTTTTAACAAGCGTGAAAATAAATAATCCCCTGAGGCAAATACACAGATAATTGCACACTGAATGTTGTCTTGTAGGTTGCTTATTTTTTTTCCCAGAAGGTATGCATACCCAGCCTTCGTCAAAGCAGGTATGCCCTTGGGACGCTCTTCAAATGTTTTAAGACTGGAAAGAAGCAGTTGAATATTAGTTGTAGAAGATTTCTTTAGGCATAGACTTTAATTGCTGCAGTGTACAAACTAATTTCGACCTGCAGTTCCTTCTAACCAGCTCGTCAAGGCGGCTGAGCGTCGTGATAATTGATGATCCTTCTGCCAATAGGCTGTTAAAACCTTCGTAAAAATAGATAACCACTCTGGTCCAGCGAGACAAACCCGCAAAACTGCCCTTCATTGGTAATATGTGCTATCTGAGCCTTGCTTAAATGCAATACTTATGGAAGCTAGTAGACTGTTCACGATTTTCAATATTCACTAGAAGGTATTTTAGCTGCAAGTGGTGCCACCTAAGGCATACAGGAATTTCGTTTTACTCATGCCCGGGAGTAAGGCTTCGACAGATTCAAAATACAACGTTGGTATTGTTTGCTACAATGGTCATTTACCGTTCACAGACAACACCTGCTGGCACGCAGAATTCCTGCGCTCGATTCCCCCTCAAACCGGTCATTTGCTTTATTTGCATCCGTCTCGAATTTCTGTTTACAGACCACCGATTTTTCGCTCATAGCCAGCGATGCCGATGCTGACAACAAAATTTCCGTGAGACGAGGTCCCTGACGCTATCGCATGAAAACTTTTGCTCGCTTTCAGCAAATCGTCAGTCAGTCAGTCAGTCAGTCAGTCAGTTAAGAACTTTCTTAAATGGTCCTGAGGATCTTAAGCCACAGGGGTGTCCACGAGGGACATTACATAGCAGCCGCTACTGTAGGCGACGCCCGAGTCGGGGCGGGAACGTGGTGGCGTTCCGCCAGTTCTTGAGCCATCTTGACTGCCTTTTGCTAGTTTCCTAGACTGGGGCTCCAGAGTGCCTCCTCCCAGTCGGAGTCACTGGTGAGAAGTTGCCGACGTAACACGGGACATTGCCAGAGCCTGTGTTCGAGTGAACAGTACACTTGTGAGCAGTCTGGGTATTGTGAATCTATGTCTGAGTTGTAGAGTAAAAATATGTATGGCCCAGAGAAAACGAATATACGCGTCAAATGGAAGCGATGTACCAACCCCAGCGACGAGAACTCACGTGCAAAGAGCTGTCCATAATGCTCCGACGCGTATAGCTTAGATGAGAAAGTGTCCACTGCCATGGCAACGAAACGTCAAAGCAAACACCACCAGGATCGTCATCAGTTACCAGGCGTATCGATTTCCGAACGGTCGCAAGCGGACACACGTGGACAAATGTCCAACGAGCCCCCCTATCTAAATCGACTCGACAGCTATTCCACGATGTCTAGCAGCGGCGTTGTCACACAGGTGGCATGACCAATCGTCGAATGTCCTTAACTTGCTCTTCTTTCTCAAGCCGTTCCGCAACGTTGGATTATAAATCGCCATAATGATTCTAATCACCCGCTATCATCATCCCTGGCTCCGTTGTTAAAGCAACTTTGTCGTAGTTTTAAACTTACGCCTGAGTCGAGAACCATCTGTGGCTACAGTTGCCATGAAGCCGTTGCTGCGCCGTCTGCAGGTGATTTTTACGTCAAACGTATGAGTGCCTCCCACCACTTTAGGCTGTTTCTTACTTTTTAGTATCGTCGGGAGATATTGTTAGGATCACGAAACGTTGAATGCATCAACCCAAGAGCTTTCACGCATATGCGTGTGCCATGGCACTGTTCATTTAGTTGCTATTCACACAATTGGGCAAAGCTGCCACCCTGTGTGCCGGCGCCGAAATCCACCTTTAATTGATAGATATGTTGGGTTTAACGTCCCAAAACCACCATATGATTATGAGAGACGCCGTATTGGAGGGCTCCGGAAATTTCGACAGCTTGGGGTCCTTTAGCGTGCACCCAAATCTGAGCACACGGGCCTACAACATTTCCGCCTCCATCGGAAATGCAGCCGCCGCAGCCGGGATGTGATCCTGCGATCTGCGGGTCAGTAGCCGAGTACCTTAGCCACTAGACCACTGCGGCGGGGCCCAAAATACACCCTTAAAGAGTTCATACATAGCCAGACGTTAGTGGTACTACATAAGCGCAAAAAGCGAAACAGAGGGTTTGCCCGTTAGTTCTATACCTTGGGCTCGCAAGTACTTGCTGTTGGGTTAGTCGTATGATACTGTTCACAATTCATACTGAGGCAAATTTGGTGCTTGTCTTGCTCATTTATCTTCTTCTTGTAGCTAAAGTTGTTATGAGATCCCAACAACCGGTTTCTACGGTGTAGTTCTCCAACACTGCTGGTGTCGTTAACCGTTATCGCACAGAATGATGAAACAAGTTATCCCGGATTGGGCAGGATTTGAACCTGCACCCTCCGCATGGCAGTCGAGTATTCTACCAAACAGTCACACCAACGCTATTTTTGTTCTTTATGCGTGGAAGTAATGCCATTGAGTATTGTCATGAACTCCAACACGGTTCATCGTTTCAGAATGACGTTCCCACGCACACATGTGCAAAACACAATTTTACACAGCGCGACGAATCTTCGAAAGTACGGTAAACAAACACAAGCGTCCAAAAGTTCAAGCCACTCCGGAACAGTGTCGAAATGTCAACAATTCGCATTTCGGCTGCTAGTTCTAGCAAAATTGACCTTCTCTGTCAATAGTGCACCTCCAGCATAATGCATAAAGACTCAATAACATAATTAAATCTTTTGTGGAATTATTGTTGATGCTATTTTTGAACGGTAAATAACCCCAACACCATGAGCCAGCACTTGAAACACCTCCGCAAGAAGACCCTATGCAGGCGTCATGTCGGCCAAGGAAACACGTAAATATGTGTAATGTGACGTTGTAGAAAAATAATGAAATACAAGCCAGTAGCTAGGAAATACGAATTGCGCTACCATTGGGTCGTTTAATGCTCGCAACCCATTATGAAGGGCTGGGTCATAATTCTCCAGTGTCACCGGCCACAGCATAAGCGAACTGTTTGGATGCCTAAAGATGCGTATTCTTCACCTCGCTTCTCTACACTTCAGAATGATGAATGATAGCTTATTCGGTGCTTACCTACTTCACAAAAATTTGATTAATTATGATGTTGTGGATACCTTGCAAATGAAGATGTATGCACCTTTTTACTGAAAGACCTATTGCGGCTCCTTATGACACCGCCATAAGCCCCTCTGGGCTGTTGCTAACATGCGTGACCCCCAAAATGCAGGGCTGAAGCTGTGACCTAAGCTTTTGTGCTCCCGTGCAACAGCACCCCCCCCCCCCCCCACCTCCGAAAAAAAAAGGATTTCTCCTATCCGCTAAAAAGGTCTATTAATTGCTTTAGGAGAGTCTACAACGGACTCTGGGCAGGCCACTCATTCAGCTTTCGCTGCCATTGAGCTGTGTGTTCTTGCGCAGGGCTGGTGCTTTTTTCATCGTTGGGCGCTAAGTGACCACGTATAGCTTATGGTGAGCTCTTGGTGCATTAAGGACGTAGCCAAAAAAATGTAGTCATGAAAGAAAATGGCAGGGTTGTCGCATACTTTCTGTATGCTCGCGTGTGCATTTGCATGTGTTTGTACATACACACAATTTGAAAATTCTAGGGGGGCTTTCAACCCCCTCCCCTTCTGGCTAATGATTGATATGTGCGGTTCATCGTCCCAAAACCACCATATGATTATGAGAGACGCCGTAGTGGAGGGCTACGGAAATTTTGACCACCTGGGGTTCTTTAACGTGCACCCAAATCTAAGCACGCGGGCCTACAGCATTTCCACCTCCATCGGAAATGCAGCCGCCGCAGCTGGGATTCGATCCCGCGACCTGCGGGTCATTGGTGGAGTACCTTGGCCACCATACCACCGCGGCGCCCCCCCCCCCCCCCTTCCTACTGGCTTCACCAGTGGTCTATGACGATCGAGAGCACGCCACCATGGTGGGGGAAACAGTGTTGCGTTTGCGCCGGTCGATGTTTTCTGGGGATGCACTTATCATAACGTGTACACTCGATGGGAGGGAAATCGTTTTTTGGTTCGCCTCCCCCTCTTTCAAGCCCCCCCTCCCTTTGTGTCTTGCATGCATCTGACGAATATATCGACCATTCGCCCACGTAACACGTACTTTTGGACGTCCATTAGGTCTCGCTGTTTTCAAATGGTGGTCGTAGTAACCACTCAAACGAAAGAGAGGCGACGACGCAGTTTTGGTTGCCAAGGCACACAGCGGACGCGATAAGCTCACGCCCCGTCAATACTTGCGCCCCGAGGCTCTAACCCACCCGTAACGAACGCAAGATTTGTCTGCTCGGTTGGCCAAAGTGTAAAGGTGAATGATTAAGTGCGGCACGGGTTGGGTTGACGCAATATTACTGGCGAGTAATTAGAGTGGCAGTTCCATCGGTGGAGGGGTAGTGGGTGCACGCACGGTGCTTTTCTGAGCCGATATTAAGAAAATTAGCAGGGCTTGATGGGCCTGCCATGGAGGCACACCCTCCTCGAAACAAGCAATAATCAAGGGTCGTGCTCCAGCAAGTCCATATTCCTTCGGGAGCAGTGCTTGCCGCGCGACCAATGTGGGACACTCGTTTGTGGACATTTTTTATGGGACTATTTATTTTTGTTTACGCTTGTGTATGTTTATTGTTTCTTTATTCTCCATTTCTTCTCTTTTTTTTTTTCACCCTGTCCTGCTTTCCTCTATGTCTGCCCTTCGCGAATGAGCCGGCAGGCATTGCGCCTATAGGTGGCAGTTGTCAGCCTGATCCCTCCCTACTTCCTTTGTGTCTTCGCGCTTTGTGTGTATACACACCAAATAATAATAATAATAATAATAATAATAATAATAATAATAATAATAATAATAATAATAATAATAATAATAATAATAATAATAATAATAATAATAATAATAATAATAATAATAATAATAATAATAATAATAATAATAATAATAATAATAATAATAATAATAATAATAATAATAATAATAATAACAATAATAATAATAATAATAATAATAATAATAATAAACTAATAATAATATAAAATATACTATTAATAATAATAATAATAATAGTCTTCATTATTATAACACATAAACTATATAGGTAACCACACGACTGCACAGCTTCACATCCACAAAGCCACGACACCCCAAAGCGATATTATTCAGCTCACTGGATACAAAACAACAGTCCCGTATAAAAAATGTAAATAAATAAACAAAGCTTATAAAATCCCATGCCTTTATTTAGCGGCACGCGTAAAAAAACACAACCTTTGCTTTGATTGAGCGGTGGAAGGCACGCTGATATATAAAATACCTATAATCCGTGAATCCGTGGCCATCCCTGATGCTCCTATTATTTCACGCGTTTTTCTTTTTTTGGACGGCATGAACGAAAAGCGCAGCACATTTTTTTTTTCAAATTCTGGCGTACAACTACCGCTCCGGCAATGCGTCGCCACGTCAACCCTTGCGGACCCCCCCCCCCCTTGCCATTGTACGACGAATGCTCCGTGAGGTGGTCGTTTAAAGACACACTAAAGGGGAAAACGGTTTTAAGCGCATTATCCAAGTACATTTTGACAATCCCAAAAACACCACTGTTACCACGACATGACGCTTAGAAGGTGAAAAAACGTGCGAAAAAAAAATGCGGCAGGTGGCGACGTCACCTTGAGTTTGCCGCACCAAACATCACGGCGTCAGAAACTTTTAATCGCGTTCAAGGTCCTGCGTAGCTTCTAATCGATAAAAATGAAAGAGATTGTAATCTGTGGGTGTCATTGACCTCGCATACGAAGTTTCAGAATATCTCATTCATCCGATGCCACAAAATTACCGAAAAAACATTTTGAAATTTCTTATGTCCCGCGCGCATATTTCGGAGCGAAATTTAAAAATGAAATTTCTACCTTCATTTTCTCTGCTAATAATAAACTTAAAATAGTGATACATACGGTGTCAAAGTTTTAACGGTGCAGTTTTTTTTTCTATTATTTACTAAGTCGTTGTTCCTCTTTAGTGCCCATTTAAGCAGCGCCCAGTCTTTTCCACATATCTGAAGCCACTTCTTAAAGGAAATGAATAAACAACAGTTTTCTTTAATTTCTGCAAAGCGCATACAGTGCTCCGTAAAATACATTAATATTATGTAAAAATAAGTAGAACATAATAATACATTGTATAACGCAATAATTTTCCGCAGCGGCGTCGTTATCAACAGAAATGAAGCATAAAACCATCAAAACGTGGGGATGTCGCCGTACGATGTCACAGGTCAAAATTTGTTACTTTGGCGACACATGATTACACCATCGCATGACGTTGTTGCTTGTTCGTGGGTGGGACCATCGCGGAGACAGTGTAAAAGTAGCTAGAGGGCAGAAAACTCCAAGTGCTTCCGATCCTGGGTGCAGTGGTAAACGTTTGTTTCACAAAAGTACGCTATATATTGTCAATATCTTTGTCTTAATTCCAGATTTTTGTCGTCTAAAGCAAGACGCTCCCTAAGTGTATTATGTGGAAGTTTTTCTAAAATTTTCTATATACACGACCTTTCGTTTATCGATTGTCGCATTTTTGTGCTTATATTCAATTAGAAGATAAATTAAGGAATTGTTGTCACCGTTACTTGACGACGGCTTCCCCTTATATACATATTGTCACGGCTAAAGGCCGGGCAAGAGGACGACGAAGTGATGAGCGTGGGCAGCACCCACGGTTGCTCTGAGAAAGACGACGTCGACGTGGCTGCTCCTTTGTTCTGTCAATACAGACATTGTTTTTCCTGGTCGCACCCGCGTCCTGTATCCTGTTATTTTCATGTCGCGACAATATATATAAGCTTATATACATATATACAGTCCTACATGCATAGGTGAGTTCAAATGTTCTCATATGGGCAGAACAAATACGTAGCCACCACACTCACTTTTAACCTAGTCTGCTCAGTAGTGGTCACAAATCTTTGCACTAATTTTTGTACTCTTTTGTGTGTACACGTTTTGTTTCGTTTTTTATTTCCGAATTAACCGAGTTGTATAACCGAGTTGTAAGTCCTGAAATGACAATGGGAACTGTGTGGCAGTATCATGAAAAGGATAGTATTACTAATAACTATTGCGGTTTAACGTCCCAAAACCACAATATCATATGTGAGAGACACCGTAGTGCAGGGCTCCGGAAATTTCGACCACCTGAGGTTCTTTAACGTGCACCTTAATCTCAGTGCACGGGTGGGTCTCGAGGATTTTCGCCTTCATCGAAAATGCTGCCGCCGCACCGCAACAAGGAGCTACAACATACGCTCAACGCGTTCTTGTGAGTGCACTTTTTCAGTGAACAGATAATTGCGCCAGCCTCAGTGTTAAATCGACCTCCGCAATTGTATGTGTGAAAAGATTCGCTCATATCCTGTGCAGAGATTGTAACTTTACAGTATATTCGTACATACGTTTTGAATTATGTACATTTTGGGGTGAATCAGGGGCGTTGTTCTTAAAGGGGGCGAGGGTTCAGTTTCTGTTTATCTACCTTCATCTCCGTGTTTGCATGAGTGCGTGTATATACACAAGCAAAACTGAAAAGTTATTATTAAGTGTATACAACATTTGCTTAAGCAGTCAGTGCAAAGTAAAGCTTCCGTTGCTGCGTTGTTCTCATGACTGCTTTTATTGTGATTTCTTAACTACTTCTGCATAGCTAAGTCACTTCACCGCAATCTAAGTCTACAAAAGAAACGCATTTCGAGACATTAAGCTCATCCCGTTGATGGAGAGAAAAAAAAAGGTACTACAGGATTGTACATCAAGCAGAAGAAACAATTCCTCCCCAATGAACAAATTTGGGAGCGCAAAACACACAAAATACATTTAATATAGAAAGAATGACCAAATGCAAGTCAAGAACTCTCCCAGCTTTCGGTTCTTCTAAATGCTTCATCCTTCAATGTGGTTAGGCCGACAACGACCTCTATGCATATACGTACATTTATTATTGGCGTGCACAAGGTTGCATGTTACAAGAGCAGAGAGAGGCAAAGTTCTGCCGCAGCTCCCTCCCTTTTCTGTTCTTGTTTTTCCCAAACCCTCCCCACGGCAAGGACGAAGTATTAGGGAAAGGGGGGGTGAGAAAAACCGCCTTTTCTCTCCCTCCACCGACCCATACCCAATATGTTACATGAGAGTGCACCCACTTTTGCTGATGAATGAACCACCGAAGCGACGTATGAACAACGACCTTCCGACAGCGCGCGGCTTCAACCCTTACCGTAACCCTCTCCTTTCTTTTTTTTTTTACCATCTGTCCGATTCGTACTCCATGCATAGGGTGCAGCACTCGTTCGAATGTCGAGCGCAAGCCATGCGAGAGCTATTTTCCACGTCGTGCACAGGTCGAGGGGGTGTGCGCGCGTTCAATCGAATTTTCGATGAGCCCCTCCAAGTTTGCGCTTGCCCTCCTTTTTATTTCGTCATTTACTTATTTGCTTTGTCTGATCTTTGTTCTGCGATCGCTGCTGTTGTCTCGTGCCGTTCGAAGGGGGAAAAGAGTTGTCGAGGTAGTTCATTTTTTTCTTGTTTTTTTTTACTCGGTTCGGTTTTGATCAATGACTTCTTGTTTACCGTCGTTCTGTGAGGCATGCAATCCACCTCTTTTTTTCCATCAACCACCCTATCCTGCCTCGCAGTTCTGCATGCTCCAATGATGCGTTTATTGCGCAGGTTTGATGGGGAACCGAGAGCAGCAGCAGACGCAGCAGCAGTAACAACAGATCATTACTTCAATCCCGCTGATTGTGCCTTCTGCACAAGCCGCACTTTTCACGGCAACCAATCAAATATTGTTCTTCTTTTTTTCTTTCATGATACTACAACACACTCCGGTGGTGCATCTAGCGTTCGCATCTAGTTGGGATACTATAGAGAACTCGCAATGGATTCTGCAGCTTCACGTAAATATCCACAATACAAACGGAGGTTCTCAGTCACATCCGTTTTTGTTGTCAGTCCTTGTCAGTCCTTGTGACCTCGTCCGGCGTCAATGCCTTTAGTCCCCTCTTCCTTGGGTGTAATTTTGCGCACTTGAATAAAATCGATTCATCATCATCACCATCATCATCATCCCCACAACCACCGCCACCACCACCACAATCATCATCATCATCATCATCATCATCATCATCAACAACATCAGCCTGACTACGTCCACTGCAGGACAAAGGCCTCTCCCATGTTCCGCCAGTTAGCCCGGTCCTGTGCTTGCTGCTGCCAAGTTATACCCGCAAACGTCTTAATCTCATCTGCCCACCTAACCTTCTGTCTCCCCCTAACCCGCTTGCCTTCTCTGGGAATCCAGTTAGTTACCTTTATATGACCAGTGGTTATCCCGTCTACGCGCTACATGCCCGGCCCATGTCCATTTCTTCTTCTTGATTTCAACTATGATATCCTTAACCCCCGTTTGTTCCCTAATCCACTCTGCTCTGTTCTTGTTTCTTGAGGTTACACTTACCATTTTTCTTTTTATTGCTCGCTGCGTCGTCCTCAGTTTAAGCTGAACCCTCTTTGTAAGTCTCCAGGTTTCTGCTCCATAGCTAAGTACTGGCAAGATACAGCTGTTATATACATTCATCTTGAGGGATAGCGGCAATCTACCTGTCATAATTTGAGAGCGCTTGCCAAATGTGCTCCACCCCATTCTTATTCTTCTAGTTACTTCAATCTCGTGGTTTGGCTCCGCGGTTATTACCTGCCCTAAGTAGACATAGACTTTTACAATTCGAAGTGCACTATTACCTATCTCGAAGCGCTGCTCTCTTCCGAGGTTGTTGTACATTACTTTCGTTTTCTGCAGATTAATTTTAAGACCCACCTTTCTGCTCTCCTTGTCTAACTCCGTAATCATGAGTTGCAATTTGTCCCCTGAGTTACTCAGCAATGCAATGTCATCGGCGAAGCGCAGGTTACTAAGGTACTCTCCATTAAATCTTATCCCTAACTGTTCCCATTCTAGGCTTGGGAAAACCTCCTGTAAGCACGCGGTAAATAGCATTGGGGAGATTGTGTCTCCCTGCCTTACACCTTTCTTGATTGGTATTCTGTTGCTTTCTTTATGAACCACTGTGGTAGCAGTTGATCCCCTGTAGAATTCTTCCAGGTTGTTTACATATGCTTCACCGATACCCTGATTACGCGGTGTCTGCATGACGGCTGATATTTCTACTGAATTAAACGCCTTCTCGTAATCTATGAAGGCTATGTATAGTGGTTGGTTATATTCTGAGCATTTCTCTATTACCTAATTGATAGTATGAATGTCGTTGATTGTTGAGTAGCCTGTTCAAAATCCTGCTTGTTCCTTTGGTTGATTGAATTCGAATGTTTTCTTTACTTTGTTAGCAATTACCTTTGTAAATAGTTTGTATGCTACAGAGAGCAAGCTGATCGGCCTGTAATTCGCCAAGTCCTTGTCATCTTCTTTCCTATGTATTAAGGTAATGTTAGCATTCTTCCAAGACTCTGGTACTCTTCCCGTCAGGAGACACCTCGCAAACAAGGTTGCTAGTTTTTCTAACACAATCTGTCCTCCATCTTCCAGCAGATCTGATGTTACCTGATCCTCACCAGCAGCTTTGCCTCTTTGCATGCTCTCCAAAGCTTTTCTGACTTCTTCTATCATTACTGGTGGGGTGTCATCTGGGTTACTGCTAGTTCTTATAGTATTAAGGTCGTGGTGGTCCCGGCTACTGTATAGATCTCTGTAAAACTCCTCCGCTATTTTAACTATCCTATCCATATTGGTAGTTATTTTGCCTTCTTTGTCCCTTAGTGCATACATCCGATTTTTGACTATCCCAAGTTTCCTCTTCACTGCTATAACGTTTCCTCCGTTTTTTTAGAGCGTGTTCAATTCTCTCCATATTATACCTTCTTACATCGGATACCTTACACCTATTAATCAACTTCGAAAGCTCTGCCAGTTCTATTTTGTCTGTTGTACTTGAGACTTTCATGATTTGACGCTTCTTAATGAGATTCTTTGTTTCCTGAAGAGCTTTCCAGTGTCCTGTCTAACTACCCTGCCTACAACTTCCACTGCACACTCCGTAATGATCCTCGTCAGATTATTATTAATTGTACCTACGCTAAGGTTGGTTTCCTCACTAAGAGCCGAGTTCTCAAGCGAGACTCTGAATTCCTGTACTTTTCCTCTCAGTGCTAGCTCATTGATTGGCTTCTTGCGTATCAGTTTCTGTCGTTCCTTCTTCAAGTCTAGGCGAATTCGAGACCATAGCATTCTATGGTGACTGCATCGTACCTTGCCAACCACTTCCACATCCTGCACGATGTCTGGGTGTGCAATTAATATAAAGTCTATTTCGTTCTTATTTTCGCAATTAGGACTCTTCCATGTCCACTTGCGGTTTCCTCGTTTTTGGTAGAAGGTATTCAAAATCCGTAATTATTGCGTTCTTCAAATTCTACTAGTAGCTCTCCTCTGGCGTTTCTAGTACCGATGTCATAATCTCCTACTGGCTGGTTTCCAGCCGGCTTCTTCCCTACCTTTGCATTAAAGTCTCCCATCAGTATAGTATACTGTGTTTTTACCTAACTCATTGCTAATTCCACGTCTTCATAGAAGCTTTCAACGAAGCTTCATAGAGCTTTCTATGAAGCTTTCATAGACGCTTCATAGAGGCGTCATCATGACTGAAGCGTACGCCTGTACCACCTTATTCTTGTATCTCTTATTCAGTTTAATTACAATACGTACCACCCTTTCATTAATGCTATAGTATTCCTCTATGTTGCCAGCTATGTTTCTGTGAATTAAGAATCCCACTCCCAGTTCTCTTCTGTCAGCCACGCCCCGATAACAAAGGAAGTGCCCGTTCTGTAGCACCATTTAGGCCTCATATGTCCTCCTAACCTCACTGAGCCTTATTATATCCCATTTAACACCCTCTAGTTCCTGGAATAGTGCAGCTAGACTTCCCTCACTAGATAAGGTTCTAGCGTTAAACGTTGCTAGATACAGGTTACCATGGAGGCCTGTCCGGATCCAGAGATTCTTGGCACCCTCTGCTGCATTGCAGATCTGACTGCCGCCGTAATCAATTGCTTCGCAGCGCTGGGGATAGAGGGCCGTGAGTTAATTGACGTATGCATGTGGGAGGTAGTGGCCAGATACTGCACCAGGGTGGCCAATCCTTCTCTGGTAAGGGAGTGCGTTACCGGCGGTGGTTACCGGTGAGGCCACACCCCAGGCCTCCAAGGCAGTTTCATCACCACACAGATTTTTTCATCTGGTTAAGAATTGCGCGGCACCGGGATAAGAACCATGGACCCTTTGCATGCGAGGCGGATGCTCTAACCACTACGCCATCGCTGCTCGAAAATCGATTTAATTCTGGTCAATTCAAACTCAGAACTTACGATGGTCTAGGCCCTCACCTGTGTCCTGAGGGACATGGCCAATATTCGACTGAGTTTCACTGACGTTGGCTGCTGTACAACCTCTGTTATTAAGCCCCTGGTGGCGTCAATACGAATGATGCAAAAAGTCAGGTCATCAGAAATCACGTTTTCATGATGCCATGACGTCGTAGATTGACGCAGTTTGCGACATCACATAAAACGACGTCACATGATGACGTGATTGCACGACACAGTGGCTTGATAAAACGTGGCCCAGATCTCGGCGGTGGTGCTGCCAAAATACGCGAGATATGAAAAACTGCCATGCCTTCGGTCCTGTAGACATTGTTTTCCACGTTGGGTTCGGCAAGCTTTCGTTTGGGCAAGTGGGTATTACTGCAAGGGACTGATGAGAGTGAGCGAGTGAGACTGATTTCATTCAAGATATTGTGAAAAGGCTGAGGCGGAACCGTTAGAACCCTTAAGTCAGCCTGGGAGCCTTGCCCAGAATGGCGTCGACAGCCGAAGGCTCGTAGCGACGTCCCGGGCCCTCCGGGTGGCATGTTGTAGCTGCTTCTCGCCGTTGATCGTGAGGACCTCCTGCCGAACGTCTTGGGCGTTGAGTTGTGCTGCACCCGTGTTTGAAGTTAAAAAGAGCCGACAGCGACGCACCACCCGCTTTGCTCGCTTCGCGACAAACGAATCAGAAAAATATGCAAAATAACAAGATGATGACTTTAACCTTCAAGTCATTTCTGGTGAATGCTTAAGGTAGTAGAGATGCCAGTTGGGCTAGTTGGTGCTAACTGTTTTTACATATAATTTACGCAAATAAGGGCTGGGAGAATGAAACAGACTGGACATGGCGCTCTAAAGAGTTTTCCAAAAAGTTCCTTTAAAATTTTTTTTTCACTTCTGAAATCACTATCAGAACTACAGTGGCAGTTCGATGAGCAATGCACCCGTAGTAAGGCTTGTCCCAAAAAAGGCGTACTGATTACCTAGTGCAATCACTGGCCTATAAAAATCCCTTAACTTTTCAATAAGTATGAAAACTAAGGTGTTCATGCCTTAACCCAGAAAGAAATGAGACATATTTTTTTTTCGTTTTCCAATAATCAGTGACGCCTGTGCCTGAGAACTAGTACGTAGACCTACTAAACGATTGCTTAATTAAGGTATCGCTCTCTTGCTGGATGTACTTACGGTATTTATTTCTAAATATGATTATGACATGAAGTTGCATTGTGTTACTGCTTTTCGCTTTTCAATAACTGTCATATGACCACTGTTGCGTACACACCAATTTATTGTATGTTTCTAGTGATACAACCTATGTGCACTTACATACTTTCTTTTATTTTACGCTGTCTATAGTGCTGCTGTAAATGGCTTTCAGGCAATATAAAGCTGTTTGCAACAGCTTTTCGCCTGAAGGACCACCACCAAACTGTATCAAATTGTTGGAAGCAAATATTAATAGATTTATCGATTATGCCTTCTATCCTTGTTAGTTCGCCAGTAGCTCTACCCAACCTCATTGTTGCTACTTGTCGCACGCTTCTTCTCTCCTCTGCCCTCAACTTATCGCCGCGTCCTGCCTGTTTTTTTCACCCTGCTCTATGTCCTTTCTCGCACTCATTGGTTATATCTGAAGGTTTCGTTACATTAACGTTTGCCGCAGGAAGGACCAGCGCGTGGGAGTGCATTTTGTGTTCGCCGTGACTTTTTTGCGTCAGAAGCGGCCGCGACGCATTTCCGCCTGCACCTTCTGGCTGACTTAGCGAGTTCACGGAGGGCTACGGAATTGGTTACCCCTTCAGGCCTTGTGTACTCTGACTTCAATGTGTTTGCGTAAGTGAGCCGTAGACGTTTTATAAGTGAGTTAAACTCGCGCAAACAGAAGCGTAAGTGAATTAGGCCTTTAGGATACGTATGCAAATGTTATTTCATGGTGACTTGGTTACAAATGTACTTAAAAAAATATTAAGAGCCGGAAGCTTAGCCCAAACAGTGGTCAACGTATGACGCATGCACAGTTGCGGCAGCCCAACAGAGCAGAAAGCACGTCGAATTTCAATCTTCCCTGTGCAAAGTACGCTTTTTTCAATAGGGAATCGACGCTATACCTTCTCAGAATTTTTAAGTGAGCCCGGCTGAACTTGTCTATTCCCCAAATTTTACAAAAAAGTGAAAATTTCTAGATTTTTCTTCTCGAAGCCGTGCTAAGCTCGCTTCCTCGAAAATGCATGTCTAACGTTCTCAGAACGTTTCATTGAAGCCACCACAAGCATGCCTCTATCAAGACTGTATCATTTTTGAAGGAGGAGAAGGACAAGAACAACAAGAGGAAAGACGGGACGGTTAACCAGGCACATGCCCGGTTTGCTACCCTACGCTGCGGGAATGGGAAGGGGAAGCATGAAGATGAGAGAGAAAGAGAAGAGAAAGAGAGAAAAAAAAGATTGTCAGTCAATGGGCTAACGCGTATGCAGCGGTGGCACTACGCAAAAGTTAAAGGTGTTCACATAGGCCTGTAGTCCTCAAAAAGCACAAGACGGCTTTGACTGCCTTTTGAGCCGACGAAAGACGAGGACGGTGCTCCAGTAGCGTCTGCATAGAGAGTGGCCGATCATCAGATTGTCGCTATGCGACAGAAAGCTTGTGTGTTTCAGAGGCAAATCGAGGGCGACGGCATAGCAGATGGTCGATGTCTTCTTCGGTACCACAGACGTCACATTCTGCATTGTCGGTCAATCCAATAAGGGTTGTATATGCTTTTGTGAAGGCAACCCCAACCAAAGGTGACAAAGAAGCGAAGCTTGACGTTGACGAAGTCTGGATGGAGGTCGAAGTTCCAGTCGAGAGTTTATTTGGTAGAGTCTCGTAGGTCTTATGCTTGGGGTGTTCCACTCCAACAGACACAGACTACGTGCCAGGTGACGAAGCTGGTTTGCAGCGTCGGTCCTTGACAAAGGAATCGAAAGGGTGCGCTCTTCTTGGTGGAATGTGCAAGCCGAGTTGTCTGCGCAATTATTGCCACTGATGTCACAATGACCTGGTAGCTACTGAAAATTGACCTCGTGGCTTGTTTCTGTGACATCGTGAATAAGCTTGACAACCTTATAGGTTAACTGTTCGTGGCAACCTCGTTGAAGGACTGACTGCATGCTCTGTAAGGCCGGTTTCGCGTCGGAAAACACAGCCCATTTCTTTGGTCTCTGGGATTTGATGTGTTATAGGGCACCACGCAAAGCCGCAAATTCTGCCACTGTAGACGTAGTGAAGTGTGACAGCTTGATTCGCAGAGTGATTACCCTAGCTGGAATAGCTGGAAGGGCCATCCAGCGGCTTGAGGAGGCTTTGGCTAAGCAACGGAGAAAAGTAGCCGACAACCCGCCTAACGGGCGCGGAGGCACCCGAGTAATTGTCGCCTAGTCGGAGCACAACATCCTCGAGGTGTAGACTCTGAGATTATCGGACTCTAATAGCCATAATTTTAAGATAGAGAACATCAGTGCATTGCGAGGCCGGGGATTTTCTACACACTGGATGTATAAATAAATGTTATTTCTTTCTCTCTCTCTAGCTGGAATCACCACGGCACCGCCAGAACCAGACGCTCTGGTTGAACCATCGGTGTATATGTGCAAGTGGTTATTGTAGATTTTGTGCAAGAGGTGCAAGATCAATTGTTTTAGGGCTTACGAAGGCAAATTTGGTTTTTTCTTTATTCTTGGAATTCAAAGACGTACTTGCGGAAGTGTCAGGAACCACGGAGGATACACCAATTTCTCGGCAGGCGTAAAACCTGACGTAAACGATGCACGATGCGCACAGACAATCGCACTAAACTTCGTGCGGGGCCTCTCAGTAGCAAGTGTTGCCAAGTGGTGGGAAGTATTCCTAGCATGTTTCCTGAAGTACGTACGCATCGTTTCAATGGTAATGTGCGTCATGGCCGAGTAGTCGTGGGCAGTGGCAATGGTTTCAGCTGTCGATGCACAGCGGGGTAAAGCGAGGCATATCCTAAGAACTGGGCTTGAATATTTTGAAGTGTTCGCACGTAATTTTTGCACGTGTTAGACATAACAGGTTGGCTGTACCGCAGAAATCCGACAAATAATACCTTGTGCAGCTGTAACATAGACTCGACAGACACTCCCCAACTTTTTCTGACAAGGAACCTTAACTTGTGACAAATGGCGGTCAGCCAATTTTTCACGCAGTTTACGTGTTTCGGTTTCGGTCGATTATGACTCCCAAGAACCTGTGACCCCGGCTGCATGACACCAATTTCCCGTTAATCGATATGCCGTAAGCGGACATTGGTTTTCTGGTGAAAGCCATGACTGCACACTTTCCACTTGTGATTTCGAGCCCTTGTGTGCGTAGGTGGTGCGATGTCACTGATGCTGCCTTCTGAAGTCGAGCGCGAAGTTGTCGAGTCACACCTCATGTCCACACAAAGATGTCATCAGTATAAATGGAAAGTCGTACGCTGCTTGGTTGCTTGTTAACTAGTCCAATGAGTGTTATGTTGAACAACGCCAGGCTTAGCACTCCGCCTTGTGTGACATCCTTTTTGAAGATTTCCCCAAGAAATGGAGCGTGTTCACGAACTCTAAGGCAGCACTACAGTGTTTGATATTCGCCTTACGCAGGGGACCTCAAAACTAGTGCTGGAAATTAGAGAGCTGCTTCACCACCTCTTCGACGAAGGACACAGAATCACGTTTCAGTGGCTTCCAAGTCACTGCGGCATATTGGGCAACGAACATGCCGATGCAGCTGCCCGATCAGCACACGAAGACGGTGAAGAAGAATCTATACCATTTTCAAGGACTGATGCTGCAATGACCATCCGAAAAATCGCTAATGCAGAATTAAAATCCCTGTGGAACACCGAGTGCTTACGGCACACGCGACTGCGTAGACTGGACACGTCTCGTCGACTCCGGCCTCCGTCTGGACTCTCTCGACTCGAGACAACGGTGCTTTGCCGACTATGGCTTGGTGTCGCCTTCACCAAAGCTTTCGCCTTCCGAATCGGCATGGAAGACAGTGCTGCTTGCGGTCATTGCGGCAGCGATGAAACTATAGAGCACGTTGTCTGTCACTGCCCTCGTTACAGCGTGCAAAGACGGCAACTAGCTGCTGCGTTAGCTCGCCTTGATGACATACCTTTGTCTGAACAATCAGTGCTGGAAAGACGACATGATTTGTGTGCTCACAGAAAATCAGTGAAGGCCTTACTAAACTTTTTGCGTGGCAGCGGTCTATTGTATAGACTGTAGCACCCCAGCTCCCCCCCCCCCTTTTTTTCGCGCGCGTCTATTTCCCTCATCGCTTTATTTCCATTCTTTCTTCCCCATTCCCCCTTCCCCTAGTGCAGGGTAGCAAACCGGGTGCTCCATTTTCTGGTTAACCTCCCTGCCTTTCCCTCATTTTATTCTCTCTCTCTCTTGAAGATTTCCAGAATTGTTAAATAGCTGTGCTCAGCCTGCTTCCTAGGTAGTTCGTGTCGGACATTGCCAGAATACTTCAATGAGCTTTGCTAAGGAAAGCATTCTGGAGATTTTCAGAGTTATTCAGTAAGGCCCACTAGCTTATTCCCTTCAATTCGTGCAAGCCTGGCGGTTTTTTCATGAGTTCTTTCAGCTTGCTTATTTCAATAGAAAACGCATATTGAACGTCCAGCATTATTAAATGAGTCTTTCTAAGCTAGGATACCTAAATGGACAAAGCATGTTTTTTTTTTCGAAAATCTCAACTCAGCCTTGTTGATTTACTCCCCCTAACAGGTAATTCATGCACCCGCAAAATAGTTCTAGAATCTATCAATGAGGCTTGCTAAGCTTCATTTTATCAGTAGGAAATGCACGCGGAAGATTTTCAGAGCTCCTTATGGAGACATGCTGGACTGCGTCACTCGACATTTCCAGAAGTTTTCAACATTCCTTCCCCAGCTGGCTTCCTTCAATAGGTAATGGATGTTGAACGTTTCGAAGAATTTTCTAATAAGACCTTCAAGTCTTGATTTTCACAATGGAGAGTGCATGGAGAACATTCACTCCTGAAACTGTTCGGTGAGCCCTGGTGGGCTTGCTTCCCTCACTAGGGAATTCTTTTTGTTTATCCTCATCTCATGCGCTGTGAAACATTGAAATTACGATGCACCAACTAGCCCAATGATTAACCTTAGTGAACAGCATTCTTGAATTAGCTAGCCCTCCTAAGTTTGCATCCCTCAGTAGAAAAATCATGTTTAAAATTGACTGTTGGCTTCTGCTGATCTTACAACAAGTACTTTTCTTTGTTCCTCTTTTCCAGGGACAAGTGCTGGTACTTGTCTACCTTTTAATGAGTAAAAATTGACAATTTATTGCAGTGTTCGCGCGGGAAAAAATGCATGGGTAGTGTCGTTGTGTTAGTGACCCGTCAAAAAGGGGGTGAAATTGTGCTCAACCAAATTTCATGATCTATGCATTAGGCTACTCCAGCATCAGTACAACGAGCTAAGTACTTATTTTGTTGCATTATACTTCTAGCTACACACTGGCAAACGTTTAGCTAATTTGACACGCGGAGGCAAAGCAGATCTTTTTCAATTCGAGAATGCCTTAGAGAAAGTATTAGTCTGGGAACCATTCATTTACACTCATTATATATTATAATTCTTTGTTTAGGAGCATTCGTATGCACAAGAGAATATGATATAGGGCTTCCTGGCCGAAAATTGTAATGAAAAAGCACTGATTGCTGCTGAGGAAAGGGTTCAATCCGTTCGCACTGCGTCGGGCTTGTTCCACCTTTCAAAGTATGCTCTCAAGGCCACCCGAAATTTATCGCCTCATAAAGCCCGGCAGACAAAGGTAAAACCAACAAAATCTCCGTGTGGTTCTGCATCAAAACGACAAGAAGAGGTGAAGAAGAGGTGTCAGAACGTATCTAGATTTCTTTCTATAATTATCCGATGAACTGCGAGCGATTCAAAGAGGCAACACCAGCACAAAGGAAGACTGACGGAGTCTGCTGTGCAAGGAGTTTCGGAGCAACAGAGCGGTAGCGTCTGTCTGGATTCAATGCATGTAGTGCAAGGACTGGACTTATGGACTTTGAACACATTCAAGTACTCCTTTTTTGTAAGAACCATTGAAGACTGGAATTCACTGCCTTCCGACTGCGTGCACGCTCCGACTTCTAGTTTTGACCTCTGTGTTAGGAACCTTATGTAACCCTCTCCTGCTAGAATGGTGAAAAACTGTCTGCAGTATTCCTTAAATAAATAAAAAATAAAATAAACGAGGACCACGTGGGGGCCCGCGGAGTGAATTTCAAGTGCTTCTACTGGAACTAAGGAGATGAAATTTTCGCACACTGCCTCATTTTACCCCACAGGTTGGGGCTAAATGGGACACGTGACGGATTTTTTTTATTTCTTTTTATAATAAACTTTCGAACTGCGTCCACATGGTCGTATCTTGCCCCACGCTGTATGCCCTTCGGGGTGTTGCATGAGCGCTACATAGCTCGCTCGCCACTGCAGGGAATGCATGTCAAACACTTCCAGGTTTCATTTCTAGTGACTGAGTGTGCCACGTAAACGAAAACACAGTTGAAGGTGACAAAGTGTAAGGTGGCATGATAAAGGTAACTAAAGATCACAAGGAAAAGATCCTCTTTGCAAGGCGGGATCTATATGGTTCGGGTGATAATTCGAATAGTCTATGTTGTGGTAATTGCGTTCAGACCTCAGCACCGCAAAGCTATTGACCGAGTGTGTACGGAGCGAGCGAAAACGAGAAGGATCAGGATAGTTTGAGCCCAAGCGTCAGTTCGAGCCGACGCGCTCCATCACACTTGGTATTTGATTTTGGGCCTTGGGTCGTCACCATGCGGGATCAACCACTGTGTGTGATTCATGTGAAGCTCCCCGGAAAGCTTATTCGCGAACCCAATACGCACGAGTATGGTCCGGCGGTTTTGTCTTGTGGTATCAGTGCCAGTTTTATTTTTATTGTTTAGGGGGTCCTGCTCTGTGAAATCTGCAACGAGGCACTCGTAACGGCATTACTGATCCCGTCCAGCACTTCCCTTATTGGCCGCGAGATCAAGCATAGTCGCCGCCTGGTGGCAAGTGGCCGAAATGGCAAAGTGTGGATTACTCCGCACGTCGTCTGCTAGCCACGTCGTGTTTCTATGTGCGCGTACATTATGCACCTTCTTAAAGAAAGGATTATCCGCTCATGTAACCGCGAGTGTGACTGTTTCTACGTATGCCTGAAATGACGCGCGAAAGCATTTGGTCTTGCTCGGCTGCTGATGCATTGTAATAAAGTAGTCGAGCGCAGCTTTCCAGAGTGCTGGTTATTGGCGTCGTACCATTCATTCAGCAGAATAATTTCAGAGTGGGTGACGCTTTCTGTTTCAAGTACATCCCAAAATGCTCTTAGGATCCCCCCCCCCCCCCCCCCCCCAATTGACCACTATTAAATAGTGTGTAAGAGCAGCGCTCTATAGCGACTCGGTTGTAAAAAAAAAATTCTCTAGACCATGCACAGCGCGCTGTTGAAAGGCGTACAACTATGACATTGTAGTTTTAATGATAATGCCTTAATTGTGTTTATCTCGTCGCGGTACCACTAAATGGAAATATCACTTTAACATAAACTGTGACACATTGGTACTTAAACTCTACTTAAAACAGAGTTACCGAGCGCAACCGTGTGCTTAGATTTAAAAGCGTTTCAAAAAGCCCAGACGTTGAAAATTATTTCAGACTGCATGCCCTATAAATAATGTCGTACATTTTTACTGATAATTTTGTCTTTCTTACGTTGTCTTCAGCTTTTGTGTGGCATTGTTAGTGAACGATGGAAAGCAGTGGTAATTTTATATCTGAAAAAAAAACATGCTTGTCCCATTAACCAGGCTTTTCTTGTAGCATTTCCTTGTACATAATTGATCGATGAAAGCTTTCTGCTGCACTTTTATTTAAGATTTTTATATTTTACTGGTGCAAGAGCATGTGCGCACACGTGGTAAACGCAGCGTAGCGCAAAGCGCCATCAGTCACTGAGCTTTCATGACTAGACTTATTGACTGCTCCCCATTTAATGGTGAACAAAATGAGAGAAAAAAAATGGCAGACCTCACGTACCGTGGGAATCGATGATATGTGAAGCATGAATGAGAAATGTCGATATGTCACTTTAAAATCAGCACAACGTTACGAGGTGGAGGTAAACGATCGCGTACATGACTTCTGTGTCATGATTATCATGTTTGGATCTGTCATTTACCTTCGCCATCTATTCACGCCACGTGATACCAAATTAAGTATATCTGGAGCAAGCGAAATGGCCGCGAGCACGCTATGAGCGTGGTATGTTGTCATGTTCTTCATGACAAGCGTGTCAAAATTATCATGTTTGCACCAGTCATATATTTTTTCATCCATTGACGTCGCGTAACACCAAATTTGATAGATGTGCAGCTAGCAAAACTGCCGCGAGCGCATCATGAAGGGGCCATTATACTCCGATGTAGCGTTGACGCGCGCGCACGCTGGGCACAGCGACGCTACGTTAGAGAAACGCAAGCACTCTATAGTCTGACGCCAGGCGCAACCAGCGTCCGTCGGCGCGGCCCGACGGCAACCGACTCGAAATGCGACATGCTGCATTTCGCGCCGATGCCATAAAGTAACATTACTCTATGCCTATGCGTTACCCAGACAACACTGCGTCTCCCTCTTTTCATGACGAAGGGACGTCGGACGCGCTGAAACTCGCATGCGTCAAAGCAACGCAGCTCGGCGCGCGCCTGTGAGTATATGACAGGGCCGGTGGATGGCGTGGAAACGCTGGCGTGACGCGACGAAATGAACACCGGTGAGCACGCGCACCGTGTCATGTTGAAATGTATTGGCGCCTTGACTGTTGCATGTAGTCTTGTTCTGACAGGACAAGCATCTCATGATTATTATGTTTGCACTAGTCACATACCATCTTTATCCATTGGCGTCACGTAATACCAAATTTGGCATATGTGAAGCTAGCGAAACGGCCGCGAGCGCATTATCAGTGTGGAATGTAGTCATGTTGTTACATGACACGCGTGTCCTGATTATTACGTTTGGATGTGTCAATTACCTATAATATTCGTTCGCGCCACGTAATACCGAGTTTGGTACATGTGAAGCTAGCGAAACGGCCGTGAGTGCATCATCAGTGTGGCATGTAGTCATGTTGTTACATAACAAGCATCTCATGTTTATCACGTTTGCACCATTATCATACATTCGTCATCCATTCATGTCCCCTAATACCAAATTTGGTACATGTGACGCTAGCGAAACCGCCGCGAGCGCCTCATGAGCGTAGCATGTATTCATGTCGTTACATGACACGCATCTCATGTTTATTATGTTAGCACCATTATCATACATTCGTCATCTATTCACGTCCCGTAATACCAAATTTGGTACATGTGACGCTGGCGAAACGGCCGCGAGCGCATCATGAGCGTAGGATGTAGTCATGTCGTTACATGACACGCATCTCATGATTTTCAAGTTAGGGTCTGTCGCTTGTGTTCACGATGCAATCATGTCATACCATACCAGTTTTGCAACATGTCATGTGAGCGAAACCATCGCAAGAGCTGCAGAATCATGAAATGTAAAATATGACATTCATGACATACATATCATGATTTTTATGTTATGACTAGTCAAATATGTTATTCATAAAGTCATGTTATGCCATGTCAAGTTTGGTATCGATACCATTATCTAAACGGCCAGGATAGCTAAATGTCGTAGTCGGCGAGATAGATAGATAGATAGATAGATAGATAGATAGATAGATAGATAGATAGATAGATAGATAGATAGATAGATAGATAGATAGATAGATAGATAGATAGATAGATAGATAGATAGATAGATAGATAGATAGATAGATAGATAGATAGATAGACTAAAAGTCGCCGAAGTTCGCTAAGAAATGCTTCGCATTTAAAATCATATTCTTATAAGGTGCGAATCGTGGTACCGAGCTAATCGCACAAATATGCGGGCTTTCTACGATCTTTCTTTCTCTCTTTTTTTGTACTATACAGATGTCAAAGATGTACATAAGTAGTTCAGTCACGCTACAGCAGTGCGTAGGAGGCGAAACACAAGCTAACCACATACAAACAGCGCAGCAAAGGTGTAATTTAGTGTAATGAACTCGCGCTGCTCGATCGAAGCTGTTCCGCTGTTTGCTACACTGTTACTTGCTCTAATTTCATTACCGTGACAAACTGGTGGAGGTGCTGGGTACAATCGCGATTCGCCAGAAGTGTGAAGAGAGTCATCCAGGATGAGCCTCCCTGTGAAAGGCAGAATGCGCTTTACTCGCGGGTACTGTTAACGTTGCATAGACGTCGCGTACCAAATTCAGTAGAGACCAGCGTAGATATTAACAGTAAGCTGTAGTCAGCGCATTTTATGCGCCGTTAATCGGCTCAAACCACACGCAACGAAGAGCCGCGGCATGTATTGGTATACGCGCCGCCGACCGCCTATCCACACTTTCGCGGGACGGTGCTGCCACCTATAGCCCGATCTCGCCGCGAATAGAAGGGGTTGCGCCAGGGAGAAAAAGCGCGCTTACCCTTTTCCCGCCCCACATGTCTCGCACGCGTAGACGTGAAGGAATTCTTAATTGAATGATTGATTGATTTATTGACCTATAAGTGGGGTTAACGTTCCAATGCCACCGTAAGATTATAAGAGACGTCGTAGTTGAGGGCTCCGGAAATTTCGACCACCTGTGGTTCTCTAACGTGCACACAAATTTGAGCACATAGGCCTACAGCAACTTCGCCTCCATCGGAAATGCAGCCGCCACAACTGGGATTGAATCACGCAACCTGCGCGTCGGCAACCGAGTACCTTAGCCACTAGACCACCACTAGCCACGACCACCTAGGTACAGAAGAAGCGAGTTTCCGTTTTCTTTCTATTTTTTACCTTAAAAAATAGAGCCCGCAGAAAACTAGATTAGTACCTGTCTCGCCTGAATCCGAAAAGTTGGCTGCGTTAATGAAATGAACGCGTTCATTGAGCTGCGACAAGACACAATTTACCGAACGAAAAAGCCTGTTTCAATTTCCCGTGTTTCTAAGTATAACTTTCCCCGCGCACTAAACGAATTTACCTCTCAAAACTTCTACCCTTCTGTATTTGAGTTTTTCGCGACATTTCTTTCTTACTTGCAGACCAGCTAAATCAGCCGCCTGGCTTATTTAAGGCGCCTGCCTGCGCTTAATTTGTTCGCGAACGGTATAAAGCCAAGCTTTAAGTAGTCTGAACAGGTTTCGATGCTGTTTTCGGTGGTTAGGCTACACCATGCCTGATTTCTTTCTTTTTTTCTTTCTTTTTTTTCATCGACTACATAAACGAATAAAAACTTGGGGACGGCGTGAACTATGAGGACGGTGCAGAACATGGAGACTAGTGGGACTGTGGGAGCGTTGGGGATACATTGACTGTTGGAACAGCAGGAATGAACTGGACCATTGGGGCTATGAGGATTTGAATTTGAATTTTATTCATCAAGCGTGAACATGGAAAAGTGCATGGGTACAGATTCACTGGGAGGTCCCAAGGTAAAAACCGCAGGCGGGACCTCCCATGATGAAAAAAAAGGTAATCATCAAGCAACACTGAAATACATTGTCAGCAAATAAACACAGCATAAAAAAGAGAAAGATGAAAAAAACAAAAGAAAACAAAAAAACCATTAGAATAATAAGCAGGAACACTAAAAAACAAGGAATACATCGCCAATCTATTTTTAAAAAATGTGGATATGAATACCACAACAAAAAAAGACATGATAATACAGTTACAATTCAATCAAACAGAAGGGCCTAACAAAAAAGTATTTAGTTTGGATTTAAAAACGCAAAGTGATTTAGAAGATTTAATATCAGAGGTTAGTGAATTCCAGAGCGAAATGGCCGAGAATAGAATAATTTGTTTGCCGTAGTTAGTGTGTATACACGGAAGTAAGAGATTCTGGCGTGAGGCAAAGCGCGTTGAATTGAGATTATTAGTGATGCAATGAGGGAGAATATCTAAGACAAGGTGATCGTGCAAAACGTTAAAAAATAAAATACCAATGCTGTACCTAAACAGATGATGAAGGGGCAAAACACGGAGCTGATAGAACAGCGGGGAAGATTGGCATATGTGAAGCTAGCTAGGATGACGGGGACTGTAGGGACAATGGGCACGAATGAGACTGGACAGTGTGCATTATAGGACGAATAAGACTATGGAGAGGAATGACACTATGGGGATGAATATAACTATGTGATTGGTGTGGATGTGTGGACGGTGAGAAGGACGAACTCTGGATGAAGAATGACGCTGTGCATAGGAGCGGCACTGTGAGAATTGTGTGGACTACGGGGATGGTGGGTACATGGTGACTATGAAAACGAATGGTGCTGTGAAAATGCCACCTAATATGACTGGGGGAACGGCGGGACCAAATGGGGCCATGGGGTTGATGAAGATGACTGGGACTTTGGAGAAAATGGACAAGAAAGGGACCACGGGGACTGCAAGGATGAACGGGACTGAGATGCTGAGATGACAATGGGCACAAATAGGATCATGGAGGTCAATGCGACTGTGGGTATCTAAAGCAACTACATGAAAAGCGACGCTCTTCCAGTTGGCCTAACGTGAATGGTTGACTTTCTTGAGAGCAGATAAAAACTTTTATCAGACAGGATACGAATGTAGCTATTGAAAGAATGCTCAGGGGCGTGAAACAGAAAAAAACAAATGTTGTTTTCGCGCATTACGACTCACAATATAGCTGTGCAGGCTGAATATTGAGGAATGGAGTGTGCGCTTCGAGAAGTTCCAGTGTAGTACAATTTGCGTTCCTTGCTATATTGTCTTGCGCAAGAATATTAAAAAGGGTAATCCAATGTCATCCCTAGGTACGCTACACGAAGTGTGAGTCCTGTCGAAGCCAACGAAGGAGTTTTCATGCACTGTTCTTTGGCCCCGGCAACGTCACCCGGCGGATAAAAAATGGCAACGAAAGTCAGGTGTTATGCACTTAAGATAATAATGCATAAGAAGCCGAATGAATCCAACTGGTAGCAACGTCACGCCAACAGGAGACAGAGAAGCCAGAGATATGAACCAGCAAATGAATGCACACTAATTTAACCAGCATTTTTACATGAATATTATAATATTAAAAATTATATACATGATAATAATTATCATCATCATGACCATAAGTAACGTTTTGGCGGGTGCTTTATAGGAATTCCCTCTCTCACACGTTTCAAATCTTTATGATTAGCTCTTGCAAACTGGCCAAGATGCTTGTAAATGTCTGTCTTACACTACATTCATGCGAACAACACAATGAGGTACGAATATACACAATATATGTCGACGAGTGGAACTAAGTGTTTTCCAATTAGTGTGCCAGCAAACAGCAGTGGACACAAAAGGCACCTGTATAATTCAGCTGCACTTAAAGCTTCCCAGTGAGTTTTTCTGCGCGTATTGTCGCAACAGCCACGTTATTTCCCATCAGTGTCGGTCCTCTGTATGAACTGTCAAGAGACAAAAAAAAAACGGACCTGGACGACACACGTACGTTTTTATCCACCCACTTTTTTTGCCATCGAATGGCTCTCTGTATATTAATCCATAGTCCCGGTCTTACACCCTTGCAAGGGACGTGCCCATTCTACGGCAGCACCTGTCTCGTCCATTCTGTAGCCGGGCTATTTGGACGACAGGAGCGCTAAGGGAATAAAAGAAACAGAAATTGAACGATCGACTCTTCTATCACCTCTATGAAAAGACACGATGAGTGCTCCTCCAGAAGTACCAGCAGCAGCTGCAGACTAGCAAATGAAAAGAGAAAAGAACGAACAAAGGAAACATTGTGCAGCCAGAGCTGTTTTTTTTTTTTTCACGCCGTCCTTCGCTATTTCATTCTACTAAAGTGGGAAGGGCGACTGTCAGGCGGTCTTTTCTTTCCCATTTTTGCCTTTATGAGAAGTAAACTACCCTCTCCAAGTTTAAGCACCCGACTTCCTAACACCCTATTAACTCCCCATTTCTCCCCCCTCGGCAGATCGCGAAGGTGGTGTCCGCTAAAGCATTTTTACACCCTTAATAACTTTCTTTTCACCCTACTCGAGGGAAACCTCCATGGCTTGTTCACTGCCCAACTCACCCCACTGCCCCTGTCCTTCGTTCACCTTTCGACTCCATTTACACTCCGACTAGATGGTTGCAGAACGTGCCACTTTTATTTTCAACCCATTCTGCACCCTCGTCTGTCCCTTCAGCGAAAGGAGAAAAGACGGACTCCCTTCCCGTAACACCCTTTTTATTCCCTTTTTCCACCACTCTCGCGTCGGGACGGGGGCGTCCGCAAAGGGATCAATGCCTGGTTGGAAGAGGTTCCGTTATCGACGCTGCCGCCGAGGAAGAGATCGATAGCTGCCGAACGGAGAACGAGCGACGGTGGCAGCGGGTGAAAGGGTGCAAGAGGGGAGTGGGTCAGGAAGGAGGTTCTGCAGCGCCCCAATGAAACGTCGAGCCGGGAGGCCTTGCCGGCGTTTTGGCTTGCCGCTGTGCAGACAACGCTGTCGCCGCTGCGCCCTCGCCGCGCGCCTCTTCCCTCAAAACCCGCGAATGACGCTGGTTGCTGCTCGTATCTGCTCCTTTTTTCCCTTCTTACGGGCCATTCCAAATAGCACCCGGCGCATACTGTGAGCACAACTCGCTAATGCGACACTCCGGTAAATGCGGCGCTCCAGCCCGCCTTTTTTATTTTCTTTATTTTTTCTTGCAAGCGCCCGCTTGTCGCCAGCGGTGGATTGCCGGGTTTGGCCGCCACCGCCACTGCTTGTTGTTGTCGCTCGGGCCGAAGGCTCGCGCGAGGTCGCGTCCATTCCACCACTGCGGCTAGCGCAATTACGAGAACCACGGTTTCCGTTCTTTCTTTTTCCCCTTTTAATTTCTTCGTTGCTGTTGCATGCCGACGGTAGACGTATGCAGCTTTTCTCGCTTTTTTTGAGGTGACAGACTTACGTGCATCATCAAAAGCGAAAGTTGATCGCTGGCGTCTACACGAACGGGTTAAAAATTATCTGATGATGTCATTATGATGTCATATGGTGATGATTCAATCAAGTGAGGCGAAAATTATGAAAATTAAAACGCCTTTGGCTTACCAGTCATCCCAGGCAAACGCGCAAGGAAGCGTGTCACTTTGCTGTAATAATTATCACTCCCCTTCGATTCCTGATGCCCTAATGCCTCGGCAGCTGTGCTCTGAAGTGGCCCTTACGGTTCGACTCCAGACCATAACGGCCATTTTCCCTCGAACTACACGGCTGTAGTACTCTGCCTTAAGCGCACGTGATCAACCGTAAGTGTACCAGCCCGTATAAATTAGCCCTAAGCGGTACAGCAGTGCTCAAGTCAGCTCTTGCTTTAGTACGTAGAATCTAAGAAATCAACTAGCTAGTCAAGCACACAATCAAATGATCGATAAATAAGTGAACCGGGCCGATGGTACACCAATCAATAGATATAAATGAAATATGCACCAATCAATCAACACATCAATGCTTGGCCTGATTTCATGCATACAGGCAACTTCGATACATTTACCAAGGTATGCATTTTCTTTTCCATTCCAATGTATTCTTTAAAGCTTTCGCATATTCTGTTTATATCATGGTGCATTAGGTTCTGCATTATGCAATTATATTTTTATACCTGGGGTTACAGTTTGGTTGCACGTCATTATTACAATTTCCCGCGCATGAAAATACCTACTATCTTTGATGTATTCGCTTTGGTGCCACGTATACATTATACTCATATAGAGAGATTGCAAAGCGAAATACGATTACTGCACTATCACTAACGTAGTTGCAATTCGGCCCGAAATAAGTAATAATCGATAGCGACGCCAATGTGCCAGAAAAATGACATAAAGTAAAGCGTCTTGTTGTTGGTCTGGCTTACGGGTTGCCGTAAACATCAGCTTGCCAAGTGAATTAGCAACCGCGACGTTCCGCGCGTCTTCGCACACATTCGCGCTAGCGCGCCGCTGCCCTCTGTCGCAATGCAGCGTTGTGGTAAGGTGGTGTGCAAGCAGAGGCGAGCTAACCGTTAGCTCTGGCTCTCGCCTCGACGCGTTCTTCTAAACTTGCAATTACGCGACCTCGGCGAGCGAGAACACCCACTTCAAGCCACCGGCTCACTCGGCCTCCGTGCCCGCGGCAGATTACCCTCAAAATGGGACGTGCGCGGATCGGGGACCAGCCGCAGCCGCGACCGGGGTTGTTGAACGCCGTAGAAAGCTCTCCATGCGTACGAAAAACACGATGGCCTGGCGGGAAACTGGTGCCTGTGACGTTGACTTTCTTGGATCATATTTGATATTGTGGGCGCGTTTGAGTGTTTCGTTCCGTAGATAAGTGCGGACGTTGCGACCGTCTTCCGGCTTTGAAACCGGGGCTAGTAACTTCTTTTTTTTACTGCGATAGCAATTATATGGACACTCTTGGGTCGATATCGCCGCCGGCGTCGGCGCCACCGTCACTCACCGTATATGTATACGTATCTATATTATGAAAACGCAAGAAAGAAAAAATAATCCAGAAAAAGCTCCGGAGCGCGGAATCAAACGTGGGGCCTCCGAATTGTGAGTGCGAGGCGTTAGCCAGTGAGCCACGAAGGAGCACCTCCTTCAACGTTCAAAAGGCAAACTATTTATATCTACCGCTGGTGAGGGGCATCTCGGGGGAAACTATCGTGTTTCCACCATTACCACAAAGATGGTGCAACGCTCGCGCGTCACCACAACGTCACGACGCGGCGGCGCGCGCTCTCATTTTCCATGCACACTTAGCCCCGCGGAGAGGGAGCAGGGTGGACGCTAACGCGCACGCTCATCTCGCGGTGCGGACTTTCGTACGTCTTGACTGGCCTTGGGCTATCACCGGAACGGTTCTGTTGAAGTTACCGGGCGCGTAAAGGTAACTGCAATCGTTGCGCAGTCTCCGTTTGCGAAAGGGGTGCGCTTTTCAGACACAGCGAAGCAACTGAGCCACTCATTCGCGTTCATTTGTACATGTGAGTGTATACGTTTCATGCATCATTTGTGCGTGAGAAACGTGGGGCACGTTTCAATATGCTTGCCATTCTGAGCGTGACCTTCCAGTTTGTCACTATTGCGTTCATTGCTTCGCTTTTGTGGCAAAGCTGTTACTTTTTCTTCATCTTTGTCACATTGAATACGTACTCAATTTGGCGAGGTCAAGAGGCAGTCCACGGTAAAAAGTAAAGGGAACTAAATGTGGGTCTCAGTCGAACGTTCCACCTTTCTTGCATATTTATTTTTAGTGTACTCTCATGCTAGATGCAAAAACCTATATTTAATTTTGGACAAACGAAGCAAGTTTCTATCACTTTTTTTGAAAATCATTGGCTTTACTATTTTTCATTTAGAACAGGTGTCACAAAAACCATACTATTGTAAAATAGTTAGGCATTCTTGTATATGAAGCCTAGGTACACCAATATACTGTAAAGAAGCTTGAAAAGGCCAGAAGGTGTTGGTGCATGCTGTCTGTTTGGTCGTAGCCAGTGAAGAAAAGGGTAGAGTCTATTCGCTACAACCCCTCCGATTGTTCATTTTCTATATGTACATGTATGCGCAAACGCACAACCACCCACATGCGCGAACAGTTATCTGATAAAGTTGTTGCGACCCCCCCCCCCCTCCCCCTTCGAAATATACTTTTTTCTGCTACCTCCCAGGTTCCTAGCACTGATAGGAACTAAACACTTCACTTCAAACCCCGCAGTAGGTGACATTTCGCGACGCAATTCAGCTACTGTAATAAAACCTGCTGTACAAAATACAGAAGCAAAGGTACGACCTCTTTCTCGCGTCGATGGCCGGCTTTTGTGGCCAGCTTCTCAACGACATTCCGCTCCATACATCGCCATTATTTTCTCTCTCTCTCTTTTCTGCCTCTTCTTCGAGACCGACGTACCGGCAGTAATGGTTCGCGACTGCGCTTCCGTTTGTGTTTAGATCGAGAAGCACGAAGAGGATGAGAGAAAGTGCCAAAGGAGGCGAGGAGAGGGGGCGTTATAGATCTGTTTCGGTTGCCCGGTTTCCAGGAGACACCGGTGCACCACTGACGAGGAATGATGGCACCCCCAATGGGACCCCACTGTCAGGATAATAGCAGAAACAGATGGAGAAGCAAAATAATAAAATAACGTAGGAAACTTGAAAGACGCTTTCTTTAGAGTCGAGCACGATCTACCTGCCATTGGCAAAACAGAAAAAAACAGAAAGAAAAAATGGGAACTGACTCACCCCTCTCCCAACACACGCACGCACGTACGAAACACCTGAATTGGTGCTAACGAAGCAGTGCCGTCATTTCGTCGTAACCCAACTATAAAATGCGCTGTTGGCTGCGAGATACAGGAGTACTATTCCCAGTAAAAAAAAAGTGTACGATGAGCTTTCTTTTTCTGTTTGTGTAATCGCTTTTTGCGTGGTTTGTGGGGACTCTGAACCCCAACTCTGTGTTTTGATATTGCTTCCTCGAAAGTATACACTCCCAGTCGTGAGTGAGATATGTAGACGGCAGAAGACGGCGTTCTCTACGGAATACAGCCTTTTGGTTTTTTATCGCAAGCAATTGGCACGATGATGGTAGAATTAGTTTTCAGAGGTGAAGTAAGAAACTTTATTAAAGCTGTTGCTCAGTTTAATTTTTTTTCTCGGAGACGACAGAGAGCATCACTAAAATAGTCACTCGTCTATATATGATCTCATTTTTTCCCTTTTACATATTCTATTGCCGCTATATGCACGGCTGATACCCCGTGGTGGGTTTATCAATCGCTCTAGGACCCCTCGAACTAACAGGCGACGAAGCAGTCGTTAGCTAGGCGACGACGTACGTACGTACGTACGTACGTACATACATGCATACATACATACATACATACATACATACATACATACATACATACATACATACATACATACATACATACATACATACATACATACATACATACATACATACATACATACATACATACATACATACATACATACATACATACGAATAACTTTATAGAAACATTCAGCAAGTTTGCGGGATGGGCCAAAATTCACCGATGATTAAGAAACCACCTAATGCTAGTTCTGACTGCAGCTGTTTAGGTGTTTTAATGTGGCGATAAGTTGAGACAAACAATTTAAGAGAGACATGTATGTAAACACAGTTACCTAAAACTATTCATTTCAGACAACTCCCTCTCTCTGTATAGAACACACGTCTGCGAGTCATTAGTGTATTTCCAAATTCTCCGCTCACATTTTCGACTTGCTGTTCCCATGTTCAACTTGCTGCTCCACAATGTTCAACTTACTGCACCAATGCCTAGTTCTCGAAGACAAGGCCTACGCAACTGTTTCGCGAGACCATATCATCAGTAGGATGAGTTAAGGTGGAGAGGAATGGGATTTTGCGAATAAGTTGTAGCAAGGTCTCAGTATACACCTTGGTTTGTTTTTAACAACAAAGTGTTGCAACGAAAGTTGTTATGAGATTACAAGGGCCACGTGCGCCGTAGTTGTCTGCCGCCGCCGCCGGTGTCCGTACCAATATCGTGCGAAATAAGAAAACAAATTTGTAAAACCATAGGATTTGAGCCCGGGTGCCCCAAATGCCAGCCCAGTATTCTACCCAAAACTCGGTCCCAGTCTCCGTTTAAGTCACTGACTACCACAATAGATTTGTGATTGTAGGTGTTTCATATCGTTTCATCACAATTATGTCTGTTATTCGTGTGTTGTAAACCTTGTTTTTTTCTCTTCACCCCTAAAGAAATACTGGAGAGTGAATTCGCGCAACGCATAGCTATGACATGGCCGCTAAACAAAAAAAAAGAAAAAAAATGGCTCGTTTCTTCGTCATATGAATCGGTGTATCACGAAAGTGACACATACCTTTATAAAAGTAGTGCTTATTGCATAGTTGATACCCTGTGCAATGACTGTTGGTGTTTGCCAGCTTTAGTAGTGTTTAATGTGGACACACCTACGTTGATGCCCAGTGCCACATCAACTCGCAACGACTAACGTCCGTAATCACGATTTAACTGTTTTCGTAGTTACCTGGACACAGCGTATCGAGAATCGCGCATAAAGATGTCGCCAACAAGCATGTAATAAAACACTGGTACTGTGCACTTGTTCAAATCGTCGTCATTTATAGTTATAAACAGCACTTCGATTACTCCTGGGTGACGCAGTAAGTTACGCCTGTGCTCATACATACATTACCATACTGCGCTTAAGCAAAGCAAAGATCTCAGAAACGTGCTATTTTTTGGTTGTAATCACAGAATAATCAAGTAGTTTCTATCTGTTAGTCTAAACACTACGTTAACTGTATATTAAAATACAGTTGTGTCTAATGAAATAACCCATAGAGACGATTATCGGGGGCCTAATCTCCAATGAAATTTGCCCTAAATTTGAGGTTTACTAAAGAAAACTAGCAACATAAAGACGCACTTTGAGCACTATCATGGGAGGTCAAAGTATAATAGTCTAGGAGAATTCGACATCCTACCAGTAATGACAGGGGAAGAATGGGCATGGTCTTATTTAGGGACGGCTTACTGCTCTCCCATAGTTGAGTACCAAGTACTCAAAATCGTTAAACTTTTTTTCTTAACACCACCAGACTGCAGAACGTCCACGGGAAGGCTTTCAGCTCTCTCATAGTAGAGTACTAGGTACTCTAAATCGTTAACCACTTTTTCTAAATACACAGTAAGAAAAGCCGTAGAAGGAATGCAAAGAGGCAAAGCCACTGGTGAGGACAGAGTAACAACGGACCTCTCGAAAGATGGAAAAAAATTGTGATAAAAAATTAGCTACCTTATATACAAAGTCTCTCTTGACAGGAAGGGTACCAGAACACCAACATCATCTTTATCTGTAAGAAAGGAGACATCAAAGACTTGAAAAATTACAGGCCGATCAGCTTATTCTCCGTTCTCTACAAACTACTTACAAAAATATTAGCTAATAAAATTAAGACGATATTACTGTTCTATGAGCCAAAGGACCAAGCTGAATCTTGTACCGATTACTCCACAATAGGGCATATTCATACTATCAATCAGGTAATGAAGAAATTATTACAACCAACTCCTAAACATAGCTTTTATTGATTACGAGAAGGCGTTTGACTCACTCGACGCATCAGCAGTAATGCAGGCACCACGGAATCAGGGCATCGCGAACCCTACATAAACATACTGGAAGAAATCTACAGAGGATCCACAGCCACCATAGTTTTCCATAAAGAAAGCGAAAAAATCCCAATAGTGAAGGATGTAAGGCAGGGAGACACGATCTCTCCAATGCTATTCACCGCGTGTTTACAGGAGGTATTTAGGACCCTAGACTGGGAAGACTTAGGGATAAGAGTCTATTGAGAGTATCTTAGTAACCTGCGATTCGCTGATGGCATTGCCTTGATGAGTAACTCAGCGGACGAATTACAGTTCATGATTACTGAACTAGACACGGAAAACAGAAAAGCAGGTCTGAAAATTAATATGCACGAAACTAAAGTAATGTGCAAGAATCTCGGCCGAAAACTGTACTTTGTGATACGTGGAAAGGCGCTGGAAGTTATTAAGGAGTATGTCTACTTAGGACAGGTCATAACCGCGGAGCACACCAGGCAAGCACTCTTAAATCATGACTGGTAGATTGCCGCAATCCCTCAAGATGTAGGTATATAACAGTTGTATCTTGCCAGTACTTACCGACGCAGCAGAAACCTGGAGGCTTACAGAGTTCAGCCTTAATTGAGGACGATGCAGCGAGCGACGGAAAGGAAAATTATAGGTGTTACCTCAAGAGACAAGAAGAAGCAAACTGAGTCAGGGAACGAACCAGGGTTAAGGACATCATAGTTGAAATCAAGAAAAAAAATGGACATGGGCCGGCCACGTAACACGTAGGCAGGATAACCGGTGGTCGTTAAGGTAACTGACTGGATTCCCAGAGAAGGCAAACGCACGACTGGGGAGACAGAGAGTTAGGTGGGCTGATGAGGTTAAAAAGTTTGCTGGTATAACGTAGCAACGGAAAGCACAAGACCGGTTTCATTGGCGGATCATGGGTGAGGCATTTGCCCTGCAGTGGGCGTAGTCCGGATTATTATTATTATTATTATTATTATTATTATTATTATTATTATTATTATTATTATTATTATTATTATTATTATTCCTATCTGTCCCGAAAAGGTTGCCACATTAAACTCTTTGGGTGCGCGAGAAAAGCGCTCCTTCTCAATCGCCAAACGCCAACAGCTCATCATGCCCCTAGTAAGATGGCTGCAGCAGCCACCATCTTGAGATGGGTACGGCTTCACTCCTGGCCAATACTTTCCACTCAAGCAATTTTTTAAACCTCTTTGGCTTCAGCAGTACGGGAGGAAGAGGTTCGTAGCTCGAGCCGCAAACGCACGCATGGGATTCCACACCTCGCTGGCCTCTGCCTCACTCCTTCAAGGCACCACATTCGCCCGTCGACATTATTGCTTTTATGCACCGCTGGCTGCGGCAGTTTTATTAATCGTTGCTATCGCACTCGTAGTAGTTGGCTGCGAAACACCGTACGTGCATGATGAAGCTGTAGTACTTCGACAACTAGCCGTCGCACTCTAATACGAAGACAAAGGCAAAGAGCACGGAAATAAAGAGACGCAGACATGGTATGGGTGACTCCCCGATGCTAGCGTAGCCAATGCTTGTTGCTGCTATTGAGACGCTTTAACCACATAGCCTCTGAGACGACGCGGACGCTCAATCTCAGAGGCCATGTTTTAAGTGCATCGTCGACGAATCATTCTCTATCCGATAGGTGCGGTTAAGTGTCATTGTGTCATGCATCATCAGTTCTCTACATCGGTCACAGATGGCGGCACCGCCGCGCATGGCCTACAGCCTCGTCTAGAGATAGTACTGAGCAGAGAGAACGCGTGAGGGATATAAGGCACATTTGTGAAAAATGTTTCATCTGACTCGAGAGCTTAGTTAGTAGAGTGCCGGGCTCTCGATCTCGCGCGCCATAGGGTCGGAGGGTCGAATCACGCTGGAAGAACATTTTACTTAAGTATTTTTTTTCTCACTTAGTGGCATCCATTTTTTCAACGTAACATTCATGACGAAAATGCGTCGCCAAACTCTCGGTGGACCCCGGCATAAAACACTTTCGTTCAACGGCCGTGACTATGATGTAGCCGGCAAAGATGAAGCCAATGTGCACCCCTGGTTTGTGTCCGAGACATGGTCTTTTCATGTGAGACCTACCTGGAGGTGAAATGGCCTTGATCTGTTAGTGTGAACGCCAGGCGAATAATGAAATAAGGGATCACTGTTCACGACGAAAGAATCTATCGAGAAGAATGTTTATGAGCTGATCTCTAATAAAATTTGGCCACGGGCTGTGGCATTTTGCAGAAACTTGTAACACAAAAAAAAGTCGAGCACAATCTCTCCAAAAAGATGTATCATCAGTAGCAGCCTCACTACGCCGACTAGAGGCTAAAGGCGTCTCCCATGCCCCGCCAATCAATCCGGTCCTGTACTTTCTGCTGTCACGTTATACTTGCAAACTTCTTAGTCTCATCTGCCCACCTAATTTTTTGTCTCCCTCTCGCGTGTTGGCCTTCTCTGGAAATCTAGTCAGTTACCCTTAATGAACAGCGGTTATCCTGCCTGCGCGATACGTTCCCTGCACATATACAGTTTTTCTTCTTGATTTTAATTATAATATCCCTAACCTCGGTTAGTTCTCTTACCCACACCTATTGTGTTCCTTTTCATTGTTCAATACGTTGTTCTCAATTTAGGTTGAATCCTCATTGTAAGCGGTTTCAGCACCGCCAAGATGCAGCTGCTATATACTTTCCCCTTGAACGATAATGGTAAACTAACATTTATGATGACCTATCAGTTGATACGCATTGTCTTATATTAGGGTGTGTGAGGAAAATAATGTTTTTTTTTTTCGCTACACGCTAACGTTATATCTTGTCAGCGGTAAGACGGAGAATTTTTTACTAAACTTTCGAGGCGTAACAATTCAGAAGGAAAAACCACCAGGGCTACGTGGAACGCGCAGCGCTCTCATAGGAAAAACTGGAAGAGCGGCGTTTCAAAGCCTTTCTAACACTCTTAGGGTTGCTGCTAAAAGCACATGCACTTGCAGGGAGGCAGCCATGCACTATACCATCCTTCGTCATTCGTCTGAGAATAGGGGCACCCACTGCTTACTTGCAAGAAATGTTGTGCTTTTTTTTTAAAGTCCATCGTCTTTCTTGGCTTGCTTCGACGCATAAGTTGTGGTCTACTTGTCTCTGAATGTCTCCTATTTTCGGCTTCTGTTCCCCGACTCAGTGAAAAATACGAACGTTTAACCCTTTCCAAGCGACCAGCCGTCGGGATCTCGTTTCTGCGTTGATACGTGCCGACATTGTCAATAAAAAAGCAAATATTCACATATTTTGGCACCACATCAGTACGGGGTCATTAGGTAGTGCGTTACTTTGTTTATAAAATACATACATACCTAATTACGAAGGCCGCAGTGCTTATTACACCGCGCTGGCAATGCAACGCTATGACCAAAAAAAAAAAACGAATGTTTCCCATGCTTTACTAAAACTACATGGTGCTGCCACCTACAAGTGACCTTGCGATCTTAAAAAAAACTTTGTTTCTTCAAACTACTGCTGGATGGCACCCATGTCACGCAGCGCCGGCAGCGCCTATTTTCAGGTTTTCTGGCGCAGAACGTCAAATAAACGTTTTTTTCCTCTCTCTCTCAACAGAAGACTATCGTCTTTCGACGACATTTGCAGTGTAACATGCAGAAACGCCTCCAATTTTTTATGCTGTGGCTGACGACGATGAATAACTATGCCTGAAGCTTTCATAATCCCCACAATCCCCCCCATTGCGTATGCGCCACTGTTAATAGGTGAAGATTAAGCTTTTGTAATGGGTTTGAGCATTCAACGACTCCTTCGTTTCGTAATTAGCATTGTGTGACAGCTGGTTGTTCTATCGATGTTCTGAAAGGCTTTATTACTCATATTAACGCGATTAATTTCCCGACATCAAGCTTGCCTAAGGTCACTTTTCAGGGGAAGTCCAAACATCGGCGTGGCTTTTTTTCTCTTTATTTCCGGTTAAAATTTGGAGAACAAGGTCAGCATATTACAATACACAACAAACATGACAGACCAATTACTACGTTCGTCAAGTACTGCTAAAGTACATCATACCTTAAAATTCTTTCGTAGTAAGCAGGGCTTCTACCCTTTCTAACCGTGAAAGAACAAATTATTTTTTTCTTACTATACCTCAAAAAACAGTGATAGGCTTTCTTTAAAATACTTCCTTAGTGGTAGAATACTTGGCTAAAACGCAGGGTATGTATTTTCGAATCCCATTGTGTTCTTTGTGTGTTTTATTTATTAAGATTTTTTCCTATTTTGTGCGATAGTGATTACGAACACAAATGGCGACGGCGGACAACTACAGTGCACGCGACCCTTGCCGTAAAACTGGACCTAGTTTCCCTTTCTTTATAGCATAGCGTCTACACCAGCTTTTTTTAAAAGTCACGGAGGAAGATATGTTTAGGAGTTGAAACTCCCGTTAAATTGGGTGTCCTCAGGGGTACAGATAACAGATACAAAAAATTGGCCCTTATATTTCCGTGCTTCGTTGTAAAGGACGATAAAAGAAGATGGTCTTTTGTCAGGAGTAACAGCGTGAGATATGGCGCCATCTTGCAGTAATATAAAAAAACGGAATTTTTTTAGAACGCAGAACCGCTAGTAGTAAAAGCACTGGGTCGTTTTAGCTAAAGCCCCCCAATCTTTTAGGGGTGAAGCTTCTTTTAGTCTAACCCTGTCCTGCGTCACGCGTAAGCGAGAGAAGAGATGAGAAAGAAAAGAAGGCAGTATCTCTCGATTATTGTAATAGACAGCGCTGTCTCATAAAAGTGCATACAAACTGCAGTTGAGTGAGAATATTCTGGATGGCGCTGTACCGTTAATCTCCGATACGCTGCTGCATAGGCTCTTCCTGGGTACGCGGATAAGGAGTTCCTCTCTGAATCTCCTGGATATTCGCCGTACGTGGCGGATCGTTGATGGGGCATGAACGAAGCAGAGCGGCGGGCGCGTTGAAGACGCTTGCACTCGGCTTCCTTGGCTCACGTCTCGTCAGCGTTACCCGTGTGCCGTCTGCATTCTCGAACGCGATGGGACGCAAGGACGCATGCATAAATGGACAGACACATAGACGAATCGACGGACGGACGCTTGGCCCCACTCATCATCATTCACTCCGTAGATATGCTGTGATTTTTATTTCTTTTGGTTTCGATAAAGTGGACCACGCACAAAACAGGCGATAGAGCCAACGTAGGTCTTCTGACCGATTTCCTGCGAAAACAGTAACCCTAGACAATAACCCTAGAGCAAAAAAAAAACAGTAACCCTAGAGCAAAAAAACAGTAACCTAGAGCAAAAACAGTAACCCTAGAGCAAAAAAAAAACAAAACAAAACAAAGCAAAACAAGAACCGCCCCCAACTACTGACGCACGTGCGCTTCGCTACAACGGGCTTCTTCCGCGTGCAAAACTGCATTGCGTAAAGCAAGCTTTACAGTGAATTGTCTCTGCGTTTTTGAATTAAAGTGAGCGAGTGGGCATGTTTGCGGCGTGGAGCTTCTACAGAATGAAGCGTTGACAAATAAAAAAAAACGATCGAGCTTCTTTTCAAAGTATTAATTTACGAAAAAAACGAGTTCAAAGAAGACGGGTGAGTTTAGGGAAACTTTAAACGGCGCGCCTCACTGCCGACGTTCCAGCGGGAGTTTCCGTTCCGATCGATTGGTATCTGGGGTTTAACGCCCCAAAAACACCATATGATTATGAGGGACACCGCAGTGGAGGGCTTTGGAAATTCGAACCATCTGGGGTTCTTTACGGAGCACCCAAATCTGAGCACATGGGCCTACGGTATTCTCGCCTTCATCGAAAATGCAGCCGCTGCAGCCGGGATTCGATCCCGCGACCTGCGGGTCAGCAGTGGAGTACCACAGCCACTGGACTACCGCCGTGGGGCGGGATTTTCAGTGCTACAAACATAATAGCGAGGAGAAAGGCGCTCAGGCATATGTTTAAACCTGTTTTCGGTGCCTAGTAGTCGAAGAAATGACCCAGCGCAAGGAGTTGGAGAAAGAATAAACAATAGCGTTCAATTGCAGTGAAAGTTTATCGCCCTTGTAGTTGTAGTTTATCTCCTTTATACGCTGCCTCATATAATTCATTATAATGGCTAACCAACTAGCCCACCTTTTCGTTATTCCACGGCAATAAGCTTTCTAGGAGCGAAGCTTCTTAAGCCATGGGCCTGTCTATGCATTTCTTTCGTGACCGGTTCGTAAGCACCTCTTTGTACGACTCACTCAACAGGTGGCCCAAGTGTGACAGACAGACAGACAGACAGACAGACAGACAGACAGACAGACAGACAGACAGACAGACAGACAGACAGACAGACGCATTGAAGGACGCACGTACGGACAGAAGCACGGGCGGAAGCATAGATGGACGGACGCACGAATGAATGGAAGCACGGACGGACAGACGAACGGACGGATGGATGGACGGAAGCATGAACGGACAGACAGACGGACGTACGGACTCACGGACGTACGGACTCACGGACGAATGGTCAGAAAGAAGCATGGACGGATGGGCGGACTGAGGCACGGGCAGATGGAAGGAAGCAGGGACAGATGGATGGACGAACAAAATCATGCACGGGCATGATTTGTTCATCCATCCATCTGCACGGGCAAATAACATGGGAGGTAGGAAGGCTGCAGTCGACCACCATAGATTATGCTCGGACGGATGCATGGACGGACTCGCGGACGGATGGACAGAAGCATGGACGCACGGACGGAATCAGGCATGGAGGGACGGATGAAAACACGGACGGATGGATGGATAGGCGAACGATGGACGTGAACGGATGCTTCGCCCGACTCATCATCGTTCACTCCGTAGATATGCTGTAATGTTTTCGCCACAAGACGCCGCCAGCATGCTTTGGCTCTCCAGCAATGTGGCATTATCTGGTCGCCACTAACAGTGGAGTTGCATCTCAAAATTTTTTCTTCCTCCGTGGTTGGTACTAACATAATGTGGTGTGTTTACAAGCATTTGTTATCACAAAGGCCTAATGCTTTAGAGCACTATACGCACCCTACTATGAAAGAGCTGTAAACTGCCACGGTTGTTTATAAAAATAATTACTCCCTCTTGGGACGCTACAGACACATGAAAACAGTGTTTATGCAACAAGCACAATAACATAAGCAAATGGATAAGGACAATAGACATGGCACCTTGGAAAAAGATGTCCAAGTCCGCAGGGTGTCCCCAACACGTGCTACAAATGACTAACATGCACCCCCACACTTATCACAATATACAATCACACACACACACACACATATATATATATATATATATATATATATATATATATATATATATATATATATACATACAAATTGATTGTTGTCAGATCACCTGACTATAGAAGCCAGGCCAGATGGAATACTGGAAAACTAGTAGTGCACACCCGAAACTACCGACCGAAAGCGGCATGACCACTATCCTAGAAATTCTGCTTCCTCAAGGAAGAACAATTTCTCCGACACAAACGATAGACGTTCTGGGTATAAGCGCTCCAAGATCAGAAAGAGAGCACGACGACGATGACCTAGTGCAACGGCTTCGCACCACATACACCACAAACAAAAAGCTCGCTAGAGGACTTGGAGGTGGCCCTGCTCGGCTGCTGAGACCTTCAGGCCCAGCAGGCCTTGGTCCAGAGATCCAGGACGGTGGCGTCGACCATTGCGGTCCTGGAATAAATACTGCACCTAGTCTGTAGGGACCTCTAATGATGTCCTACACCTCTCTTTTTTAAATAGATGCTTTTCACCACCAGCAGCTGCTATGAGAAGATGGAGAAGATGTGTAAAGCGACTACGTGAGCAGCGACCAGATCTGATAAACCGATTAACACATAAGCCATGAAAGCCAGTGTTTCTCAAAACACCTTTGTAATGACACATTGCTGCAGCATGTGTGATTAGACCCCTGTAACGGACAGTTCAGACAAGTGGAAGATGGGATCATGCCCCACCTCTCTAGTCTCTCCTGTGTTGGGAGTGCTTCCCATCCTAGACACCAAATGAAGTCACGGAGATGGCAAGGCAGAAATGATGCCGTTATCGCGCTTCGCGAAGCACTTCTCGATCGTTCTAGGCTGGCTTGAGGAACCAGAGGGAGCAGAAGGGCCGCCGTTGTATCTAGAACAAAGCTTTCTAGAATGCCTACATCGGGACAAACCTGCTGCGCGTGACGATAAACTGCTTCTGCAGTAGCATGAATTGCTCCACGGCATGCCGTGGAGTAAAATGCAGAAACGTTAAGTGCTTGCGGTGCAGAGTTAAGCTGTGCATCTGGTAGCAAGTAGCGTATCTTGGTGCTTAAGAAATAGCAGGCAAGATCACGCGCAGGCACTGATCATCGTGTAACAAGCGAAGTAAGAAGCGCAGGTAAGGCAGCCGACAGTGGACAGACACGAATGTGAATGGTCAAGTGTTGTTTGGCAAACCAGCTATGTTCCACCTGACCCAAAAATGAGTCAAGGAAGGACTACAACGACCTAGTTATTCGTAATGCGGACTATACGACATGAGATATGTACTATGTACGGCCACGAAGCACAGTCTGTGCTAAGTACCTTCTTTCCAACATCAGTATTTCGTATTCTCGTGCCTCACGGAGGCGTATTTTTACGTCCTCAATTGAGTACTGAAAACCACACGGAGGCTGATTTGCCGTAGCACGTATAATCAGCCCCCAGAATGCGAACGTTCTCGCTTTTTCGAAGACCAAAAAAGGGACTGAGGCAGGCGACAGGGGAATCAATGAATACATATCAACATTTTGAAAAATACAACGCAGCACCTGAAATAGTCCCATACTCAGCAAAAAGTTGTAGGCTACAGAATAAACTGTCTTCGTTCTTCAAATACAGCGTGAAGTCATCAACGAAGGCTGCCACCTTTACGACACCACTACTTGGTAGTCAAAGGCATCAAACGTATGGATCAGCAAGTAGCGAGTGCAGGAATGGTTCGAGGCTGAGTACAAAGTACAAGGAATGGAGGACAACGTTGGCGAACACCACGGGTAACAGAAAATGGCCCAGTCTCAAAACCATCAAGAAACAACGTGTTGTGTATCTTTTTGTATACGTTTCTAAGAAGCTCAATGAAGATTTGTGAAAAGCCAAGCGCTGCCTTTACGCTAAATCAGAAGCTATATTCGAGGCGGTTGAATGCCTTCTCTTGATCAACCTACACAACGCTTCAAGAAACATAAATCAGGTGTGGACATTCTTTGCCCGCCGCGATAGAGAGCGCGTCCAAATAATGTTCGCCTTTAATATATGTTCCGGTGACATTTTCTTCGGTGGCGCTGCGACATGGGAGCTCATAGAATTGCTGCATATGCGACATTTAGGTAGCATATGCAGTAACTACAGGAGCTTAAGGAACCTATTGTGACGAGGCGCATTTTTCTTTATTTTTTACCTGATATTAAAATATTTTTGTACCCATGCACGCTAACAACTGGAGCTAGAAGCGCATACCGCCTTTCTCGCGACCGAAAAACGTCACGTGTGGCGAACGCCACTATTGACTGCACAGTGCAAGAAAAAACAAACAAACAAAAACACATTCTAACGTTTAGTTTTCACCTGTGCAACGCCGTTACGGACGCTACGCACGCAGCTCGTCTTCATGCGCCAGCCGCGGGGGGTGCTGCGACATTGGGGCTGAGAGGAGAGAATAGGCGAACATTATCTGGATGGGCTGTCGGGTGGAGTATTCACTCCATAGAGTTTCATTAAATTAACTAGAGGGGACTCTGGCGCTGCGATCGTTCAGCGACCATGGGAATGATGGGTAGTACACAGATTTGCCTAGTCTTCGTACGAGCGGGCGGCGAATCGTACTTGCGGCTTCGTTTATTGCGGTGTTTCGGTTTTGTTTCGAAGAAAAAACGAACCCTTTTGAGCTTCGTGACAAGATTCGAAAAGGTAAGCCTAAAAAAGTAAGGTGGTGAAGCACGACCGCTAAACATTTGCTGATTTTTGTTTCGCGAGAAAACAGCTCTAAGCCACACGAACACACATGGAGCCAAAAGGTCAGAAGTACAAAAATTAAACAAATTTATGTACTACCCATCATTCCCATGCTCTCTGAAGCGCCGTGCGTTGCAGCTCCCATAGACACTAGCGTCAGAGTTCCCTTTAGTGTATATTAGAAACCTCTATGATCCACATCTTTTCTTAACCTGTGTGTATAGTGAACTGGAATATGATCTAGTGGCGCGACCGGCTAGGCTCTGGCGTCATCTTTCACGCGGATGGCGCTAGGTGGCGCCGCTGCTACTTTTTAAGCCACAGCGTTTCCATGGGAGAAGAAATCGACGTAAGCACAAGGGCCGAGTTATGTCAGACATGGGCTATATTGACATGCAGGTTGGCAGGAATAGGTTAAAGTTGGAAGAGATAGAAGAGCAGTTAAGGCAGGAGGAGCTGATCGTAAATGGGGTTGTGGAGACACATCTCCGGGACATGGAGCAGCAACCTTGAAATCCGGACAACGTATGGGAATATTGCAATAGAACAGAAGGCAGCAAAAAGGGGGGTGGAATTGGTGCATTTATACATAAAAGTATGGGTTGGCAAAGAATCAAGCAGGGATGCATGGAACATTTATGGTTAAGAGGGATAGTAGCTGGGCAGGTGACGCTCCTTGGTTTGGTGTACTTGTGGACGGGAGCAAAGGCAAGAGAGGAAAATCAGGCAATGGCGGAGTGTATATCAAAGGACATTGAAGAATCAGGAAGAGAGTGCGAGATAATTATACTAGGCGATATGAATGAACACATAGATAGATATACCGACCCAACAGGCAAAATGATCATGGATATGTGTGAAAGGCATGGTATGATCCTTTGCAACAGTGCTGAGAAATGTGAAGGTCAAATAACATGGGAGGTAGGAAGGCTGCAGTCGACGATAGATTATGCACTGATGTCACATAGGATGTATGATAGGCTCAGCGGAATGCACATAGATGAATGTGGCTCCAAAAGTCTGGGTAGTGATCACAAACGTATCAAGCTAAGTTCTGCAAGAACAGTGAAAATGGGAAGGAGACACGATGAGCAACTACAGGATAATTTTTATTCAGAAAGGCAAATAGAAATGGCTACTAAACAAATTGAGAAAGTAATCACAGAGGATAATAAAACAGCATAGACATACACGAATCTAATCAGACAGTCTGAGCTAGAGCTTGCTAAGGCGCATGACAAGTTGCCCCGGAAAAGAAGATACAAACCCAAAAGTTGGTGGGAGGAGGAAGTTAAGAGAGCCATAGCAAAACGTCAGGAACCTCTCTCGGGAACATAGGCATGCTAAGCAGCGAAGTGAACCGACAGATGATATTGAAAGAAAATGGGAAATCTTTCTAAGCTGTTGAAGGGATGCACCCCTTCTGATCAATGAAAAGATTAGAAGAAAGGGAGCTCAGTGGCTGGAAGAAGTACATAAAAAAGATAGAAAGGCAGCTGCGCAATTTCTGAACCATCTAAACTCCATAATAAATGACACGAGCCTAGAGCAGAGGTTTATAACTACAGCTCAAGGTGCTAGGCTAGAAGGAGACGAAGCTATTGAATATGTAAGAACGTGGGTGACAGAAAGATTTCAACAAAGAAGTGCCTTATGCACCACAATAGACAAGAATGAATCGAGTGGTACAATGGCTTCATCTTCACAACGAGAGCGGGAAAGGGCTGAGATGAGGGTTCTTAGTAGTACATCAACAGGCTCTGATGGCATTCCATTTATGCTGATAAAGACATTGGGTCCAAAGTCTAAGCAGACATTGAGAGAGGCAGTGAGCAAAACAAGAATCGATGGTGAAGTCCTGCATGGATGGAAACTTAGCAGGATGAGCATTATCTATAAAGCAAAGGGGGACAAAGCTGACATGAACAACTACCCTATAACAGTGACATCAGTGGTCTACAGGCTGGCGACGCAGATTATAATGAAAAGACTGCAGGCATGCACAGAGGATGAGGGGGTGCTGGGGGAACTGCGGAATGCATATCGCAAACACGGGAGGTTGGAAGACAATCTGTTCTCACTGACGCAGTGCATCGAAATAGCAGAAAAGGAATACAGGTCCCTGTGGCTAGCATTGTTGGATATCAAGGGAGCGTACGATAAGCGTGGTTCAATAGGCCTTGTGGGGAATACTGGACACACTAGGTGTGGAAGATGCAGTTACTAACCTCTTAAAGGATGTCTATAAAAGTAGCAAGGTAGTTATCAAATGAGAAAAACAGGTATCCAAGCCCACAGAGGTAAAATGGGGGCTTAGGCAGTGAAGTCCTCTGTCTCCCTTGTTAGTCATAATGTACCTACAAGCAATAGAGGCCAAATTAGAGGGAAGTTGACTTGGCTTCCACCTCTCTTTCGTCAAACAAGTCAAACTGATTGAACAAGCTCTACCAGCATTAATGTACGCAGATGATATAGTGCTAATGGCTGACAACTAGGAAGATTTGCAGAGATTGATGGACATCTGCGGTAATGAGGGAGATAGGTTAGATTTGAGATTCAGTCAGAAAACAATCAGCAGTCATGATTTTGATTGTTAATGAAGGTAGTGAGCTTAGAATGCAGGAGGTCACGCTAGAAATAACAGATAAATACAAATATCTGGGCGTATGGATAAGCAATGGGACCGAGTACCTACGGGAACACGAAATATACGTAACGAAAAGGTAACAGGAATGCAGCAGTGATCGAAAATAGAGCACTGTGCAATTACAATAGGTATGATGTTGTGAGAGGAATATAAAAAGGGGTCATGGTTCGTGGTCTGACGTTCGGCAATGCGGTCTTGTGCATGACATGAGAAGTTCAAGCAAGACTAGAAATTAAGCAACGTGGAGTAGGTAGGCTTGCTTCAGGAGCTCACGCGCAAACACCAAATCAGGGAGTACAAGGTGATATCGAATGGCCATCATTTGAGGGCAGGGAAGCTAGCATCAAGATAAAATTTGTGAAGCGATTGAGAGAAATGGGGGAGGAGCATTAGGCTAGGAAGGTTTTCAGCTACATGTACATGAAGACTGTCGATACAAAATGGAAGAAGTGAACCAGAAAATTGACGGGTAAATACTTGGAAAACAGCAGGGGGCCAAACCAAAAAGAATTATCTGCTAAGAATAAGACGAAAGAAGCTGAGACCGACATGTGGAGAATTGACATAATTAAGAAGTCCGCACTGGAGATCTATCGAACTTTTAAGCATGAAATTGCCAAGCAAAGGATCTATGATAATACTCGTGGTAGTTCTCTACTGCTTGAGGCCAGAACGGGAGTGTTGCGGACCAAGACATATCGGACAAATACGAAGGGGTAAACACGGTATGCAGTGCGTGTGGAGAAGAGGAGAAAACTGCCGAACACTTGATAATGTTCTGTAAAGAGCTTCACCCTATAGTTCAAGATGATGGGGCAGAGTTTTTCAAAGCACTGGGGTTTAGGGACAGGGGGGGGGGGGCAAAATAGTCTTTAAGTGGGTAGAATTAATTAGAAGGAGGTTATCTGATTGGGGGCTCAAATCAAGACACGAGTCAAATTTAAACCCTTCAGTGCAAAATACCAGTTTTAGACTTCACTATTTAAAGAAAAAAAAGATTAATCTAGTTTTTGGTTCACTAAGTTTTACGTCTAGGTGGCGTTAGCCGCCATCAATCTAAAGGATACAGCCATATCAATCCATCCATACATCCTTCCATGCCAGCATCGACTGCGTTGTTGGGCTGTCGCGGACTCCTGCAGAGCTGCGGATGTGGCTACTTCCAGCGCGCGTTTGCTTTTTGGTTCGTACCAACGTAAAATATGAGGTTAGTTACTGTGTGCGTAATCTGGCAAAAGCGCTGGCACGGCATGAGGAACCAATGACGGTTTTTCTCGGAGAATGAACACGTCACTTCCTTTTATCACGTGCACATATTCGCGCAGGATGCATCTTGGCTCGAAATGATGTTCGCACACCCCTAAAGTTTTAGTCAGAGGCTTGTCAACTCTCTCCCCAGGTTGCGCTACCACTTTCTGCTGAGCTCGTCATCCCTGAAAGCTGCAAACAGCGACTCCCTCGGAGCGCCCTTGTCACCGATTGGGCAACCCGGAGCAAACCAACAAGATTCCGTTCTCCGCTTTGATATGTCGTGAGCTTCATGTTTGTTCGCGCTGGATATCTCACAAAGTGGAGACTCTACCCCGGTACTGGCGAGAGAATGCAGCAGATCGCACCAGCACACGTGCAGTAGAGTAGCTTGAAGGAGAAATGCGCCGATGCGAACGCGCTGCCGAATGCCGGCATCGGCTGCGTTGTGTGCCACCACAGCGCACAACGCAACCAGCGTCGTTAGCCCGTTGACATATGCGGTTGAGCTTCCAGGCCTTGACGAACTTTCTTCAGGTGGCGGTGGCTGAACGCGCCAAGCTCACACACATACTTACGCACACGCACTGAGTGACTTCCACGCTGCCCGCGCTATTCAGAGAAGACGCCGCCGGGGCACGCTCGCCTCGAGCACAACATAAAAAAGCACAGTGGCGCCATGAGAAATCCTAGCGGCCATCCTTGTCGTTTTGGACCACCGAGATAGCAGCCGCGGCCGGCCGTTCATGCCACCAGATTATATTCTAGCTCCCTATAACCGTGAAACCAAGAGTCCCCGAGCTGATCTTGCCAACGCGTACGCAATTACATCTCGCGTAACCAAGTAGATACTGTGGACCTCTCTTCCAGGTATGGAGCACGCCTGATTATGTCCTATTAAGAAAAGCATCAGGCTTCTCAAAGGCCGAGTGACTACTGTGTGTTTTTAGAAAAAGTGTTAAACAATTCAGAGAACTTGGTAGTCTACTATGAGAGAGAAAAAAGCCGTCCCAGTCCAAAGGAACTGTGTGATAAGAGAAATTTATTCTCACGATCAGTGAAAATCAATTACGATCCGACAGGACATCGCGACGGAACACGACATGCACAGATACGCCAAAAATTGTTACAAAAAAGATATGTTTAGGTATGTACAATACAGGGTAAACGAAAACACACAAATAAAACATAAATATGTATGTTACCGATTTACATTGTATTTACATAGTATTTCTGCCAGTATTAAACCAAGATCAGCCTACCAGAACCAGGCAGGCCTAAGAACAAGTTTCACACACTTCTCACAGACGAACACAAAAGGGCAAGACCAGTGTTGAAGAAATTCCTCCTCGCCGAGAAAGAAGAGTTCCTCCAACAGAACAGCTCTGTGTACAGTCCCTCCAAGACTGGGAAGAGAGTGTGACGGCGACGGCCTGCTGCAGCCGCCTCGCAACGATTGCACTAAGAACAGTAATCATCAGCAACAATGAGAAGACAGGCGAATTGTCTTCGAGAACAATACCCAGAAGAAACGAAGTGATTTGCTCCAAGGCCACGAAATCCAGTATGCACGGCCCTCCAGAGAACACAAGCAACGACGCATTGCCTCCAAACATGCTGATTTATTTCTTGTAGGGAGCACTTCGGGCATGTTGCTGATTGGACCATTCTCCACCTTTCGAGGCGACCAAGGGTAGGAAGGGCACCCCAGGTCAGCCACCACATGAAGAAACGATGCCGTCAGCGCGCTCCAAGACACACGACTAGAGCGGGTGCGGTGTGCCGGAGGAACTACGGGAACAACAAAGCGGCTGTTGTGTCAACTATAGGATTGTTCAACACATCTATCCCAGGACGAGTCGACTGGATATCGTGAAAAAATGCGACACCTGTCGCATAAAACGAAGGAAGAGTTACTGATTGTGGGCCACGATTAAGATGTACATTAGGCTTTGAACACCGAGAGTGAGTGCCTAGGACATCTTTATCGGGGCCCACAATCAGTAACTCTTCCTTCGTTTTATGCAACAGCTGTCGCATTTTCGCCATATCCTGTCGACTCGACCTGAGGTAGATGTGTGGGACAATCCTATAGTTGACTCAACAGCCGCTTTGTTGCTCCCGTTAGTTCCTCTGGCACACTGCACCTGCTCTAGTCGTGTGTCTTGGAGCACGTTGACGGCATCATTCCTTCATGCGGCAGCTGGCGTGGGGTGTTCTTCCTACCCTTGACGGCCTCGAACACCGAAGGTGAGTGCCGAGAAAATAGGAGGACTCGCTCGCTGGATTTCGCGTCGACCGGTTGTGTCCCCGCAATCTCCGACAACAGCGCAGCTCTAGCCAACTGGCTCGCCCTACGCCATCTCCTGCTGCCGAGAAAAGCTCTCGCTGAGTGGTACCCCATCCTCGGACTCGTGCGACCGTGTCTATCTCTACTATCTTCTCCTTACTTCCGTATGTGGTATCTTTGTCCCTGCACCTCTCTCTATCTTTATACCTTTAATTCCTCCCTACACTTTTAATCCCTCCTTACCGCATCCCTCGTGAGCTACTGTTGAGGTATCCTTCCCCTGAGAGACAGTTAAGGGGCTCACTCTTATGTTCTTTTTATTTAGGAATCACTACCCCACCCCCCCAAAAAAGTAATATGCGAGAGTTCGCGCGGTTGATTCCTCTCCTTGTACGAGGCGCAACAGGAAGCGCAGGGCCAGTAGCCGGCAGCGTATGGGCACCAAAGAGACAGCGAAGCCCCCCTGGGACCACTGATGTTCTAAGGCCGCACGAGAGACCAACTCTGTGCCACTGGACCAAAAGAACGAACACAAAGCAGCGTGCAATGATCTTACAATACGTAATGGTGGTTGCACCACGTGAGTTTAGAAACAAGTCGCAGCATATTCAAAGAGTGCACAATGATTAGCGGGGTGAAGCATTCGTCCGTCCATTCGTTCTTGCTTCCATCCGTCCGTGCGTCTATCCGTCTGTCCGTGCGTCTTTTCATCCGTCCATCCGTTCGTCCATGCATCTATTCATGCGTACATCCATGCGTTCGTCCGTGTGTCCGTCCGTGCGTCCATGCGTCCATTCATCCATGTGTCCGTCCGTGCATCTGTCTGTCTGTCCATCTGTCCATCTAGTGAACACTTCAAGTACAGCCATCTCGCATATTTTCATCATATATTCAGCCTATAGAAGTACCGCCATCGAGCGGACATTCCAAGGACTAAAAGAGAGGTGGCACACGCGCGCTTTCTTACGGCCTGCGCTTCGAGTCTACTACCCACCTTTCAACGCCTCTAGTTCATGGCTATATACTAGTTCACTAAACTCATGGCACTGTGGCCAAACCATCGCTAAGCCTGTGTGTTTAGAGAAATTTATTCTTTCGTTTAGTGAACATTAAATACAATCCAACAGAACATCGCGACGGAACACAACATCCACAGACACACCAAAAATTGTTACAACAAGACATGCTTACATATGTACAATACATGGTAAACGAAGAACACACAAATAAAATGTAAAATCTATTTGTCAGGTATTTACCAAAAATTTACAAGGTATTTGTGCGAGTATTAAACAAAGATTAACCTACCAAAACCAAGCAGGCAGGCCTGAAAATAAGCTTTATACATCTCTCGCAGGCGAACACAAAAGGATAGGTCCGGTGTCGAAGGAATTACTCCTATAACCAAAGAGATTACGCCCTGCGAGTTCAACGTGGCAACACTTTCTGGTCAGATCGTGCTCAAAGTGCGTCCTTCTGATACTAGTTTTTTTTAGTAAGCATCAAATTTGAGGCAAAATTTATTGAAGATTAAGACATCGATACTTGTCTCTGTAAGTTACTTCATCAGAAACAACTATGTTTTTATTTATGATTAACGTGCGCTGGATTCCCCCTCAGTTGAAAAGGGTGCGCACGTGCCGCTCCTCTAGTCCGGCCGTGCAGGTGGTTACGTATTACTCCTACTACATATATCGTGGACGCCCGACCCACGGCACAGGGAGCTTTGCCCCCAAAGTGGTTAATGATTTAGGCTGCTTGGCACTCTACTGTGGGATAGCATAACGCCGTCCGAACGAAGAACATGCGTTTAGAAAAAGTTAACGATTTAGAGGATGAGGTACCCAACTATGGGAGAGCATAAAACCGTCTCATGGGCCGCACAGCTTCGGCCCAAGGAACCGCCCTGTGAAATTGAATTGCATGGAGGAATTATCAGCACTGCATACCGCTAGTCTGTATCTGTTGAAAAAATATCTCTTATTTATCCCAACTTTAGGAACTAGTTATTTGCATGTGGTAATGTATAGCTTTGATTCAATGTGCGCAGAAATGTTTTTTTACGGCACTGACTTACTACAGATCACCGTTCTTTTGACCAACCACTTTTCACTAACGCAATGAATTCAATAATAGCCCCTTTCTTACACTTCTTACTACAAAAGAGCTAGGTGCCTAATTAAGTTTTTGACAGTAAGAGCGCGCAACCTGCCCCTTTTTTAACTTCAAAATAAATGTCATTACTACGTTAGCTCACAAAATCATTACCTCTATTGCAAGTTACGCTGAATTTCAAAACACTAGAAGAACGAAATAAAAAATATCTCACATGAGAGATGAATGAGATTATGCGGAAAACGGTCCGAAAGCTTTTACGGAAACTCTCTCATTTTATTCGAACGTCTAACGTGCTGCCAGATCGTTCAAGTTATCCTTCCTGTAGTTTGGTATTTGTTGAGCATTTCAGGGCACAAACAGCAAATCATTTGAGCGTGCACTAAGGTCGGTTTCAGGTGCCCACAAGATGCACAGGAACGAGAGGCGCGTCTTGCGCCACCGCTTAACCAGGAATTGTTACGGTTCCTATATTTTGCATTTGTAGCCCAGATGATGATGTCTGCATTCAGCGCTTGCTGCGTACTGTCGACCTCAGCCGACTGTGTAGGGAGCTTCATCATGACCAGAATAAATAAATATTGGCGACAGGACCACTCCCCAGGAGGTCCCTCGAGTGCCTAATTGATTCAAGCCATGTTCTGTGTCCTGTAGCCGGATATAGGATTGGAGAAGTTTATGTGAGAGAGAGGGAATATAACATTTATTTGCGACCGAGGAAAGTGTGTCGGTGAGTGAGCTCCTTACTCCAGGATCCCATTGGCACGGGCCGCTGTCCACATTTGTCTCGCGAGGGTCTTTTGGGTCTTCAGATCTGACCTGGACAGAGCTGCCTCCCACCCTACAGTGTTGTGCTGTGCTCTGGGTTGTAGAGATGAATTGTGTGGGCATTCCTATACTTTGTTATAAAGGGTGGCTGTTGTAGTGACGCAGAACCTGCACTGCGGTGCGCATGATTCGGGATCTATCTTGGACAGTATGTATTGATTGGGGTAAGACAAGCTCTGGAGGCGACGCCACGCTACCTAAGATTCTTTGCTGAGCTTTGTGCCCGGGGGCGGAAGTTTCTGGTCTTTCAAGTCTTTGATGTTCTAAAATATCTGTATATGTTTGGAACGGGCCCATACGCATAGCCGAGGGTGGGTGCGATATGCCGGGGGTGGAGGTCCAGAAGAGTAATTCTCGGCCCGAGGCATGGGTGAGCTCATTGCCTCTAACTGCGCAGTGGCCGGGTATTCATATGAGCTGCTTCCATTCGCCATCTGAGCGTGAGAACGAGAGTTGTGTAAGAAGACGATGCGCAATGGGGTCAATGTAACCTTTACAAAAAACTTCGGTAGGCTGTTTTTGAATCTATTAGAACGAAAGTGGACCTTGGGTTTTGTAGGGCGAGGGCGATTCCTGCTTCTTCCATACTAGTTATGTCTGTGTCCTGGGCTGATATACAATCAACCTGTTTTCCACAATGAATGACGCTTGCTGTATATTTGCCATTCACTGGTCCAGGTGCATCGACAAAGAAGGCGCCCTCAGTGTCTGAGTAGTTGTCGTGAACTTTTGCCCGTGCCCGACATCGATGGTCGTGGAACTGAGGATGCATGTTGCGTGGAAGTGGTTTGATGAAGTCCTGCCTCCATTCATGTGGGATACGTTGTTTTCCCCTTCTCTCAATAGGGGCTTCGATGCCAAGTTCTCATAGTATTTTCCGTCCCGTTTTATGATGGCGAGGCGCATGACTTGGTTCGTGTAGTGGGCATGGAAGAGTTCTGATACGGTATTGCGGAGCCCTATTTGAAGCAGACGTTCCGTTAGGGTCCACGGGGGAATGTTCAGAGCCTTTTCAAGAGTCACACGTATGACTCTGTCTATTTTGTGCTCGTCTGCTTTCAATACCCTAAGGTAAGGATAGCTATAAGTTATGCGGCTGATAACAAATGCCTGAATGAGTCGCATTATGCGTTCTTTCATCTCTCATCGTCAGTTAGCCACCCGACTAATCATGCGAGAGATTTGTAGGTAGGACGCTTTTAGTTTGTTAGAAGTTTAGTTAGTTTCAGTTAGAAGTTTGTGAGGAATGATTCGATATAACAGAAAGTATTATGTCCACAGCCCGTTTGCGACAAGTGTGATAGGATGGCGAGGGTCACATTGTCGAAGGTACACTGCAGCTCAAGTGTGAGAACCACTTTATCGTTGCTGGGGTGCTCAATGTGATTGAGGATCTCAACGTGAAGTTGCATCAGGGTATCATCTGTAGATATGTGTGGGCGTAGAGCGTACATCATGTACGCTTTACAGAAAAACATTTTTTCACACACCATCTACGCTACATGGTGTCTGCACAAATGTTTTGCTTTGAAAAAAAATACTGACAGTTTGTCGCGGACATTGTTTTCATTCTCCCACACACAAGAAGTGACAGAGATGGGCTGGTGGTTGTCGGTGCTGATGGCTTTACCAGGTTTTAAAGTAAAGTTACTACTGCCGTTTTTCAGCCGATAGATAAGAGTGTACCTTCAAGTCAGATGGTGTTAACGTAATCTAAATGCATGTACGTAGGCAGGTTCTGCGAGGTTGACTAGAAGCTTCACCAGCACCTTGACACGGCCAGATGCTCTACCTCATTTCACTTTAGACAAGGCCGCCCTTAGGTCAGGGAGCCTAAAAGGTCGACCTAACTCGGTGTTTCTGGAACCTGCATATAAGTACGCTTGACCACGGGGTTCCTTATGTACGCTCAAATATTTTTCGTGGAGTGCATCGGTCATTTTGGACGTGTCTGCGTGAAAAGCTATGTTTAGCCTTTTGAAGGCGGTACTGTGTAGCGGCACAGGTTTGTGCCAGACCAATAAGGACGCGGAGGAGGCACCACGTACTGAGACTCCACACTTATCGAGCTGCCCGGTTATATCAGTCCACTCAATTGTTGTCGGTTAGTTCAACGCAGTACTCAGCCACCTGTTAGGCGATCTCCGCGATGCGAATTTTGAGTTGCTGATTGTGTTTTTCACGATGCCAGGCTGTGTCATGCCTCCAAACGGCAGAAGAGGTGGTTGTCCCCAGCCGTGTTCACCTCTGAGAGTTCGACATTTTGTTCCACTGATTTCAAGTTTCATACTGAATGCTGGAAACACGCTGAGCATCTGTGGTCGACTATCAATGGGGGGCTTGCTTAGGTAACTATGAACCTCTTCTAGTCGGCTAGTTTTGTATGCGCCAGTGGTCTCGTGATTGGCCTGGTAAAGATTGTAGTGTCTATTATGCGAACTTCGCTTCCGCGGTGGTGGTCCAATCTGCACGGCGACTATTTTGCGTAAAGGTTTGGTCCAAGCAGGCATCTTGTGTAACAGAGCTTCCTATACCAGAGGGTTGCACACGATCTGTGTGAAGTGTTAGCCCATTGTGGACTCTAGTTTCGCCAACTTACGTCCACGTGTCCCTTCACGTGTGTAACCCCAAAAAGAGCTGAGAGCGTGAATTTCTTTGACGATTATGAGAGGATCCTGCTTCGCGAACTTTAAGGTTCCTCTGAAGATTCCTGCAAGGGCAACATTCGGCAGCTTTGGTAGGTAGTAAATGTACATAGTAAATGTTAAGTATGTGTAATGAGGAGTCCCGTTTGCGTAGCGGACGGTCGACACCATTAGTGTGGAGGAACTTACGCTATGATCCTTCACGTAAACAGAGGCTTAACCGTCATGAGGTGTAGTCTTCATGTACACAGAAGCAGTTCTGGGCATCCCGCTGGTACACCGAGTATAGTTGGTGAGGGTGGCCCCATTCCCAGGCTCCCGAAGGGTCATTACAGCAGGTAGCTCGGCAAAAGCTGTAGGAAAAGGGCGTAGATCGGCTGGCTTGGTTCGTGCTTAGAAAACACGGCACTTCCACTGTACAAACTGATTAGGAGTCGAATAGGGTTGCGGGTGATCGCCATGGTGGAAGGTAGAGTTGATAGTTCGAAGAGAGGAGTGTCCTCCATACTGGACATTGTTTAGGCGAAAGGTTGACAATACTGCGGGCCGAGAGGCAGTATTATTCGCCTTCCCCCCCCCCCCCCCCGCACAGATTCAGAACCCCGCCCAGTGGTTGCTGCCTATATATATAAGTTTTTTATGCTATTGTCAGTTCGCGAAACTTTTCCGAATTTATTTTTTCCTCTCTCGTGATTTGGCCTCCAGTCACGCTGTGTGGGCATCGTCCAACTTAAGCCCTCCTCCGCCTGAAGACGTCGCTAACCTTTGGTGTATGTTAACTTTTCCCTGTAGTAAGCGGTTTGCGCCGATACTTTTTGAGGTACCGATTCGCGAAAGTTTTGAGTGGGCAAGCACGCTTTTTGGGGTGGGCGAGTGAAGGCAACTGAACAAATACGATTCTTAGGATACATTCCGTAAGCTGACAAACTTTCCGAGTACCTAACTGAATACGATGTTATCTGCATTTCCAAGGCTGGTATTCCGGAGTTGGCTTGAGTTTCGAGCATGCTCAATCTCGCCTAAAGTGCCACGAGGGCACCCACAGCCTGCCGCGAAGGGTGGTGCCTCTGCTGCGGGTGGTGCAGAGCTGTTTGCGTTTGGGGGAAGTTTCGAGGGCCTGCGCGATCGCGAGGCAACCCTAGAAGAAGAACACAACATGAATATCACGTAGTTGAAGGAGTTTTCTTAACACGCGTAATATTCCGTTGCAATCGTGCTTATTCGCGCCAGGCGTCGAATCACGTCAACGACACGCTCAAGGTGCATCTTGCAGGAAAGTGGGGTGATTTGCATTGCAGAGGAGCCCAGAAAGTGATTAGAAAACGTATAAAGTTCTAGAACGATCAATAACTTTATCGCTTTGTTTTTTTTTCTCTTTACAGGTGCTTGACGGACGCGAACAGATGGCAACCCTAGCGGAAGCAAAGGAATCGCTTTTCACTCATGAACAAGGTAAATATACTATCTTAAATTAAAAAAAACTGAAAAAGAAACATAATGTGAACGTTCGCCTGAAGCTCATTGTATAGTCTAGGGCTCTTTACTGGCCGAATTTCAGAGCCCGAGCCTTGCCCAGGCCCGCTGCTGCAGGCCCGATGCAGGAGGGCTGTGAGCCCTCCCGGTCCGGCCCGACGAACAAAAAAAAAAAAATTCGAGCCCGGCCTGGTCCGGCCTGGCACAATGGGGGTTTTCTGTGGAGACAAAAATGTGACTTTCCGATAATGCGGTGTTTTATTCAAACACGAAAGTGAAACAGAAGCAGACAGCATATGAAAGTCTCATTGCAACAATTACATGTGAAAAAATGAGCTGCCCAGTGACTCAAACTTCAGTGAAGAGCGGCGCTCCTGCGTCACATATGCCATTCAACTGGAGCTCTGTTTGCTGCTTGGACTGGCAGCCAGAAGCGCCAATATCGTTTTCGCGAGCAAAGTGAGCTTCGAATATTTAGACTGCTTGCTCTTCTAGAAGTTTTACCTATTAATCTTTCCTAGTGCCTCAGTGTAGGAGAGGGGATTATTTAATGCATAGACAATCACCAAGCTCATCTAGTGTACGTACACTCTCTCCCCTTACGTTTGAAATGGCTGAAGGAAAGGCGAAACGAGAAAGAGAAAGGGGCGGTCACGGAGCAGGCGATTCGTGGTGGAAAACAGTTGTGGCACAACACCTATATTTGCGCCTTGTTTCCGGCTCTGCACCTGGCACGGTTCACCCGACAAAAAACAATGAAGCCCGAGCCCAGCCCGGGCCCGAGATGAGAAGACGTCAATCAGCCCGAGCCCGGTCCATGGCAATGGTCTCCGGGTTTCGGGCTACCCTAGTGGAAGCAAATAAATTGCTTTTCGCTCACGAGCAAGGTAAATGTATTATTCAAAACTTTAAAAAAGTACGAAAATAAACACAGTGGGAGCGTTCACGGCTAAAGCGTGTGTATAACAGGGCCGAACTATCTTTCCAAGGACCGGATTTCAGAACCTGAGCACGGCCCGGGGCCACTTACTGCACCAAAATCCCTCCCTAGAACCCGACGAATTTCGAGATCCTAGCGCAGCCCGGCCCACAGACCGGGCCGTAGTCGGGCTTTCGAGCTATACCAGAAGCTCGCACACACAGCTAGGCGAAACACGAGGCGAAACACGCTAGCCACTGTATAAATACCTCACGCGAATACATTGTTGTTTTTACTCACTCGCATAACGCGGCAACCACGGGTCCGGGTATTGAACCCCCACCCTATAACTCAGCGTGGCAAGGTGCCACTAAGCCACTGTGTCAGGTAACAACAAATTTCATTTCACGTGAACCATTGCCAAAGTCTCGAAATCGTTCGAAGCCAGACGTGCAAAATCCAGGCAAATCCGCCCACCGCCCACAGTTACTTTACTTGACCATCGTTTACCTCAGCTCATTACTGAAGAGGAAAATTGGTCTCCAGGTAGTGTGCATCGAAGTGCCAGAGTCATGTCAGACTAGCGTATACGGAGAGACACCGTACGCTAGTGTAGTATGGGGAGTAGTAGCCTGGGTAGTGGTTGAAGAGGGAGTGAACAAAACGTTTCAGTTCAAAGTTAGCGCTAGTCCCGTTGTGTCTTTATCGTTTCCATCTTCTAGTGCCATGATGACTTTTGATGCAAATAACCAGCTAGCCCCAAAAGCTACACTGACAAAATTCAAACAACCATCCACCGAAATTTTGACATTCTGTACGTGCGTGAGGACAATGCAGTGAGCAGTGGGAAGAAAAATAACGTGTGCAATCTTAAGGGGCAAGGATAGAGCCGGGGAGGCCAGGGAACAAACAGGTTTTCAGGCATCTTTGAAAAACCAAGAAAGGAAAAATGAGCATGCGCAGAGCACAGTGCGTAGGCAAGATAACCGCTGCTGTTTTAAGGGACAGAATTAATTCCATGGGAAAGCGAGTGGGTGAGGGGGAGACTGAAAATTAGGTGGACAGATGAGAAGTTGGCGGCTTAAACCTTACCGCAGCAAGCAGAGGACATTGGCGGAACAAGGGAGATGCCTTTGCCCTGCAGTGGGCGCACTCCCACTGCTGCTTATGATACACGCGTCCACTTCAAAGCGTGCGCACAGGCGAAAATACGTAAAGGTCTCTTTCCACCCCGATACCCTATCCCCCTGAAAAAGCTCCCTGGCTACGCTTTTCCCGTTACAAGACGTGTACGTTTCTTGGTCACATCCCACTTTTCTTGTAGTCTTTTTTTGTGCGTCGATTAAATGTGCGCCAGGTCTTCTTTCAGCCGCCTCATATGCTTCTCAGGTGCAGCTAGGTTGTTACATAGCGAACCAGGTCTGTGAAATCCTGCGTAGTTGTGAAATGGTTAGGAAAGAGAAACTGACAACCAACGTTTCGTAGCACGAAGCCACAAGGGTTCGGTCCTGGTCGGTAATTGTACACCGGACCACGAAAAACCTCGCGGCAACTAAGCGGCCTTCTTTCCAAAATATCCTTATGTATTTCAGAGTGACGTCATGCTACTGGCAAGGTGGTTGCTGATTTCCCTTGCTTAGGTCTAAATGTTCTTCTCGCTTTTCGTCTCAGATGCGAGCTCCAGCGTTCCCTCGAGACAACGTCTGTGAAAAACTCAATTCACTCGGAGTGGCATCGAGTCATAAGATGAACCTTCTAAACTGGCCTTATCGTTCCCACCTACTCATCGCGTGACTTCACATTGATCTAGTCTAGTGGCGCAACCTCCACGGAAACCTTAAAAAAAAAAAGAAATTGCGCTGGCCGACATCATCGCACCTCATATTCTCACTCACTTCTTTTTACTATTTTTTTTTCATCCATTAGCTTTGGTTAGCGAGGAGGCTTGACCTTTTTCTGCAGTCTCTGTCTGCCTTTGCGGTCACGAAACCGGCGTTAAAGCATCACCGCGCGGTTTCTCGCCACACGCAAAGGTCGAATCGGTGAACTACAGGTGTCGTCGTCTCGAGCTTACAGAGAGTGGGAGGGGGGGAAAAGAAAGTAAAGAAGTGGAGAAATGACATCGGAAGCGTAGGGCATTTTCCGGAGCCGGGAATGCGCACGCCGCTCGCTGCGACGCGTTGATGTGGTTCATCCATCAGTCGGTGCGTAGGAAGCGCGGCGTTTGTCAACTGCACCGCTACAGGTCGACAGGGTGTTGTCATGAATAAAGGAAGAAAGAGGTACCGTAACAAACACCGCACTCTGCGACTCGCTTTAGCCAACGCGTCTCTACGTATACGGCGCACGTAAAAGACCCCATACACTGCGCTGACTACAGCTCGTCCGAATAAGGTTTGCGTTTATATGTGCTGTAAATACAGGCACTGAGAAACAATCTCGCGGTGTCGCGCTGCACGTCTGCGTCGTAACAATGGTAACAAGACTGAGCTGAATTTGGTTTCGTGTACAATATGGCTGCTGGTCTCTCTGTATCTCTCTCTGTTTCCCTGGTTTTGAGTAGGCGGGACTTATAATGCTGTACAACACGGAGGCGTTCGTTGACGATAGTTTTGTCATCCGCAGAGGTGCGGACGTTTGTATTCCGCGTAGGCAGAAATGATATTTTGCGTGATTGGTACACCATTGTGGGCTAGTTTTATGGGTTAGTTTTGAGCGGGGTTGTCGATTCTGGAACAAAGCGGTTCTTTGCGGTAATTGATTTACAGCTCCTCGCAAACGTGTACTGCCCTTATGCAACATTTAGCGTCAAAAAAGAAAGAAAAATAAGTTTTCGCCGCACATTTGTGGAGATGGCATTGCAAAGCGCGGGGGTTTGTTGCGATCTGTGCTAGACCTCGGTCGCGCAAGGCGTCACGTGGTCGGTTACGTCAACTCGCGTAAGCCACTGAAGCTTTCGAGACAAACACCACAGCCGTACGGTGTGTTTGCATTTTTATTCACCATCGCTGTTTTGTCCTAATTACTTCAAGTTGTGGACTTAGCGCTAGGCTTAACATTTTTTTTAGAAGAACTTGGAAATATTGCACTCGTTGCGTATCCGAAAACGTGCGAGTGTGTTTATGAATGTGTGATATTTAAGTGCAGCTTTAAGTTAAACGGTTGCCTCTGTAATTAGAGACAAATTAAGATTTAGACTCTCACAGATCACCACGAATTCTGTCGCTACCTTCGTTTACCTGCGTCGCGCACGAGAATATTGAACTTGATTAAATTTTTGCCGTATTTACGAAGTCTTTGGAACTATATACTCGCCATATTTCATGTCTCCTGTCAGTGGGTGCATATAGGCTTGAAAGAAAGTTTTTACGATGTGTATTAAAATGTCTAATGCTGCGATAAGTTTATTATTGTCGGACCAGTTTATATTAGATCACATATAATTACTTTTATTTGACACAGTTTAGGTAGAAACATATCGTCACAGGATCGTGACGTGGACTAACGGAGCAGGCTTTAGGTTCAAGATGAAACTGTTTATTTAGCTGAACTTGAGGCCCGTAAACTGAAGATCAGATTGCAACGATAGCCACTGGCACTGATAGCGGTGGAGAGAGCGTCGGCCGTCGATCAACTGAAAAGTGATTGATATGTGGTGTTTAGCGTCCCAGAACCACCATATGATTATGAGAGACGCCGTAGTTGAGGGCTTCGGAAATTTGGACCACCTGGGGTTCTTTAACGTACACCCAAATCTGAGCACACGGGCGATCAACTGAAAAGTGGTGAAGCGCGTCGGCATTTATACACGTGCCGTCGAATATTCAGCGTTACCGCTAGCGGCCGCGCAGACGGGGGTCGGAAACTCCCTATACCTCAGATGTATTTGCTCTAGCATACTGATACGCAGTGGCACCGCCACTTTCTACCACTGGCGGCTGCCGGGCATCCTACTAGACGTAAACAACGAACAAAACATTTCTTTCACGACGTCACTGGTTAGGTCCCTAAACAGAGAGAAAGGGCGAAAAAAAACGAGAGGAGGGAAGGGGGTTGCCGCGAAATCCCTTTTTATACCACTTCCCATGTAAGCGGAAGGCACTTGTGCCTTCTTTCAGGCCCGCTAGCTGTTTGGGCGACACGGTCACTCCTAAATTTTTGTTAACCGTATATTTAAAAAAAACACATGTGTTCTGAAGTGGTGAAAGTGATGCTGACTGGTTTCACAGCCATACAAAAGTGGATCAGCACAATTAAAATAAGCTTTTTATTACACTTTTTGTATGAAAGAAAAAAAAAACATAGACATCTATCAAAGCCGGCAAATTTGCTGTGCTTACAGTGCTGCCTTCACACACCACTCATAGTCACTCACCATTTGATCACGTGACCAAACGAAACTGGGGCGCGAGTTGCAGCTTATATTTCGTCTGCTAGGTGCACATGTGTGGGCATGTGTGTTCCTCTTTCTTCCTCATGGGCTCGTCACAACCATTGTCACGATTGCCGTCACCACTGTGTACTAGTGATTTAAAAAAATTAATAATTTAGAGCACTAGGAGCTTACTCTCTGTAGTACACAAGCTATTTACAAAGGTGATTGCTAACAGAGTAAAGAAAACATCAGAATTGAATCAACCAAAGCAACAAGCAGGATTTCGAACAGGCTACTCAACAATCGACCACATTCACACTATCAATCAAGTAATATAGAAATCCTCAGAATATAGCCAACCACTATACATAGCCTTCATAGATTACGAGAAGGCGTTTGATTCAGTAGAAATATCAGCCGTCATGCAGACACTGCGGAATCAGGGCGTCGATGAAGTGTATATAAGCATCCTCAAAGAAATCTACAGTGGATCAACTGCTACCATAGTGCTTCATAAAGAAAGCAACAGAACACCAATCAAGGAGGGTGTAAGACAGGGGTTCACAATCTCCCCAATGCTATTTACCGCGTTCTTACAGGAGGTTTTCAGAAGCCTAGAATTGGAACAGTTAAGGATAAGAGTTAATGAAGAGTATCTTAGTAATCTGCGCTTCGTCGATGACATTGAATTGCTGAGTATCTCAGTCGAAGAATTGCAACTCATGATTACGGCGTTAGACAAGGAGAGCAGAAATCTGGGTCTTAAAATTAATCTGCAGAAAACGAAAGTAATGTACAACAACCTCGGAAAGGAGCAGCGCTTCGAGATAGGTAATAGTGCACTTGAAGTTATAAAAGACTATGTCTACTTAGGTCAGGTAATAATCGCGGAGCAGAACCACGATATGGAAATAACTAGAAGAATAAAATGGGGTGGAGCACATTTGCCAAGCGCTCTCAAATTATGACAGGTCGATTGCCACTATCCCTCAAGAGGAAGTATATAACAGCTGTATCTTGCCGGTACTTAGCTACGGAGCAGAAACCTGGAGACTTACAAAAAGGGTGCAGCTTAAATTGAGGATGACGCAGCGAGCGATGGAAAGAAAAATGGTAGGTGTAACCTTAAGAGACAAGAAGAGAGCAGCATGGATTAGGGAACAAACGTAGGTTAAGAATATCATAGTTGAAATCAAGAAGAGGAAATGGACATGGGCCGGGCATGTAGCGCGTAGACAGGATAACCGCTGGTCATTAAGGGTAACTAACTGGATTGCCAGAGAAGGCAAGCGGGTTAGGGGGAGACAGATGGTTAGGTGGGCAGATGAGATTAAGAAGTTTGCGGGTATAAATTGGCAGCAGCAAGCACAGGACCGGGTTAACTGGTGGAACATGGGAGAGGCCTTTGTCCTGCAGTGGACGTAGTCAGGCTGATGATGATGATGATGAGTATTCTATTATTGAGAGAGACAAGCTCTGCGAACAACTTTCCAGACACCAACCCGTGTTTATAAAAAAAAATGTTAACAATTTAGAGTACAAGGTACTCAACTATGGGAGTGCATAAATCCGTCATGTGGGCCTCACAACTGATGAGGCCGTGAATTAAAAATTTAAAATCACTTTGGTTCGTAACGTCGGGAAACATGTTGACTTCACTCCTATGCAAAGCATTGTTTCTAAAATCGACGCCTGGACGAGAATGCACCTGGGGACTCATGCTTGGACTATGCTGGCTAGTAAGAACACAGAAACGAAAGAAACGTTCTGACGAGACAGGCGCTTTTCTCCTTCTACACAAAGAGTTTCGGAGGCTAACAGCAAGTAGTATAGTCGTAGTAGTAGAGAAACTTCATTACGGTGTGAATGGCAATGGTCACTGCCATTGCACGCAGTGTCCTTCAAGAATTGCAGCGCTCGTGAAAGTTTAGTGTACACTTAACTGTTTAGAAAAAAATTATTTGCACTATGTAAGGAAAAGAAAGGTATCATAACATTCCAGTAATAAGGCACATACACTTCATCGCATCTATGTGCCACGACAAACATCACTACGTTGCAATGAAGACATCATTGCTCTAATATACATGACACTCTTGGCATACATGTACACAAGAACTCAATACGTCTTATCTTTGCCGTAATCATACTTGGCACGCTAACCGAGTGAGACAGCAATCGAACATGTGATATCACTTAGCAATTGGCAAGGGAGACGGAGGCAAGTGCTAAACACAAGTCTTCCCGCGCTTCACCCGATTAAAAATTCATACAATAGGGAATAAAAAAAGACGAATGAACAAATCATGAATGCTTTAGCCCAGGCCAGTAATTCCTCGTTGCATTCTTACAAAGTTTATTGCTTACCTACCTTACAGTTGAGTCCAAATTTCTTTACGCGTAAAAACCGGTGAAAGACAACAAATTCGAACAGCCACGTTAACCCCACTTCGTTCAACCACATTTTAGGACGCTCGGCAACCGCTACGAGCGCACATGTTCCCCGAACGGAAATTATAGCGCTGAATTTCCGGGGACTGCCGCTGGTTCTACAATAATCTGCAAGGTTCGCGAAGTCGGCGTAATTTTATCAAAACAATCTACTATGGTCTTGAAACTTCTCGAACACTGCAGGCGTGGTTTGCGCTGAGGATTACTGACAGTGTAACGGGGCGATAACAAAACTTTAAAAATTTGGCAATATTTAATAGAAGCAGAAAATAAAGTTGACTATCACAAGTTGTTGAAATATACATCCACTACTTCAAGTGTATACCACCTCAGCCTGATAACTCTCAGTAGTTTTATAGATAAGTGACAACATGAGTATTCAACCACATTGTTTCATTCTTCTCTAGTATTTTGAATATTTTTCTTTTTCTCATAATTTGATAAACGCTCTCGTCGTCGTTCCGGCCACACAAATAAACGCCCGTGCTCCCAAAGGCCCCTGGCAAAATAACTGCCCGAAGGTCAAAATCTTAAGCAATCCTGATGCCGAGCATTTAATTAGCGAAGGCGAACAGCGAATGGCAGGGACACTTACGAATGTATAACTCTCTGAATCCAGCCCCAGAACTCCAGGCAGTTGATTCCACCGCTGATGTGCCGTTGATGTTTTTTTTCTTTTGCTGCCTAATGATGACACGTGACGATCCCACTCAAGGGGATCGGCCAAAAACTGGTTACATGAGTTAGACATTTTCAGTATTGAATATTTATTACAAAAATAGTGAACATAAAACGAAAATAGTGAATGCGACTTTCAGAATCTTCTTCTCCTTTTTTTTTCTCCTTCTTCAACATACCACGTCATCGTGACACTCAATGTATTCGTTCACTCCCTCTCTCTCTTCCAGTGCATCTACTATCCAGGACGATCCAGGGAACGTGTATGCGAGAGGGGGGAGGATTCGACTACGACCAGTCCTGGATTTGTGCACTGTAAGCGGCTTCTTCTGGAACTTTTTTTTTTTCGAAAATGCTCGCACTCTGCCCTCAGAAAAAGAAACATGTGCTTGTCTCTTTTCGGCGATATTTCTGGCTTGCCACGACTCACTTCAAGAATACTTTAAGGAGTCCGTGTGGTAGAAAATCCGCTTGCCACGCAACCAATGCTGGTTCAATCCCCACTTGGACCCTAAAAACCCTGGTTTGGTCCCCACTCTGCTCCATGATTTTTTATCATTTATTTGCTTTATTTGCATCGTTCAGGATTTTTCGATCACGCATAAGATCATGATTTTTCGCCCACAACCAATGACGCTGACACTGATGCCGATGCCGGAATTTCTGCGAAACGAGCTCTTTAAAACTGTCGCATTAATAAGGAAAGTGCACAGGAAGCGACGTCAAACAATGTAAACATGAACATACGCACAAAAAATTAGAGATTAAAAGAAATTTCAACGTGTTCAAAGCTTAATACAGTGCACGCAATGTTAACACACTGCTTCTCTGAGATGATGAGTTATTAACATAAAGCATCCCTATTGCGCTCTTAATTATAGCCACAACATAACTTGCAGTGTGCCTCTGTTTGGTCACCAACGCAGACTTCGGGCTTTCTATACGTGAGCTAATCGATACTTTATGGCTGATACAACTCGCACCACTTCGATGGAAGCAGAATGTAAGAGGCACGTCCGCTTAGCTTTAGGTGCACGGTTGAAAATCCCAGCTAGTTAAAATTTCCCGAGCCCACAACTACGGCCACTTTCAGTCACATTGGGGTTTTATGGCGCAAAATCCAAACAACTATTATTACTACCACGTATCGATCCAGTTGATTTTTTTTTTGTGGAATCAGCTTATAAATATTGGCCATGCTTAGTATTGAGCAAGTAGACTTCATTGCTCATCGAGAAGTCTCTAAATATTATGCAGCAACAGCGGTTAAAGCCTCCGACATCACGTGAGTACGCAGTTCAGAAACTCTAAACTGTCACGTCAAACAATTAGGTCATTTATGGCTGTGTAACTTTATCTCTCCCCCCGTGAATACAGCCGATATGTCTTCGACATCCGTGGTACGTTTGTTAACCGAAATGGCCAGCAATACAGGAACAAAAGAGCAGGAGGACGAAATGCAAACAAGATGCTCCCTCGCGGTTTACGCAATCATAAAGGACCGCACCAAACAATCCCTGCTATGCAGTCTTTCTGAGTCGAACCTTTCATTTCCCTTTTTTTATTTCCTTATAATACATGTCAGCGTTAATACTGAAAATGGGTATAATAAAGGGGGCTAACCGAGTCATTCCCGATGGAAAGGCAGCCGGAGTCTTTCACATTCATGACGCTTAATTTACCGAAGTGCCGACAGTCACTCAACCAAGAGGACAGAGAGGACGACGAAAAGCAAACACGGCGTTTTCCCGTCAGCTCTGCAACGTTAGAGGAGTGCAAACAAACCCCAACCGTTTTACGTCAGACCTTACATTTTCTTTTTTTTTTGTGGTGCCCTATTAAGACATTCAGTGTTGCAGTACACGCTAACGACGAAAAGGAGTACGATAAAACAAAACGGCTGTGCGATGGCAACGCAAGCTTCGTTCAATGATGGCGTGAAAAGAGATATTAAGAGTGTGACCCAAAAGTGCTATGTAACATAAAGTGCGAGCGCAATGATACAGCAACACCCCCTGGCGTATAATTCTAGCCGTTCAGGACGCTGCCCCACGCGACCGCGCCCCGCCCGTCAGTACTGTATAGCGATGCGGCGTGCAGGGAACAGGTGCGACTGTTCACACGCATCTCCTGGCATGGTGATGCCTGCCGCCACTCTTTACTCCGAGCGTGGTACACTATTCTCAACCCGCACCGGCTTTCACAATCTCTGACGGCCACGCAGTGCGCCTCACTGACTGAGCGGATGTCTTGACTACGGGGTGATCAAGAAAGAAAGAAAGAAAGAAAGAAAGAAAGAAAGAAAGAAAGAAAGAAAGAAAGAAAGAAAGAAAGAAAGAAAGAAATAACGAAAGAAAGAAAGAAAGAAAGAAAGAAAAAAAGAAAGAAAGAAATAACGAAAGAAAGAAAGAAAGAAAGAAAGAAAGAAAGAAAGAAAGAAGAAAAGAGTGATTTGATAGATATGTGGGGTTTAACGTCCCAAAACCACCATATGGTTATGAGAGACGCCATGGTGGAGGGCTCCGGAATTTTTGACCACCTGGAGTTCTTTAAACGTTTCACCCAAATCTGAGCACACGGGCCTCAAGCATTTTCGCCTCCATCGAAAATGCAGCCGCCGCAGCCGGGATTCGATCCCGCGATCTGCGAGTCAGCAGCCGAGTACCTTCGGCCTTAGGACCACCGTGTCTCGTTGAGAAAAAAATAAATAAATAAAAGAGAAACAAAGAAAAGAATAGAAAAGAAAAGGAAAGCCTCGGTGCTAACTTGCCCTTGCGGAAACTGTTTTGCTGTCGGAGGCCAGCAAGCGGCCAGTCAAGCTGCCACACTCACAAAATTTGAGCCACGAACTGTACGTCTCCAAAAAGAGAGCGAACCGGAAACAATGTGCAGTAGCATGCGACGTTAACGGATATTCGAAACATGCACAAGCACTTTTCCTCACAGAACAGACCATGAATAGAATGGTATTTAAAGTTAGTGTTTTAAAAAGTAATGCAGTCGATTTATTCCTAAGTGAAATCAGGAATAGTTCATAACATAAATTTACCTTTTCTTAAAATGTCATCGTAAGTGGTGCTTGCGAGTGCCGCTTACAACGCTTTTTGTTTTGTTCACTTGCAATCTGCTGGGTTGTTGTACCCTTGTGAGACTGTATGTTGCAAATATTTTGTCATTGATACTTGCTAAGTCCACACATATGCGTGCTTAAAGCCTATCACTCAGGCTAGCAGTGGAGTGAACGAGTCAATAAACGGTTCAAGAATAGGTTGCAGAAACACGTTAGAATCAGTTTCTAATGTCGATCCAACTAAGGTAAGCGTATCATACATCTACAGTCACCATCAAAAGCTTAGAGTCCATTTTAGGTCTGTGAAAACTGTAAATTCTCAGCAATTGGTGACTGTATTCAAATGAATTGGAGAACAAGCAATTGCAAGCACTTCTCCTCGATTTTCAAGAATTGTGCAGAACTGACTTACACCACCTCATTTTGGTTTCCTCAGCTTTCTCGTGAGTAAGGGCACACGTACAACACCTGCCATGCGTCGACACAAGACACTTATGCGTTGTGCTACAATGTAATGATGAAACACAAAGAACACCTGCGATTTATGCTACAGTACAAGGGCCTGTTCTAAAGGTGTAGAAGAGGCTGAACATCTCGCGTGAGGGCGACTCTATTTAACCTCTACTGATGACGTATTAACACGAAGTGATATTAGTTTAATATGCCTAGCTGTCACCCAGCTATCCCTTGGTCACCCATTCCCGAACTGTGGCCGAGAGTGGGCTTCTTCTAAATGAAGGCTCGATTCATTTTTTGATATGGTCTAACTGCACTGTGTAAGCACGTTATCGGAACGGGGCGGAAATATGCATACGCAGTTTTTACTCGCGATTCATGTCCTATGGACTTTCGACGCTGACTGTCCGTTCGTGGAGTGTGCTGACGAGTTCGCGCCGTGTCTCGCAGTTGCGCGCTGCCGTCCCTTCAGAAGCGGCACGTGGCCGTGGCGCGGCTCAAACACCCGGCCAACATGGGTCGCACGTGTCACGAGGTGCGCTTCTTCATACTGGTGCTGACTCCGAGCAAGGAGAAAGGCACCAAGAACGCCCTGGAGACGGGCCGCACGTTCGCCACCATCTTCGCCGACATGGACTTCCGGCAGCGCCTCCTGGAGGTGCACTCCGAGGCCGAGTTCAAGAACGTGCTGCTCAAACACGCCCAGGACCTGGCCGCCGAGCAAAGCAACCCCGTGCACCTGAGGGGATCGCAGGCACAGTTAGACTTCCCGGTAAGTGGCGGCGGTGATAGGCCGTCTCGATAGCACTCGCCGACGCTGAGGCACGACGGTTGGTGTCTATACAATACGGTGGCGCCCACAACCGGGAGCGTCACTCCTGACTTGCCCTAAGGCATAGCACGCTGCTATGCGCGTGTCCCTGATTGAACTGTTTGTGTGCTCTCATAGCCTGACATACTGCGTAATTTGATTTCCTTTCATCAATATACTTTATTATTTTGTTTACGTCCATGTGGTGGAGATTGCAGTACTGCATGCTGTTGTTCGGGTTCATTTTTGCATATCTTACCGAAACTGTGGATCATGGACGTAAATAAAACAAAGGCAACTAGGGCCTTTGTTTAAAACAGAGGCAACTAGTGCTCTTGTTCACTGCAGTCTGTCTAATGCACCTTTCCCCGCCTTTTTTTTTTTTTTTGGAATACAGTGCCCTGTTCATGTTGCCTGTGTGGCTGGTGTTTTGCTGCGTGACAATTTCGGTAAAATGCCCCATAGGTTCCTACCCCTGTTAGGGGTGTAACCTTTAATCGCCACGTGTAAATAGCGATTAAACAAGCTGAAGAGATTTCAGAATATGTTTGCTCTTAATACATATCCAATAATATGGATATTACTTTGAACCAACAAGAATGTGCAGTGAGGGCGCAATGACTTACTATACCACGCATACGCACTGGTGAAGACTCCTCTTCGGCACCGCGGACATTGCTTCTTGCTGTATCAGAGCAAGATTGTGTTTGTGTTTTGTGGGCATTATTGTGATTGTGACGTCTTTGTGGTTTGTGAACACTGTTTGACGTGTCTCTTGTGATTAAAACACGTATAGATACGCGCAGCACTCGCTTCGCTGACCCGCATGCGTGGAGATGAGACCATCTTGAGCAGCTCCCCCTTTTGGGGGGGTTCCCTCTCTCTCTCTTTCTTTCCTGCCTCACTCTTCCTCCCGACTTCCTCCTCTTCTCCTCCGCTCCAGCAGCAGGCCTCCAGAAGAAAGCGTGAGGTGAGGGCGTAGGCGCAGGGCACCCACCCGTAGCACTGTAGACGCAGTTCCATCCACGTCCAATGCTGAACGCTTGGCAAGCACGCTGGGGGCAGTGCACCCACCCTGATTGCAACTGCCCCGAGTCTAAAGTCTTGTTCCTTATTACAGGTTTTTAGGCACTGGGTCAGCATAATTTTATCTTGGGGGGGGGGGGGGTTAAACCGTTTTGCATCGTGGCTGGGGGAGGGGAAGTGCTGGTGCAGCCTTGGTGGGAAGGGGAGGGTGCAGGTGCTGGTGTGACTTGAGGGAGGCTTGTGCCCGCTTTGAAACCCCATGCCAACGCCCACGAGTTCAGGGAAGGCAAAGGAAGAACTTATAAACTAAAATATGATGTCGTGACTCCATTTCAGACAAATTCAACGAAAGAAGGAAGGAACAGGACAGAGAAGAAGGTTATGGACGTTAATCACCTTATACATATCCATAGACAGGCAACAGGAAACATCTTGTTGTCGACGCCTTACTAGGTACTCAAAGAGTCGTTTCATCTAATTAATGAGCAAACAATATTCAATAGGAAGCGCTCACACTGGCTGAAGAGAAGGTTGATGTCTGGTGAGGACCTAGGCTACGGTTCATTCCGAACTGTCTGAAAGGAGCAAGGCGTTCACTGTGGCACGAGTTTATGCGGTCATTATGCTGAGCACGCAACCACTCAGTAAATCAGCTCTGACATTGATCTCAAAGCGTACCACATGCATCCCTCTTGCGAACGTTATCTACGTCTATGAAAAAGGGGAAAGCCTGAGAAATGTTCACCCAAAGGTGCCAGCCATGCGATCAGCATTTGATTTGGACAGTAGCATCCCCGTGGTCCCTGCAGTAGTATCTAGAACCAGTAGATTTGTTACATAATGAACGCTGTCACCGTCAAAGTATGATGTTATTGACGCGAACTTTTGCCTTCCCTCTAACCCTCCTCTTTGTGCATTCAACGCTGGCAAATGGACTTGTCCAACACAGCCCCGTAGGTGTCCCATCGCTCAAGGTCTTAGCGACGACCTGCGGCGACGGTTGTCGCATTACGTCAGCGACTATATAGATGGTAAGTACGCGCCTATTTCATTCCGTCACTAAGTGGGCACTTTACAGTTCGCTGCTTCGATCACTGAACGTGCCAGCAACGCGTCTTTCTGGTGTATCTGTAATTAACACTTGGCCAGAGAGACAGACAACGGACAGTTATGCAGCAGGCGTACAGGCAGGGACTGTTCTCGAGCACTGCCCTTATGTTTTCACAACAATGTAGCCAACAAAAAGGTGTAATTCGAGTCCCTCGGCGGACACCGTACAAGCCGACCCCTTACGCTTTTCAAGCTCCTCAAGCGTCTAAAGCTCTTCAAGGCGGCTGTCATGCGTCAAACGTGGACGTATTTAAACATACAGGGCCCAGTGCAGAGCTCCAGTAGGTACAGTTTACTTGATCACGTCTACCTCTGCATCTTCAGTGCAGCTAAAGTTTCACTCTGTCTTTGACATACGTAATTTCACGTTCCCCTGATGAATGCCAAAATTATGGCCCTTTGTAGCTGTAATCCAGCCTGTAAACCCGGGATTTTAAGTTGCACGATTAAAAACTTTATCCTCATGTTACAGGTATGCTATCGATGCAGCAGCTATATCGACATCTAAAACGGTCATTAAAGGAGAAATGATAAAGTGATAGAAAGCTGCAGCGAAAACCTTTGGTAGTTTATTAAGTAAAGGTCTGTCATTAGGACAATGTTTCATTCCATTTCAAGAGATTGTCTCTTAGTAAACGGTAATAGAGAGAGCGGAGCACTAGAGAGCTTTAATCCTGACATCAAGCGTTTTGTGCCTATTAAAGTCATGCTATTGCAAGAAAGTGTTCTGTAGCAGCACAAGATTGGTACGGCGCATAAATCACCTCAACACTTGCCTCCTCCTCTTCGTCCTTCATCGCATCGCAGGAGTGGTAGGCCACCGGACAATCTACAAGACCGTCTCCACCATCTTCTTTCTCTATTTTGCCTGCCTTCTGCCAACCATTGCCTTCGGAGCGCTGAACGACACGAACACCAAGGGCAAGATAGGCGAGTGTCTTACAAACTCTCTCAATGAGTGTGCACATGAGAAGCGTTCTGGCGCCATGACCCATGCCAAAGCTTACGCGATCAAAGCTACTTGAGAATAACTTATGGAAAACGCTAACCACCTGCAAATAGCTCTCTGGAGGCGCTTTGGGGCGCTAACTGTCCCCCGAGGAGCACAAAGAGTGGTATTGAAGTTACAGGAAAGACGCTAATTTCTACATCTTGCGCCGCAACATAAAGGACAGAGGGGCCCCCGTCGCTGGCCCGTGCCTTGAGCCATCGTGGAGTTTCTGGCAAGGATGCGTTAAGCTGCAGCAGCGTTAAATAATAGTAGTGAGCTAGAGCCACCGCCGCAAGAACAGCTCGAATTTTTAGGTGGCGAGCGATTCGACGCTGGTGTACAATTTCGTCGAAGGGACAAGTTATTCCAGACATACTGTAATCAACGGCACATTAAGGCGAAAGCCTTATGTGGCTCATGAGTAGAAAGATCCGTTACCCGGCGGCGTCAACACGGATGGTACTAAAAGTCAGTTGTTTGTAGTTAGTGTCTCGCCAAGGCATTGGCTTTCAGCTGTGATTTTCCTAACGCTATAGGTAAAGGGACTGCCACTTCTTTATGTTGATATGAGAGAAGTGTTTAGTGCATGATATTCTACGCAGTGTAGTGATTTCATTAATTGTGTTTACCGCTCTCCATAGTAGAGTATTCATAGTAATACAAATCGTCATGTTTTTCTATACACGGTGTGGTTAACTGTAACAAATCCACAGCTAATCACCCGTGATGACGGGCCTCTAAATACACCAATGACCGAGGAAGTGGCGAGCCAGACTCAACGCGATGCTAAAGCGATGAAGTGTAGAGAGCCCTGCAACGCAATGACGGGGCACATTGAACTGCTCAGAAGCCTAATACTAACCGCATGTGCATTGAGGGCAACGCTGCTGCCAAATTAATACGGCGGTACCCTACCACAGAGTCTTGACTGCCTCGGCAGAGAGGGGACAGATGAACAACAAGAGAGAAGGCAGGGAGGTTAACCAGGCACATGCCAGGTTTGCTACCCTACGCTGGGAGAATGGGAAGGGGGCATAAAGTTGAAAGAGAGAGGAAAAAGAAGGGAAAGAGAGAGCACTGGTGACAGTTCTCGGCTACTGACTTGAAGGCGCGTGCGTTCTATGCTGCAGCTGCGGTGGTCGCATTTCAATGGAGGCGAAATGATAAAAGCGCGTATATTACGTGATGTCAGAGCACATAGAAGAGCACCAGATTGCCAAAACTTCCAGAGTTCTCCACTACAGAGTCCCTCATAATCACATTGTGTTTTTAGTTCGTAAAACCCTAGTTATTATTACAATTACGAAAACGTCTTGAATGGCCCCAATACTAGCCTTAAGCTAAGAGGCCATGCAGTGTTTGTAATTGATATTCATTTATTTCTTGCTAATAAAGTTCGGACTTTCATGTATTCATCTTCAAAGCTTTGTAGGAGTTCTTTTCGCAATCCTAATTGGTTAATAGTGACGTATCACCCACCAAATTACATTGTATTTAACCTGCAAGGCCTGCAGCCGACATTAGCGAGTGCAGGTCGTTTGAACACGTCGGTTCCATGCACATATTGATATCATTCTTCACTCCGATCTGTTTCTCATGCCTTCCCTTTCCGTCGGTGATGCAGGAGGTGAGTGTGTTTCCGGGTTTCCCTTTACTAAATGGCTCAGCACGCACTGACTTACGCTGTTTTTTTTTTCTTGGCTTTGGATGGGTAGACGTCCGCAAATGCATCATCAGCCAAACCATTGGCGGCCTCTCCTTTGCCCTGTTCGGTGGTCAGCCGTTGGTCATCCTCATGACTACTGCCCCTCTCAGCCTGTACATCAAGGGTAAGAAGTGTTCGCGTGAACTTTTATCAGTTTAAAGGGACACTGAAGAGCAAACTAGTTTTACGCGTATCGGTAAGGTACTGCTTCAGAGTCCCGAAAACATCGCTCCGCTAGTCGACGCTAGGTAAGCGAGAAAACACTCGAAAAGAAAATGCGGCTGGGCACGCCACTTCCCACACGAAACATCATGACGTCATAGATTTTGACGTCTACGGGATGCTACGTGGTGTCTATACGCTAAAATGAAATACATTGTTATCTGTGGGAGCCATAGATCAAACGTACGAAGTTTCAGATCAGTTCATTAGGCTTACGTCACGATAATACGAGAAATGCGTTTTGAAATTACTGACGTCAAGGGCGGTGATTCGAGCGCGAAATTCAAAAGTGAAATTTTATACATGATTTTCTCCACTAATAACGAATTTATGATAGTAGGACTTGTGAGATATGAGTTGTCGGAGTACACTTTATCAATCTAAATTATTTCGATTTAGTGTCGCTTTAAGTAAAACATGATTGTTTTCATCTTGCAGTGAGTGCACTTAGTAGTCATCCTGCAAGATGCATAGCTTTTTCGACTGTGACTCGGAAGACCTTACGTGGGAGCAGCATGGCGCAATTTATAGAACAAAATTCATAGAAATCCCAATCATTTGACACTTACATGCGTCCATTAAACCACATTAGGCACCATGTAATATCAGTGTAGGCAATAACTGCAACTTCAGGAGGATAGCTGGTTCAGATAGTTGGTGTAGTATGGTTACACATAAATATAGTGAAAAAATTAACGCGCACACAGACGAAGCATACCGACTATAGAGGACGAGGGCTCGTCTGCGTTCGTCTTTCTTGCGCGTGTTCATTTTCCGCGCTGCATTTATTTGTCAACAACTGTAATGTTCGCATACCATGTCTAGTGTGGAAGAAAGTGTTCCTTATACCTAAGCCATTAGTCCCTGAACATTGTTTTGAAATATTTGGCAAATCGTAAGCTGAAGTCTGGCGCCCCTAAACTATGCCCAAGCACGATACCATTCAAGTGCTTAAACTCTTTACGTCGACATTACCACGGTCTACATAACCCTGTTCAGTGTATTGTAATCTTTAACAAGGCAACTAGTCCACGGAAGGGGAGAAACGTGTGAGCGATCCTCTGTGGTTAAACGAAGAAAGACTCAGACTGGAAGTTATCGTTGTCTTGACTTAGCGTAATCAATGAATCAATCAATCAATGAATCAATCAATCAATGAATCAATCAATCAATGAATCAATCAATCAATCAATCAATCAATCTGCAAGAAGTTCCCGTGTCCACTCTAGTCATTTTCTAGTTTGTTGACCACTCATGGTACCCTCAGCGTGTTGGATGATACTTGCTGAGACAGCATATGTGAACGCCGAGAGTGAGACTGTTGAGGCTTTTAGAAAGACGTGTTACTCATTGTGTAAGCTATGACATCAAACAAGTAAACTTCGCAACGCCTACAAAAAATAGGAACGTTCAGTTTCCAGGTTAAAATATAAGCCAAAAGGCAAGCGCAATGCGCCTTGACAACTGGTTCAAGAAATATCCGGCGTCTAAGATATCACCACGTGTCTGCTACTCGCAGTTATCTACAACATCTGCGAAGACTTCGATCTAGACTTCTACGCCATGTACGCCTGTGTGGGGCTGTGGAACACCTTCTTCCTCCTCATGTTCGCCGTGTTCGACGCCAGCAAGCTGATGAAGTGGTGCACAAGGTAAAGATATTTACGTGAACTCTAATGGGAAAGCGACACTGCATAGGCGTATATTCCAGGGAATTACGGAGTTTTCCAGTTTGAGGCACCAAAGCCTTTCGCGTATGCACCCTTTAGGTCACACCTTGCTCTGGGTCAAGCAGGAGCGAAAATATTTCGAATAGGATCTGTGGCGCTTTGGACGCTACTCCTATTCTGTGTCACCCTAGTCTTGGCCAAGAGCCGTCACGTTTGTCTGACGCAAAGTGTTTGGTGCAGGCTTTGGGGCTTCCACGAAATTCGAGAAATAGCGCCGCCAAGGCAAAACCGAAACCCTCTTCAGTGCTTGCGCATGCGCAGTGGCATCGACGCTATTTTTTGGGGGCTCCCCAATTCGAAAATTCCCTATTGTTGCCGATAGAGGGAGGAACACATTGGCCCTGTATATGCATGTTTCACGGCAAATATTGTCGAATGAATCGAATGATGATAATCACGTATCTGGGGAGAGTGAATAAAATATTTATTTGATGTGCGCGAGAAAATCAGTGAATGGGATTCTGTAAGCGCTGCGTTACAGTGCCACAGCAGTCGTTTTACGCTGCTGCAAGAAAGTGTCATTTCGCGGCAGATTTTGTATTTTAGGTCCCGATAGAGTGATTCCGCGACGGCCGTAACCAGTCGTTGCGGATAACATGCTACCTGCAGTCACAAAACCTGTTTCTCGAAGCTCTTCTGTATGAAGTGAAAACATGATTTCTTTCTGGAATCAAAAAGGCACATACGTGTGATAGATTTCTTGACTACTTCATGATGCACAGAAGTGAAAAGAAACAATGGATTTTTGCTTCTGGGCTCATAAAGCTAACAAGCGTGGTCGTCCAGAAACATTATTGAAAGATAAAGGAACCTGAGCGTGTACCCACACGGCATTGTGCAAGTTTTAAAAACTGGCAAACCGTCTTAAATACTTCGAGGGTGAAATAACAAATTTGTACGCTTCCCACCAAGATGGATTCATGCCAACTTACCCAATATAGTTGTTTATTGAGATTAAGAACTTAGCGGGTACAACATGACAGCAGCAAGCACAGGGGTGGATTGATTGGTGGGACATGAGGGAGGCCTTTCCCCTGCGTAGTCAGCCTTATGATGAGTACGATGGGTAATCATGCAGCATAAGAGGCACAAACTCGATCTGAGAGTAAAAGTTCGAGACCAAATGCATGTGATATATATACTAAGTCAGTGTAGCATGACATTTATACCAAGTGAGCGTAGCATGCGTAGTATTCCTATCGATTACAGAACGCCTCAAGCCGCGTTCAGCTGCTGCCTTCGTCAAGGCTTGATGTGCACAAGCCCGAATGCCGTTAATTGGCTTGATCGTTCACTCACAGGTCGACGGAGGAGATATTCGCGCTATTCATCAGCATCGCCTTCTGTGTGGACGCCGGGCGAGACGTGTACAAGAACTTCCAGCGCTACTACTACGCGTCCGAGTGCTCGCCCCCGACGGTGGAGGCGCTGAGCCGGCTCCTGCACAACGTGGGCGCCGCCACCAACAACACGACGGCGGCCGAGGCCCTGCTGGAGGCCCTGCCCACGTGCCGGCGAGAAAACAGCCTGCTCTTCCTGCTGCTCATGCTGGGCACCGTGTGGCTGGCCGTGTCCCTGTACAACTTCAACAAGACGCCCTACCTGCAGGCCAGCAAGCGTGAGATGCTCGCCGACTACGCGCTGCCCGTGGCCGTCATCGCGCTCAGCTTCCTCGGCTCGTTCGTCTTCCGAGAGGTCGAGAGTGAGTGCAGCTTAACCTACGTCAAAGGTCTCAAACAAGGGCCCCCGCACCTTTTGCTAGCAGCCCGCGGTTCGTGCATGGCTGTCTACCACCCATGTGTTTTGTGTGCCGCCCCATGCAGTCGTTGTGCGTTGAAATGTAACCGTAAAACAAAAACACTCTATCGCAGAATCGTCATCCGTGTTTTGGTCATTCTGGAGTCTCGAGGCACAATATTTTTTAAAGAAAGGGTCATATGTGATATTAGAAAGGGGCGTTCACTTTCAAATGGCCAGGTCAGCTGAGGTTTCATGCGAAGTTTAGACGGGTATCTGGTTTGTCAATACTCGTAAAGTGTTGTGCATAACAGACGTATACAGGAGCACAGTGCTCTTGTTTATGCCTGTAACGCGCAACGATTTCCGAGTTCATTCGAACACAGATGTGAATGAGCCTTACCAGAAATCTTCAGCTCACGGTTTGTTCGAAGTTGCGAACTGCGTCGTCGCCCCACTAACGGTTATACCATAGCCCTTCCCATTGACGCAAAGTTTTCCTGAGGTTATCTTATACGTCCTTGATATGATATGCGGGCTTTAACGTCCCAAAACCACCACATATGATTATGAGAGACGCCATAGTGGAGGTCTCCAAAAATTTCGACTACCTGGGGTTTTTTAACGTGCGCCCAAGTTTGAGCTTATACCTCCTTGTCTTATACTAATGTCAAATTCATCATCTGCCTTCCCCTATCCCGCACCCGCAATTGCCACTTAAGCCTGTTGGTATGTCACTATGTATAACGTTGAGCATAAGACTAATCTATCATACCAGCTCGTTTCGAGTGTGTATTACAATACATTCGTCGCCCCACACATGTCGCATCCCACGCAGCACAAATGTTTCCGAGGTCATTGTCTTGCTTCTTGTACACTCATAAAAAGTACTTGTAATATAGGCCGTCGTGGAGCCAACGTTTCGACTAGCGGACTTCTTCGAGGCAGCTGCCTTGAAGGTTACTTGGTTGCTAGCTTGCTGCCCTGTAGAAGACAAAACCGCTTGTGCGAACGTCGGCTAGAGCGACAACCTATGTTCCAAGGACTTTTTTAATTGATTCAAGCATCTCACTTCCTTTGAACTTATATTTGGAGTGTACTTGTGTCATAAGATAGTGATCGCGGGTGTTCTGCACCTAGCGATAGCCTGTCGAAGTGCTCTATAGCAGTGGCCTGTTATAGGCTCTACTTATATGCGCCATACTGAGTCGCCCCGTACCACGGCGCAGCGGAACAGTTCCACTTCGGCCACAGCGACCAGTTCGTGCGAGCGCGCGTCGAGGCGCTGAAGTGGCCCGCCGCCCTGGCCGCCATGGGCCTGGGCCTCGCGCTGTCGCTGCTGTTCTTCATGGACCAGAACATCTCCGCGGCGGTGGTCAACAACCCGTGCAACAAGCTCAAAAAGGGCGCCGCCTACCACCTCGACCTGCTGGTCGTGGGCCTGCTGAACGGCGTCCTCTCGCTGTTCGGCCTGCCCTGGATGCACGGCGTGCTGCCGCACTCACCGTTGCACGTGCGCAGCATGGCCGACGTCGAGGAACGCGTAGATCAGGGCCACGTGTACGAGATCATCGTGCGCGTGCGTGAGACCCGGCTCACGGGCGCCATTTCGCACCTGCTCATCGGTCTCTCGGTGTTCATGCTGCCCTACCCGCTGGCGCACATCCCGACCGCGGTGCTGGACGGACTGTTCCTCTACATGGCCATCACGTCGCTCAACGGCAACCAGATGTTCGAGCGCATCACGCTCCTCTTCATGGAGCAGGCCGCTTACCCGCCCAACCACTACATCCGGCGCTGCCCGCAGCGAAAGATTCACGTGTTCACCGTCTGCCAGGTGGTGCAGCTCCTGGTCATGTGCTTCTTCGGGTTCGCGCCGTGGCCCTACGTTAAGATGGTCTTCCCCGTCATCATCCTGCTACTCTTGCCACTCAGGTGGGTGCCTACACGCTTCGTCATGTAATACGCCGGATGAGCCTACTTATTGGTCCATGTGTGAGGGTAATCAGTGCGGGCCATACTTGGAACAAAAGTAAGAGGCGGTCGGTCATTCAAATGGGTCATCACTGTTCTACAGTCACGCATCGTTTTAAACACAGAAATCGGTGCATCAGCGAGACCAGTGTGGGTTGGCTGTCTTTGATGTAACAGTGCTACGAAACACCAGATGCTTGCTTGTCTGCAAAAATCAGTTGTTAAACTTACTGAGCGCTTGTCACCATTCAGATACCAAATATGCAAGATGAAAGAAGCCCGAATGACAGTCAGCTTATTGTTCCCGTAGGCATTTCGAACATACTATGCTGTGTGTCTAGGGAGTCGTTTAAGCAGCCATCATGACGCTGTTCCTCCCCGAACCGCCGAACACTCCACCCCACTTGCTACGCTTAATTGAGGGCATATACTCCACCCTCTGTCTTAGCATGTTAGGTCCACTTCGTTCTGCTTTACGCGGTAGCAGCACTGCACACTCACCTATTGCGATAAGTGCAGTATAGCCATTATAGCAAACAAACATGAAAATTGTTTATTTATTATCAGGCAAATGCGTTATTTAATTAACCATATTGATTACTTGAGGGTAATGGTAAAAATTTCGGTTCATAAACATATATAATGACGTTGCATGCTGTGTAGAACGAAAGGGCAACTCTATGCGACAGCGCTGCACATAATTGAAGTGGTGTTACTGCACTATAGTGCAGTACCATCACTTTACCATCAGCTTTATGAAGCTTTTGTCCATGGATTTTTTATTTTACACGGTATCTTGATGTTTTAAGCAATGATATGGATGCAAAGTGTGCCGTACAGTCTGAGGATGACAGTGGCGTGAATCAGCCGTTGGAGCTTATTGGGTTTGAACCGTATTGAATCATATATTCGCTCATACACTGCCCAAGATATGACGCAGTAGGCCGGTGAGCTACGTTATCTCTAAATCGATGTCCTTGATATCAATACAAATATCGCACGCTAAATGGGATGAGTGTGCTTGTTGACATAGAGGAACTTGGCCTCACAAAATGATACATTCTATACTATGTCTGTTGTTTATGCTTTTCACAAATAGAAATAAATGTTTAAGCGAAAACTCTTGAACATCCGGAGAGCCCTTACGACAGTTAATTAAACAACAGCACTGCGTTTTAGTGTTTGAAGCAGTTGTTTCATGGCAGTACGACTTCTATGGTGGGTAATTTGTGGTCGACGTGGATTTATGAAGTGTGAGGCCCACCGGACGGCTTTATGCTTTCCCATAGTAGAGTGCCATGTACATTAAATCATTAACCACTTTTTCTAAGCATACTGATTGGCAATCAAGGCATATTTTTTATCGATGCGGACTTATCAAGTGTGAGACCCACGGGACTGTTTTGGTGTTTGTAGCAGTCGTTTTTTTGCAGTTCAATTTCAATGGCGGGTATACTAATTGGCGATTAAGCCCTAATTTTTGTCGGTGCAGCCTCATCAAGTGTGAGGCCCGCGGGAAGGCTTTCAGCTGTACCACAGCAAAATACCAAGTAATCTAAATTGTTAACTTTTTTAAACACACCATGCAGAGTTTTAATAATGAATTTCGTTTGTGAGGACCACGGGGCAGCTTTATGCTCTCTTATAGTAGAGTACCGAGTACTCTAAATCAATAACCATTTTTTTTCTAAATCCACCACGCAGTGAGCCCATTGTGATCTTCGTGGGAGTGATCAGCTAAAGTAATGCTCAAAGGCTAACTATACTGGGACGGCCTAATGCTCTCCCATAGTATGTCAAGTACTTTGAACCGTTAAATCCTTTTTCTAAACATCTTCTTCTAAAGATTCGCAGTTTGACAGCGTACTTTACCAGTTTGACCGCGTGCTTTAGTGGGACAGCTCTTATAGGAGAGTACATCGCACGCTAAATTGTCGAACATTTGTTTCTAAACATGCCCCTAATGTGCCTGGTATCTATAGAACGTTCCGCCGGTCTACCGGTCTGGCAACCAGCGTTTTATGGCTCGTGTCGACGGAGCAAAGTGTACGGGCTGCCACTTGGATGAGAAGTGTTGTGAAACAGTTTTAGGTCAAAGGTTAAACTGCAGTTTTTCTTCTCCTTTCATGTAATGTCATCTGGCAAAAGGTCAGAGGAAACCACTGTTTCGTTTTTGACTGTTCCAATGACTACAGAAAAAGATAGAAGTGCAGTCTGAATAAGTATAAGCACGCACATCACCGAACGAGAAGTTTTAGCAGTTGTGTACTGAAGTACATCGTTTGTGTTACGTTACGACTTCTATATCGTCAAGGGCTGCAAAATATCTGGAATGCCCTGTCTTCCACTCAGTCAAAAGCCTATCGAATACGGCCAGATTGGCGACCAAACATATGGAGTCAAGTACGGCCCTGACCGTTAAAAGGCACATCTAAGTACCACTCGAGCAGCCACCTGTGATGTTTTCGCTTCGTTTTATTATTAGATTTCAATAGAATGGTGTGGCAACTTCGTTGTGTGGTAAACAGCATAATCTGTGCACCGGACCGGCCTTGTCCAACCGAACATTGACTGAACTTCACACAAAAACACGAGGCGAGATACTTGTCATGAGTGTATTCCGCAAAACGACAGGATGTGTCGTTTACGATGTGCGATATGAAGTCCGAATAGGGAAAAAAATCAAAGCATATCTATGGAGTGGACGATGATGTGTACGGCAAATCGTCCATCCATGTGTCCAACCGTTCGTGCGTCCGTACGTTCACCCGTTCGTCCATGCGTCCGTCCGTCCTTCTATCCGTCTGTCCATCGGTCCGTGAGTGCATCCGTGCCTCCGTCCGTCTATCTGTCTGTCTGGGCATGTTTCTGTCCATCCGTTTGTCCATCCATTCGTCCCTGCTTCCGTCTGTCCGTGAGTCCGTTCGTCCATCCATCTGTCACTCCATCCATGCTCCTGCACATCCGACCGTGAGTCTGTCCGTCCATCCGTCTGTCTGCACGTCCATGCTTCCGTCCGTTCGTCCATCCTTGTTTTCGTTCATCCACGCGTCCGTCTGTCCATGCTTCCGTCCATGCTTCCGTCCATGCGTCTGTCCATGCGTCCATCAGTCCATCCGTGCATCCGTCCGTCCGTCCGTCCGTCTGTCTATCCGTATGTCTATGTGTTCGTCCGTCTGTCTGTCACTCACACTAGTGCCACCAGCTGAGTGAGTCATACAACTAGGTGGTTCCGAACCGGTCACGAAGAGATATGCATGGACAGACCCGCGGCTTTAGGAGCTTCGTCTCTAATGTGAGTTCTGTTGCTTTTTGTGTCCAATAAATTCCTCGGGAAGACAATATTTCGTGTGGTCAAGAACGGTGTCTCACCAGTCACACAACAATAAACAGCAGAGCTGATTCTCTTCTAAGAGAGAAACATGTCACGTTGTTAAAACTGTTTAGTGTTTCTATAACTGTCAAATATCACCGCTTAGCTTTGCAAATGACAGTCGAAAATTTGGAAAAAAGCAGTACAACTGCTCGACGATGTCGTTAAAGAAATAAACACAAAATACCTCTTATGCTGATTGTAGACTCGAGGCCGGGTGCACTTAGAGCCTCACCGGCAGAAGAAAATATCTAACCGTCTTCACTTCATCGCTCCCCTAAATTCAATCAAACACTACGACTTTCAAACGAAGAAAAGAAAGGGAAGCTCGCTGTGATTCGAACATCAGCACCTCTTTTAGGAGCTTGCTCGGCAAGCTTATTATGCTCGCACCCTGTCCTGCGGCGTTAGCGTGCATATGAGTGTTGCCAGTGTACACCTCTCCGGTCGCCACTCAATGTCGGCGCTACGGTCGCCTCCCTGGTGATTGCAACAATGCTCACTGGATGGCGCGCTGCCACCCAAGGTGTATATTCTCAATGGCCCGCACACTCGCCTGCTCGTGAGTACGTCCACTTTGTTCTCGTCACTTCGTAGGCACGGCTGCACATGACAAGTGCTTACGATGAGTGTTACGCAAGGGTATCGATATATTCCCAAGCTTCCTCACCTTCCGGCTCGCGACCCCGTTGAAGAACGTCTAATAGCTCCACGTCTGTCATTTATAAGCGTTAGGCATTTAGCTCAATGCAGTGGCCTGTGTGACATAATGGGGGCAGGTGTTGTTCGTGCTGATTGATGTGGCCAACAAAGGGCAGTGCCAGTCGCGGAACGTGCCCGACAACGCTGCCTTATGCCCGACAACATATAATGACCGACAAACGTGCCCGACAACACATGATGTGCCGGCTCGTTAACAAGCCTTCCTACAAAAATGGTCTCACCAAGAAACGCCCCGCACACCTCCAACCAAGCTCCTCACTTTAACTTTGTGGATATGGCAGTGATTTTTTCATATACCAGACCTTCTCACTTCATTTCGTGCACACCAGCGAGCAATAAACGAGCGAGTGATAATGAGTCACCTAAACGTCGAGCAACAAAATAGACAACAGTTGGTGAGCAACAAACAGATGCCATCATCGTCATAAAATCGAGACTGCGCGCTTCCGATGGACTGCATGTATGAGCGGTAGTCGCTGCGACAGCACAAACAAACCACTGGTGGAAAAAAGTTTAGAGATTACAGTCCAGGAATTTAAAAATTATTGTATCACCGAATGATGCTATCGTTTGCTTGCCATGCATGCTAGAACTATAGTTCAAATATTCGCACGTTTTTACAACAGAGAGTGCCGAAAACATACATCGACCCATTGTGACACGTTCGCTCTGTCGCATATTATATTTGACCCCGAACGGATCAAAGCCTTTCAGGGCTTCTCACAGACTCATTTGTTTCCTATACTGCATCCCTTCATACGAAATTCAGTGCACCAGAACGAAGGAAAATGACTGCAGCCAACCACGCGAATACCTTGCATACAAACGCGGAGCTTCGCACATGACAGCGCTTTTTACTCTCTGTCTGTTTGAAGTTTATTCAGTATTGCAAACATATACACAATATAGACATATTAATACAGAGAAGAGTCTCTTAGTGTAAACACTAAAGGGGGACCTTAGTATAATGGTAAAAAAGGAAATACTACCTAACAGCAGGGCGTAGATGAAGTATATATAAACATTCTGGAAGAAATCTACAGGGGATCAACTGCTACCATAGTGCTTCTTAAAGAAAGCAACAGAATACCAATCAAGAAGGGTGTAATGCAAGGGGACACAATCTCCCCAATGCTATTTACCGCGTGCTTACAGGAGCTTTTCAGAAGCCTAGATTGGGAACAGTTAGGGATAAGAGTTAATGGAGAGTACCTTAGTAACCTGCACTTCGCCGATGACATTGCATTGCTGAGTAACTCAGGGGACGAATTGCAATTCATGATTACGGAGTTAGACAAGGAGAGCAGAAAGGTGGGTCTTAAAAATAATCTGCAGAAAACGAAAGTAATGTACGACAACCTCGGAGAAGAGCAGCGCTTTGAGATAGGTAATAGTGCACTTCAAGTTGTAAAAGACCATGTCTACTTAGGGCAGGTAATAACCGCAGAGCCGAACCACGAGATTGAAGTAACTAGAAGAATAAGAATGGGATGGAGCACATTCGGCAAGCACTCTCAAATTATGACAGGTAGATTACCACTATCCCTCAAGAGGAAGGTATATAACAGCGGTATTTTACCGGTACTTAGCTACGGAGCAGAAACCTGGAGACTTACAAAGAGGGTTCAGCTTAAATTGAGGACGACGCAGCGAGCAATGGAAAGAAAAATGGTAGGTGTAACCTTAAGAGACAAGAAGAGAGCAGAGTGGATTAGGGAACAAACGGGGGTTAAGGATATCATAGCTGAAATCAAGAAGAGGAAATGGACATGGGCCGGGCATGTAGCGCGTAGACAGGATAACCGCTGGTCATTAAGGGTAACTGACTGGATTCCCAGAGAAGGAAAGCGGGTTAGGGGGAGACAGAAGGTTATGTGGGCAGATGAGATTAAGAAGTTTGCGGGTATAAATTAACAACAGGAAGCTCAGGACCGGGTTAACTGGCGGAACATGGGAGAGGCCTTTGTCCTGCAGTGGACGTAGTCAGGCTGGTGATGATGATGATGATGACCTAACAGCAAAATACATGCAGCATAGTATTCATAGGGCCACGTTCCTTTCCTCAAGTTTTGTTATCACCCCGCTACAATAAGTTCAGCGCAAACCGCGCCTATGATGTTCCAGAAGCTCCGAGGCTTTAGTAGATCGTTTTGTTATGAGTACGCCCACTTCGGGAACGTAACGAATTATTCGGGAACCTACGCCACCGCTTGCGATAATGCTAGAATATTCGATGGCAAGGATATAAATGCCGACACGCTTCGCCACTTGTCAGTTGATCGACGGCCGACGCTCTGTGCACCGCTATCAGTGTCAGTGTCTTAGTTTCCTTTTGCGTGGCCACAAGTATGGCCCGAATAAACAGTTTCTTCTTTGACCTGGGATCTACTCCCTTCGTTCACGTCATGACCCCGTGGCAATAGTACAGAGTAAGAAAAATCTAAACAATGGTGATTCTAAGAGTTGTACAATGTAACACATAAAAATATCGGGAGAAGAAACTGTAGTATAATAAAAGCAGACACTAATCACAACGACATAATTATAGATGTGTTTGAATAACATTCAATACGTGATGCTATTCATTAAACATGAATTTTCGTAGCTGATACTTCAATTTGTGTTGTCTTTTTCTAGTTTCGTGTGCTGTTACATATCTTAGATTGTAACTGACTATAGGAAATTTATACCATGGTAAGATGATAAGGCCCGCCGAAATGAACGGCTTCGAAAATTCTGACCATGCGATTCTCTGTAGAGAAGCACTATCATCACCGAGTTCACGAGAATCTAGCCGCATTTGGCCTCCTTCAAAATGCGTGCATCACAGCCGAAATTGTACCCGTGACTTTCTGGTCCCCGTCGCTAAGAGTGACATCTAACGAACAGTGTGGAACCACACAGTTAGAGCAAGGTTTAGAGAGATACTCAAGAAAAATTGTAAAAACTGACGAAACTTCGTAATCCTACTCGGAAGATGCGACTTCTCTGATAAACAGAGTCAGTTTCCCGCGTTTTTTTTATTTTTTTGAACAGTTGGCTTTATTTTCGATGGGATTGTCGGTGCACGGCGGCGGCGCGCGAGCGGGAGGTGTGACGTCACAATCGTCGAAGCGCATGCAGGGTTCACAAGTTCCCGTCCTCCTCTCTCTTTTCTCCAGCTCTCCTTTTATTCCAGTGTCCCCCTTCCACACTTTGCCTCAGCCGGGAACATTGTTCCCTACCAGTGCACTTCATACCGGTTCTGGGAACTATATAGGGGAGATGAGAGATTCGAAAGACGCTGGCGACGGCTGCAGCTTTGTTGGCTTGCCCGTTTCGGGTGGGTGTGACGTCACCTTCTGTAGTTCACGGCGTGGCCGCTAGACGCAAAAGTTTCTGAAAACGCATTAAATTGGTTATTTAACTGTAGTTTCTGCCTGAAATGAAGGTTGTTTCTATTGATTTCGGAATCTAATCTTTCAATTGGTTTGAATAAGTTGTAGGCAAAAATTGCGTTCGGTATACCTTTAACGGAGATGCTCAGAGCGAGCAGAATGAGCAGTTTCAATAGCTTCGATAATTTGAGCATGCTTCCAGAGGTAAGGGCCGTTATCGAAAGTGTAGAACTACAGAAACACAAGATATAGAAACGGCGATGGGAGTTGTAGGCTTCACACGTGCGCGCACGACGCGTCGACGAGAATTTGCTTTCTCTAACTCGGCCTCCTTTTCCTTACGCAGGCACAAGGTGGTCACGCTGTTCATCGACCAAAAGTACCTGGAAGCGCTGGACGGCGAGCACCAGTAGCGTCCTCACACTCTATGCAGCTGCAGCAGCCGCACGAGGGCCGCCACCAGAGGGAAGCAGCAGCCCGGGTTGTCGTACCTGAAACTTATGCAATGCGGCGAGGATAGCGCTCTCCCCGTTCCTCCCACCGTGTCAAAGTGCCGCCCGGGCGACCGAGTGCGCCCCCCGCAGCCGCGTCAAGGAAAGAGCGCCGATACAACTCCCCCGAAAGGTTACCCCACACCCCAAGACACCCCCCACCAATCCCGTGCAGACGTCACGAGGCTTGACCTGTCTGCCCTTCTTCGCAGACAGCTAAGGCAAGCTCAGCTCAGGTTACCTACGACCACGCTGTGGTCAACGCCAGCTGCCGGTCTGGCCAGGTGGGGTTTGCGCAACTGGGCCCTGTTTGTAACTTAGGTTTCTGCTCCCTACCGGCTTTGGTCGGAGGCGCTGGTCGCACTAAGGCTTAGTGCTCTGGTCGGGTCCTTCAAGTCTATTGTACGAGTGGGCTGCCTAAGAGTCTTGGCCCTGGTTCTGTTCACGTCCCGGTGATGGTTAGGGACCCTCTGTCTCCCCACACAGGCGTGGTTTTGGTGGTCAGAAGGACCTGGTCGTCTAGATCGGGTCCCGATAAGTCTTTTTTAGAGTTTAGGTGCCGGTCGCGCGACTCTGCTCAGGCCCGTTCGGCAAAGGGCAGTGGCGGCGTGTCGAAGAGTCCGGCCTTCTTTATCTCGTCCCTGTTACCACAGATCGCGCCAGTTCCGTCGGTGCAAATCGATGGATGAGGCGCTACGGTGGTTTTTACGCGAACGCTGTGCACACACATGGCACGATGCAAAAAAATAGAGAGACGAATAAAAGAACACAGCGGCAAGGCCCGAGCCCCCATGAATGTCCAGCATCGAATTCAATCTAGTCGTTGGCTTCAATGCGCTAACGCGTGCAGGCCAAAAGTAACTGCTTCATTTACCCTTATTTAGGAGCCCATGAAAGCCTGCAAAAAAACATAACTGCACTCGCAAGTGGCTGCCAGTTATCCAAGCCACAACCATGACCGGTCGCAATACCAGTTCTAACGGTTCCCCTGTCGACTCTGCAGGATGCGAGACTAAACTCATTCGTTGTGTCTTGTTCGTGTGTCCGTGCATCTTCTGTCCCTATAGGTGTACTTCTACCGGCTCCATGGAGAAACAAGCAAAATTGTATCTCGTGTCCGTTGTCGCGTGGTATATGCTGTGTCCGCCGTCTCAGTCTTCACACTCGTGGCTCTTGCCTGAGAAGGCCACGCTCCATGCGAGTCCCCCCTGTCCGTTCAACTTTTGTTATATTTCTCGGCTTGTGGTTTGTCTCTCCAGTCGTCCGCCGCCTGGAACGGCGCGCGGATCGGTGCAGCAATATAATAAAGCGCACGTGGTGAAACACTCACCGACGCAAGAAAATGTATAGGCAAACGCAGAGAAACAATCAGCCCAAACCACACAGTTTCCGTCGTGAGCGTGTATGTACGTGTTAGTGAAAAACAACTCGAAGACAAGTCGTGTGTGTGTGTACTTCTGCGCCGCCCCTTCTGGCCACCCTTCGGCCACCCACTCCCATCAACCCTATTGATCGATAGCGCCGGATGTCTTGGAGCATGATCCGCAAGTCCAGAAAATAAAAAAAACGAGAGGCGGCAATCGTGCTCGTTTGCGAGTATCCTTCGGGGAAAGCGTGATGGGAGGAAAGTTTCAATCAACGTCTCTCAGCACAGGTTCAGGAGTTGACAGAACACTTGCTGTTCTCCCTCCCTTACCTAAACATTTCTCTTTCCTTCCTCACAACAGGTAACGTTAGGGAGCAGGTCTTGCGGCCGTAGCTTCACGCGGGCTCGGGCCTTACTTGCTTTTTCTGCTTTCGGCAGCGCGTCTCCCTGCACGAAGGGCTGCAAGGAGACGCCCAACACAACGCGCCCCCTTCTCAACGTGCTATAGTGGCCTATAGGGTTGCATTTACGAAAAAAAGGAGAGTGGTAGCAACTGCTCGCAGGTTTCCTTCGGTGCCGTTCTTCAGAGGACCCCCTCCCCCCTCCATTTACACTAAACTTTGCAGAAGAAAGGTCATTCCCATTCGCCACTGAAGAAACAAATACGTAGGTACACGCCCTTTGAACCAGTGTCACGGCAACCTCCGAAGAGCATGCATTTGCAAACTACAACTGCAGTGATTCATTTCTAAAGAAGGTAACGATCTTGCTTATTATGTAACTGTCCACATCTCGCTAGAGGGCAAATCTTTACACGCACCGTCACAAGCGCATCAGTACCTCACAGCCTGTGGCACGTTTCGTTCTAAAGCCGCCTTCGTCCCCGCGGTTTCCGTGGCGCCACCTGGTGCACGAACCCCGAACTATCGGAAGCATTTTCTTTGGCCTCCGCGATGAGCTTTGTCGGAATTGATCACGGAAGCCACGGGCCTTTTTCTGTTTCCCCACCAAGCTCGGTCGCGTACACCAGAAAAATGAATATGCACACGCAGTGACGTAAGGCAATCGCAGCTGCTCGCAGCGCCACCTCACCGCGCGCGTCCGGCTGAGACAACGAAAGACAGGGAAGTACAAAAACGCGTGAGCCATAACCGTAGTGACAAGAACTAAGTTGCCTAAGGTGCCGGACGCACCCTTGGGGGGTCAAAGCTGTGTGCTTTTGCTGCCAAAAGTTCTCCGTAGCCGGGCTTAGCTGAACTTTTCGAAGCCGAGAACTGAGAAACTTTACCATGAAGGCATCTTACAGTAAGCATTTACCAGAAGTCATTTCTCTAAAGCATTTCTCGAATGCATTTCCCCTTTGCCAACTACGAGCCCATCGTCCACTGAAGTCCTACGAAGGGCAGCGCCGAACGAAGTGAAAGCAGTTGCACTGCGGGACGAACGCGTCCTCTTATTTTTCGTTTCCTTTTTATCGAATGTGTCGTTAGTTTGTGTCTTAGGCCTCATCACTAAGCACTTGTGTCCGTAGCATCTATACAAAGAAGAGCTCGAATGAAAGAAAAAAAATCAAAAAACCCTTTGTGGTGTCAAAAAAAAAAGAAGCAAGAGACTCATCAGTCGTAGTGTGAAAGGCCCCTAGAGCAATATAGATGATGATAATATAATGAAAACACACACACACTAAACACAAGTACACACATGCACACACTGCAAAAAACAAGACATACAGAATCGCAGCTGTCCCGGCCGCTATTGCGTTCTTGCTCAAGTTCACCGCGAGGAACGTTTCTCGCGTGCGGTTGAGTGGTCGGGTGGCTTACGAGGTTTCGGCATGTCCCATTTACTTGTTTAGAAGCTGTTCAAGGTTTGAAGAGCTTGTTTTCTCGAAGCTGCATATGTAAATTGTGGAAGCGAGCAGCGAAAATCTTTTCGCGTTAGTTCTTAAGTCGTGCATTGTTATCTTACTTGAAAAAATATTGCCACTTCTTATGAAATTCGCTAATGAATGGATAAAGTATATTTCATTTTTGTTTTCCCGAGCTTGACACCAGAATATGATGAAGTGTTGCATGCGCGATATTTAAACGGTGCCTTTATAACGAGCTTAGTTATGTTGTTTACTTAGGGGGTGTTTGCAGATACAGAGAACTGAAAATATAGTTTAACAACTCAGTGGTCCTCAATTTTGTGCTCTTGTTCAGTGTTAAATGTTGCGGGCTACAACGACTGCACGTAGTTGCTATTACAGATCATGGTTCTATTGAATTAGTAAACATTTAGAGTCATGTGAAGCGTCGTCGATAGTTTGTATGTCCAGAACAGCTTTATGAGTGGCTATTAAGGTCAGATTTTTCTCATAATTCAGGCTACAGCACCTCTAAATTCTAGGAATTTGTTCTCGTAGGTATTACTAGAGAAGAAGTGAAATTTATTAGAAGACCGGGACGTCCGCCGAGCCATTGATGGAGTTTCATTTAACAGCCACTAGAAGACAGTCTGGCGATGCGATCATTGAGCCACCATAGGAATTGGTTAATGAAATTGACTATTTGTCGTGCTTAGAGCTGCGAACACACTAGTGTTTTTATTTTGTTTATTGTCGTGTTTCGGTTATCGTTTCGGGTGAAAAATGGACCGCGATGAACATCGAGAGCCGATTTGATGTGGTCAGTCTAGAGGGGTTGAAGGCGGTGAAAAGTGAACCTGCTTAACTTTTGCCGCGTTTATACTTGCGGCAAAGCGGCTGCGTACGTCACAGAGAGCCAGAAGGACTAAGCTTAGGCAAGTCCATGCGCTGCCACCCACGGCCAAGCTGTCTGAAGCGCCATGCGTCGTATGCTTCTCGTTGACGCCATAGGATCAGTCTTCCTTCTAGTGTACTTTAATGAAACTGTATGCTCTGGACAGCAACAAGTTTCGTCTTCCAGGAAGAAACTGCGTCGTAACACTGTGGCTTTAGCAAGTGTGGCCAGGGCTTAGCGACGCTTCGGCCCTCGCTCCGGCTCGTTCGGTCATCCTCTACGCTGCCACCCCTGGCTGCTGCACAGGGGACAACCTTGAGGGCTGCAGCTAGCGCCGAAACGTTGCCGTGTCCGGCTCACTCCTGACCAACCTTCACGTCACGATGTCTACGACACGGTCAATTCGATGGAAACGAAACTGAAAATGGCTGTATAAATGCTACTTCATTAAGCCACTTAGAAAACTCTCGGCTATAGTTCTGCTTAGAAAGCCTAGTCAAACTATGGTCATTTCATATACAAGTATGGAATGAACAATAAAAATGGACAAGCATGGAGGCGAGACGTGCACAGGATATAAGAACTAGATCCACTGTTGGCCGCTGGCGGTGTAATTAGTGTCTGTTGTTAGGTACAAAAGAGCGCCTAATTAGAAGCAGACGAAGTGGACCTCTTGAACAGCACTCTCGTTTGTCGTAGCGCACACGTGCTGTGCCTGACGGGAGAATGTGAGAGGCACGAGTGAGGTCCCCTGGTTTTGTACGAGCTTGAGGGCATGGGACCTTCGCTGAAAGAATGCATAAAAAAAGATAGCACATCATTGCTGCTTTAAGATAGAGATGACAATGTGCTTGTCACAAGCAGAGCCTTTTTCAGGACGCCGGCTGTCGGCGTGAGCGATGTGAATTAGAAAATGCACGAATGTCGTTTTCCTTGTGGACGTAAATTGCTAGCATAAAAACAAGGCCAACTAAATATGTGTTGTAAAAAAAAAAACGAGATGGCTTACACCTACTAACGAAGTATTTTTCGTAATTTCTCTTTTCGTGTTGCCACTGCTGGGACAAGACGGTTACGAAAGCTGAGCAATAAGGAAACGACAGATGTCAGTGCAATAAGGTATAACGGCTACCCTACTACAATGTCAGTTAATTCGCGATGTCAAACGAGGGCCACGTATGGCCCGCAATTACGTAATGCCCGAGTAGACGCAAAAATCCGTTATCATCATCTCAGTACTTTTATAAACTGCCAGCTCAAGTGTTTAGATAAGTTCCGAGAAACATTGCGGGCCGCGCGGACCTGTGAAACCGTAGCGGCAAAGAAAGTAGCCATGTACTTCCAGATGCGTGTTTAACCATTTGTTTAAATTTGCAAAGCATAAGGCTAGCCCAGCCAACTGCGACGTCGTATGAACATTTTCGCTGTTTATTTTTTTTTGTACTGGCGTACAAATGGGAAAAAGTACCGTGGCGATGGTTTTCTGAAATTAGCAACGTTTCCTAGATGTCTCTCCAGTTTCGCGTTTTCCTTCTCAAAGCGCCATGCACCGTTGCTCATGGTTGGGATAATTGAGCTCGTTTGCTTGCTTTCTCCTTTTTGTTTCTGTCATAAGGATTTTTCACAATCCTTGCGAAGTGCTTTGCAGACGTGGCCGAAATTGCACTGAGAAACTGCCGTTTATTACGCCGTGCGTCACAGCTGACGAGTCTTGTAACCACGAAACATTGAAGCCAGTTGAACAGTCGTCGACTTCGCTCCGCATTGGTAAACTATCCGGCAACGCTTCGCGTTTGCGCCAAAAGGCGCGCGGCATTCCGGCTTGACTTGACCCATTGCGCATTATTTTTTTATTATGTCTACCTGTAGTACTGCGTGTCATACATAGTAAAAATGGCACACCACAGGAAGCACAGCAAGCCTAGAGCGTATTCGGCAATATCAGTTCGTCGTGTAGCGGTTGTCATTGAATTCAGAAAGGTCGTTTTGACATTCGCGTTCAGCTAAGCCCTGCTACTGTCAAAGAAGATACAAACAGCACGCACATTCCCGCAGGTCCGGTGGATGTTGGACGTTTCGGCCTGCCTGCCTCATAGTCAGTACAGACGCTCGTACTCCTGTATCAAAGCGACTTGTTAAAGATGAGAATGAGGTTAATCGGAAGATACGCAGTTTAGAGGACAATATTTGCGCGAAAATTTGACATAATCGAAGCGCCAGTCTTAAGCCACCTTCGGTGAACACAGTCAGCGTAGGCTACTTAACGCCATGTTGGTTCTTTAATGCGTTCGTTAAGCGCTCTACACTGAAGTCTGTACATATAGAACCAAGCGTGCGGTAGACGGTAGGTGGATAAGTTAGCCGTGCCGCTGTATGCGAAGCGTCAAAGTTTAGGGCCATTCGCACGCATCGCGAAAGAGAACGAGCATAGAAACAAAGATATAGGTATTACTATACATATATAAATATATAGATATATGCATATATATATGCACCATCGTTGTTGTGTTGTCTGAGAAGCGTAGACGTCGTACTGCGCAGACCTTTTGCGCTGTGATACTCACACTACTTGTTAATCGTTACGTGCGCCCAGGTCAAAAAAAAAAAAACAGTACTGCCTTAATGTGCGCACGGTGCTTCTTATATAGCCTTGTTAGAGAGAGAGATTTTTTTTGTCCCTCACTCGTTAGCAAAGTATGGATCCCGCACATGCAAACTTTAAAAAGCCAGCTGCAAACCCGCGATGCAGACAACGTGCTCCGCTGTGTACGTGTACACGAAACAGCGCGACAGTCGCTTCTGCACCAGATGTCGGCTAAAACAACATCAACATAAAAAAAGCGATGTTCCGAGATGGCGCTATCTACCCAATTACCGTCCTAGGACACCGAAGCGAACTGCTCCGTGTTGTTTGTATACGCCTGCAAATTGTGGCGCCAGCTGCTGGTAGAAAACGAAACTATAGCTTGTTCGCCTGCTGTCGATGTCGATCACCGCCATTATGTTACAGGCGACGCGCTTACTGCTTGTGGCATAGCGATAGACTCCGGTACAGTGGTTACGACCGGCAAACTGCACTGTATTGTTATAACGGAAACGAAAGAAGTCGCCGGAGGTAACCACGCTTTGAGGAGGAATTGCGTGCAACGGAATACTGCTGCCGTCCTTCTTAAGCCTAATCTTGGACGGTGGATACGGGGGAGCACGTGCTGTGCTTCGTGACCCAGTTCGCATTTCACGGCCTCGATTGGCTGCGAAGAGAGCAGTACTAGGGCAAATAATTTATCTAAAGTTATCTTAGTATGTGCGATTGTTATGAAACTTCTGTGATGTTAAGCGAATCGTGCACCAACAGCAACAGCTCATCATCAGATATTTCTTTCTTTAACGCGTTAACAGTGAAAATTTTACCTGAATGCAACCGGGTAAAGAAGCACTTCTAGCTAAGTTAAAACGATATCAAAGTATGAAAATACGGGGGTGTTCAGCGAACTCATTTCATACTTGTCGCAAGTCAAGCCTGAATGCCATGATTTACTTTTCGTTACCTTCACGGGGTGATTGCGCCAATCGTTCCTTGCGCCGTCCGCAATGTTCGTTACTTTGATGCGATCATACGTACAAAGCCTTCGCAAGAAAGGTCGCAGTTTTACTGTAACGACTGAGGCAGGTCTTTAAGAAAGCAGACCGTTTAGTCTTAACAATAGTTGGAAAAAAGCTCGAGTGGCACGAAGGTTGTAGCCATCACTTCATGCTTCGTCAGGAAGCGGACGTGACGTCAGCGTCACGGAATGCGTGAGGCACAAGTGGCTGCTTTCGGGAGGCAGACGTCATATCCGCCGGCTAAATGTGATAACGTGTGCGTTGAAATATACTTGTTTACTAAAGTTCCCGACGTATCACATTCGATCAAAGCTCAGTGGGGCCGATTCACGTTATGACTCCTAATAGCTCTTTCTAACAATTCCAGGTTGCTACGATTACGCTATTCTTTGAAAACATTTTCGAAAAGAACAGTCTTTTCGCCTTTGACTGGCTCACTAACTTTGATTTCAAGCGGGGACCTCCTATTGGAGGAGAAGGAACAAACATGGCGGACAACGCCGGAGCACGCAGGAAAGAAAAACTAGGAGGGAGCGTCAAGAGATAATCTTGATGGCTATAGAAAATTCAGGCGAGAAACAACTCATGGTCACGTGCTAGATAAGCGCTACTATTGGTCGACTCATTTCACTTGTATCTGCTGAGGGCGCTGCGGTGGCTTCATCCTTCCCAGGAGGCATCGCGCACCCGTAGGAAGGGGCGGAGTAAGAGGTTGACTTGCATAGGCTAGCCCAATCACGCCACTCTTCCTCCTAGCTTTTTTTTTCTTTCCTTCATGCATCACAGTTGCTAACAAAGTAACGGAACGACATTCACTTTTGCGGTTTAATTACAGCGTTTCACTTGCAGGCTTCACAACTGAGTTGTCTCGGCGTGCCTCTCAAAACGTAAAAGAGCGTTCAAAGTTGGCGTACACGTTCGGACGATTTAGTCGTGCTGATATGCTTGCCTGCCTCCTTAGCATTCTCCCCTGCGACGCCGGGCCATGGCTTCCAGCTTTAGGTTATACGTGCCTATCCTCGAAACCTTGCGCATGCGCAATACAGATGCCACCCGACCACGCGCCAGCGACTCCGAAACGTTCCTCCGTGGGTGTTAGCTGTTGAATGAATAAATAAACAAATAATAAAGAATGCACAGCCTCTTATAGCCGAGGCTACGGCAACGTGTTTTACTCTTGTTCTTTTTTCTTCTTTTTTTTAATTTACGTATCGTCCGACTCCTTGGAGGAATAATTCTCAGCGTTGTACATATATATTACGAGAAAAAAAAGCGACGTGTTTACATATATATCTTTAAATATATTTTTTACCAAAACGGGGCGGGCTTGTTCGTTGTTGGTGGAGAGAATAAAAAAAGTGGTGTGTCAGTGACAAGTGATAACAAAGGAGATACAAAAATACGAAGAGTTCTGGCGTGTTCAGCTGTTTGCAGACGTTTGTTGTTGGTTGTTGGAAGAGAGAGGGGGAAAGGCAGAACTATGGGATGAGCTGTGAAGCGCACGCTTCACAGCGCCTCTGTTTTATTGTTGAGAAGAGGTTATATATACGGTGGTTTCGGAGGGTAGAGTTGTGGTGCGGGCCAAGCAAGAAAGACACTCGCTGGGGAATACACGTCTTTGCTGCCACCAGTATTCACTCTCTATCTCTCCCTCATTGGAGCGTTGTCCACGCACTCTTTGTTCCTTGGCGCGGGACATTGTTGTTTTGCGTTGTTTCGTTTCGGCTCTCGTGTTTCTCTGTTTTTGTAGGAAAGAGCGTCCAGGCTGGCAACGCATCGCCTCGACCTGGAAATGTCTCTGGGGCAATAAAAAAAAATACGGGAGTTGCGTAGACCCTTTGTCTCCAGTGTCCATCACTCGTCGCCTCGTTATTGGCTGTGTTCCAATTTTTAGACAGCACGTAGACAGTCTACACAGACTGCTTAGAAGGCCGCACCGAGCCCATGCTGTCCGAGAATCGGAACACGTTTAGACAGCTTTTACACGACGATGCGCCACCTCTCGTCGAGAAGAAAAAGCTAAAAGAAACAAACGTAATAGTTGTAATTTCTGGCACATTTCGTGTTAAAATCAAAAACAAATAAACTTTACTCCAATTGAGCGTTTGGGAAAGCGTCTGCTTGTGTGCAGACGGCCATTCTGGCGAGATTTGATCTACCTGAGCGATTCGCTGAGCCGCCATCTTGTTTAGACAGCAAAGTAGCCTGCATCGTATTTGTCTACGATGCGGTCTTCTCGGAGCTGTCTACTTTGCCGGCTACGTGAGAATTGGAATGTGACTTAAGATGGCCGCCATCCATTTAGCTGTCTATTTAGCCGTCTACGGTGAGTATTGGAACACATCCATTGTATCGTAATCGCCCATGTGCGTTCACGATGCGAAACGTTTCTAAAGGACTGACTACACGTACGCGTCACAGCGCGTCAGCGCGTGACCTTCTGACGCGGCGCGTGCCCTTTCCCCGTAGAAAGAGGTCACGCTACTTCGCATAGCCGCGTGCGTCCCCCTCTCTCTCTTCATGGGGAGAGGGCTGCACAACGTCAGAGAGCCATGCGCTGACACGCTGCAGTGGGTACGTGTGGCCAGGCCTTAGGGTGCCACACCTTTGGCAGTTTAAGAAATTTTCAAGTACTGCCTATGTCGCACTGCATGTAGTCACCGGAGTGCCACAGTTAGCGCTAAACATCGTCATTAATTGGCGGAAATGTTTAAAGAGAAACTGAAAGGGACCTACAATTTGGCAAAACTTCGTGGCTAAGAAGGACCAAGATTACTGTCGACGAGGCAGTTGCGTAACCAGAGGATAGCCCACCATCCCCGTGCCCCCCCCCCCTCCCCCTGCCGCAGTATACAGAGCATGACACGACACTCGACTGCGTCTGCCAGTCCCACCCACCCTTTCATATCAAAGTCCCCCCCCCCCTCGGAAAAAAAATTCTGCCTCCACGACGAGGTCATAATTTTATTTTCGCGATTTCTGCAGCAGGGGCTTTAGAATACCTACGCTAAAGATACCTTTCTCTTCAGCCCAAGATGAAAACGGACTAACTGGAACGGCGTCATCTTTCAGGTCCTCTGGAGGATCCATGCTGAACTCAGACCGAAGGTTGCCGCCACTCACTGACAGGAACTGCGAGAGCGCTGTTTGTGAACCTGAGCTTTAAGTGCCCATAAAGAATGTGAATGGTCTGCAGCTGGACAACAATACCTGCCATAATGACAAGCAGTCGAGTGCGATGTGGGTAAGGTCTACTGCTTTCCCAACCAACCCCTCAGCGACTAGTTTCGTCTGCATGCCGTTGCCGCAGCTGATCATGGAGGCCACGCTTTCAACAGTCCGGCTGTTGCAGATGGTGCGGCGTACCAAAGATGACGTCACTGAGTTCGCTCAGTATCAAAATAAGTTCTGTCTCTGAAGCCGTTCTTTCAAAAAAAAAAATACTAAGCACTTTTAGTTGGGCGTTAGCAACAATCCTACCTACGCAGCTCGTTAAATTTCGTACTCTGCAAGCGAAGCACTCAGCAACACTTTTATTTTACTGTATCTACCGCACTGGGATGCATTTCGTTAAACTGGGCGATTCGTATAGGAAATGAGACAGCTTTCGAGGGCGTCTTAGCGTCATGGCGTGGTAGCAGCCGGGATAATGGCCGCTGGCATCCCTGCAGGTCACACGTAATCTTTAGATGCACGATTTTACGTTGTGTGCCATCTTGCAATCTGTTTGCTTTTTTTCATTTGAAATCTCGCGAGAGTTTCACGTTGCTCGTGCTGCGTATCGTTACGTTTGCGCGTGCCGTTTTTCTTTCTCTTTTGTTTTCTTTTTCTTTTTCGGGCGTGCACTCTTGCATCCGTGGTATAGATAGGTCACGTACTACACATGTGCACTTCCCTCCCGTAGTCATGCCGCGTATGTACGTGGGCTCATTACGTGAGCCCGACTAAAGGTGTCTAATATTTCGCATTCCCTTTTGAGAACGCCCACATCGGTTGTAGAAATCAGCAGAGATTAAACTGTTGTTATGCAGTGCACATCAATTTTTTATGCACTTCGGCTTCCCCTTAACATGTAGCGCCTCACCGAGCGCAAACCTGCGCAACAATGCATGCCAATCGACAGCATCAGTTGCAGTTCGATGAAACGAGGAAAACGCGCTGGTCCTTAATGAACACACGCGTTGTGTATTACGTCGCCAATGTTACAGCGTCAGTACAAAAGACCCGCTAAAATGTTCTCGAGTCCGCGCATGACTCACACTTCTTGCCTTTTACGGCGGATTATCGTATAAGATTGCACGGTTGCTAGGTCGAGCGATTTAAAGCTTGGGCACAATTTAATCAAGATACCTAAGGGTAGTTGCGGGCAGTATACAATACTCAAAACACCACCTTGTGGGTCTCCGCTGAACTCATATGCAATACTAAAACTTAATAAAAAAAGATCATCGCAGCGCATCACAAGAAGGAATACTAATGCAGCTTCCGCATTTCTGTTTGATTCGCGAGAAAAAAAAAATTTTAACGTTACCCTTGAGAAGGACGAGGGCGGATGATAACGTCTTTGCCGGGCATTGGAAGCATTGCTGGCGCTGTCACGTCGCATTGGCCGCTGCGGTATGCTTCGCTCGTGCAAGTGCGACTTAATATTACGCGTCCACGTGATGTTATCAGGTGACCGTATGGTGTACGTAACTCGAACAACAGCAAGTGCCGCAAAGACGAAACAAACAGCGGGAAACCGCAGCGCCGACTGTCCGGAAATAAAGAGTGAGTATGGTGATTACTACGTCACGAACCCTTCTTTAAGGCGGGCGGTTTGAAGTGCTAAAACGCGATCTTCTTCGCAACTAAGCATTTCTTCGGTGCAAAGCAAGCCCCGCGGGGTTTCTGGATCGCTTTTTCAACAATTAACGTCGACTTAAAGGAACGCTAAAGAGAGAGAGAGAAAAAAACGATTTTTAATATCTGTAAACTACTGTTTCACAGTACCTAAATCACTCCGTTTTCACGGAGAAGAGGCTTCCTAAACGAAAAAAACACGTGAAAAATTGGCCCCGTATCTGCATGCAATCTGCACATGTCGTCGAAAGACGATAGTCTTGCGTGTGGAGAGAGGAAAGAATTAGTTTGATGTTTTGCGCAAGAAAATCGCCTAATGGTATTTTGGAGGCGCTGCGTTAAAGTGCCTCGAGCGTGCAGCGGAGGCGAACGAGCGTGTCAAGTCACATCACACGTGAGACATGAGCACCATCTGGCAGTTTTCTTGGAAAACGAAGCACGTGACTCGGAGACGAGCGTGCGCGCCCGTCTCAGGGGTGATAAGGTGAGGAACGCAAGGCGACGGGTAGGTGCCATCACCATAGCGTCCTAGCAAAGCGTTGCAAAAACTTACCTTTTCGTGCAAGCGTTCCATGGTCAGCGCATCCTGATAAGCGCTACGGTCCTTAAAATTACTTATGTATGCATGTTCTATTAAAAGATCCACATGCAGAATGTATATGTGTTTGTATGGTACCCCATACTTGCGCAATAATTGCTTATTATTTGATATTTGCACAAGTATGAACGCTAAACTTGAGCAATATTGGTGGGCGCTGCGCATGGGGTCGGTCGTTTCAAATACCCGGTGCCGTTAATTGTGGACAAACATACAAATGTACAGACAAGGAGACAGACCGAAATTTTTGCGTCGAAGGTCCCTAAGAAAGACTATCGCCTTTAAAAAATGCGGGTGCCAACGCCACCTTCTAATTCCCGCACCAAACGTCACGACGTCATCGATTTAGACGGCGTCTACTCTGTCCTACTAGGTTGTCGTCTGAGGCGGCCATATAGTTAATACACCTAATCAGTAAACATTTTGTCGAGCCAATGTCGCCAAAATACGAAAAATGCACTTCAATATACATGACCTTATGTCAGAAAATTTTGGCGCGAAGTTCAAAAATCAAGTTTCCAGTTTCATTTTCTGCGCTATTGTTAAGCCTATGGTGGCGTTATTGTCGCCGTTACACGTCTTATTGAACAATATTCCATTTCGAACTGATTTGTTGCTTCCCTATAGTGTCCCTTTAACAAAGACTCACATTTCAGCGCACCCGCGATGAGTTGTGGTGTTTTTGTTTTCTTTTAGCGCTTATCCGCCATCAAAAAGATTGCCACGATTCAGGTTCTAACCCAGGGTCTCGTGCTAATCATTTATGCCGTCAGTGCACGAAGTTGACTGTGTACGGAGTGCGTCATTACGACCTTAATATTTAAGAACCGACTCGATGGAGAGTGTAGGGAAGTGGCTTAGGTTAAATCCTCCTAAACCCAGTTACCCCGAGTAAGAGATATGCCTGGTTTAGTTTTGCAAAGGCTTGTTCACACGGCGTTTTAAACACTCGCCTGGTCCCGTGGTGCCACCGTGGCGGGGCCCCGAGCGAACGCTGCTGCGCCGCCTCTCCACAGCGGATCACGTGACGTGTCGCCACGCGCGCCATACTTGCGCTCTAGCTGTTCAAGGTCACTGCGACGCGATGAACCACCTGTTGAAGACAGCGCTGTATTGCTTAATTTATCTCTTAAAAATCACGTAGTTGTCTAAGCACAGCGCCGAACATTTAGCCAGGCCAGCGACGCCATGCTGTAGAATTAGTGTTTGTTTTTAATCCTTCTTAATCCTTTGGCCCTTGCGACACATCGAAACGTTTTTTTATATATCTGTGCCAAGACAAATGTAGTCATCTCGAGGGAAAAGTTTGGTGTCGTTGACGTGGAAAACAAAAAGCGAAACTCGGGGGTGTAGGGGAGGCGGGGGGCAAATAGAGCACACGGAACGTGCAGTGGGTGTGTCTATCCCAGTCGAGGCTATAGCTTCCAACAGGTTCTCATCATCAGGTCGAAATAGGCGTCTTCATCGATGGAGGCACTCACACCTGAGTAGTAGTCGAAGAATTCCTCCTTGGTCACCTGAAAGTAACAGCATTTGAAAATTAAAACGTTCAGTTCATGTGTCGACAACCATTAAGTGTTATCACATATCATGCATTGTCATGCAGTTCGCAGTATGTAAACGTCAACAAAAACACTAAACGAACTTCCGATCCTAAATAATGACCTGCCAAATCCTTACGTTGGCTTATTTAATACTCAAATTGGGTGTTTAATAACCCGTAACCACATGGAACGACGTTCATTGAGTGCACACTGCATCATTACCACAGAGAAGCTGTTGCGGACGGCTCCGGAAACTTCGAACACGTGGGGTTCTTTGACGTGCAAATAATAATAATAATAATAATAATAATAATAATAATAATAATAATAATAATAATAATAATAATAATAATAATAATAATGTGGTGTGGCTTCACTTTGTAGAGACACCAGCAGATATATTTATAATACGCTGAGAAGCTTAATAGCACATGTGAATGCCAATGTGTCCATGTTCATTCAACCTTGCGTCGTTTCCGGCCGGAACACTTTGTAAAGCCATATACCTATTTTTCTTTCAACTGACAATCGTTGGACAGTCATTGGTATCACGGAAGCTGCTTAGACTATCTTCGTTTACATTAACAAAACCATGTCGTATAATTCATTATCGCATAAATACTGCAGCAACTTCTAAAACACACCATTCTCTCTCGTCGTTTGTGCTAATGATGAACATTTGCTGCAAGTATACACATGGCAAACAGATGCCAAAGACGACGTTTACAAAAAGCATTAAACACTGCAACTCCACGTTATACACACGCGTGCTTATGAATACCTTCGAATCCTTTCATAAGCCGGCTGACGGAATATCAAGTATATGAACAAAAATGACGTCATCTTAAGCTATATAACCAAGATAGTTAAGGGGCTTCCTTTCGAGCTGAAGAAACCCATCAAAATGCAAAGACGTCTTGATTACTCGTGATTCCGTTTTATCTTGCCCTGAAACTGTATGAGAGCGAAAAAAATTGTTTGATATAGTTTATAGGGATTCATCGTACAATAAATTAAACGGCGTAGGTTCAAAGAAACAGAACTGGTGTCCATTTCATCTGCTGCTCTTAATCCCTTGTACCTTTGCAGGGGTGTAGCCAGAATTTTTACAGCAAAACCTGTTATGCGAATAAAACTCGGGTCGCGCGCTGCTGAAGTTGTGCGCCGCCGGTGTCCGTAACTACAACTCACGAAATTTGAAAAAAAAACTAGTATCACTAACACAGTGGGGCTCGAACCCGAGTCCGCTTGGTGCCAGCCCAGTATTCTACCCCTAAACCACGTCGGTTTTTTTTTCTTTTTTTCCCTTTTATTTCCGGTAAACTTCACAAACGAGTTGCTACGCTAAATATATTACAATTCACAACGAACAATACAAGAAACTTGAAAATGTATTATTATAACACATCTAGAACGTGATGTGTTATAGTAATACTAAACCACGTCGGTGACTTGTACTTCCTGGCAAAATTTCTTTAGACAGGCTTGGTGTCGGGAAAGCAATCGCGCTATTACGACTAATAAATCGTTTCAAAACAGCGAAAGAAGAACCAGTCGTTGCACAATGCGAATAGCGCGACGAGTGGGTCGTCCGATGTTCCAACCCATTACAAAAGCTTGTTCTTGTTCACATATTAACTGTGGCGCATACCCGTTACAGGCACAATTCCTCATTGTCGTCAGCCAATTCATGACTATGAACAATTGGCACAAAATTTCTTGCAAGTGTTTAACTGATACCACGATTCCTAGACGAATAACGAGAAATAGCATAGCAAATACCAGCCTACTACACAAATTTTTTTTATTATTTATGCCGTAGTGGTTATCAAGCAAGTGTACTTGCATCAGGCGTGGCAGCGAATGCCAGCCTACTACACAATTTTTTTATTGATATTAATGCCGTATAGTGGGTATCGCGCAAATGTGCCGCCAACAGTTATACAGTGTTTAGAAAAGGCTCTCATTGTATTGTATTTAAATTTGTTTCGCAAGTTCTACTGCCGCGCGCCTGGTGGCCGATCCCCCGTGGTGAGTAGTGCCATCCTTCCAGAAATTTTCATCATCATCATCATCTGAATGGCCACTCTTCTATCTTTCGCTGTGACTATGCTGCGCCTTCCGCACAGCCCTGCATTTCTTTTCTTTTTTTGAGGGTGGGGATGGGGGAGGGGAGGTTTCAACTGTAGTGGATGTATGTTCGTGCATGCGCTTGCATGTGTGCTCGTACATTTACGCAAGCAAAATTGGAAATGTCCGGGTGGAGCGTTCACTCCACCCCCTCCCTGCACCCCCTCCCCGTGAACCTGTACTTTCACGCCTTACACTACTGCAATAGAAAACCATATGTATTTGCGAGGTTTAATTGCATTATTTATATTGCTTATTTTATTAAACTTCCCCTCGTAAAGCGACCATAGTAGGAAGGCGTATACACTTGGGTCATGCAGCTAGAAGCACCACGAACTCTAACACAAGTGCGAGTTCAACTACAGACAACGTTGAAGTGCGCTGTGCTCGGAGGAAGCTTGTAGTTGCTGTGCCGGTTGTCACGTGATCATTGAGGGTGGTGGCTAGCTTTGGACCGGGGCGAAGTCCGCACACCATGACGTTGCTACAAGCACCTCAGTATGGCGACGACGCCTACCGCTATTAGAAACATGGAATAGGCCTATAGTTATATATTGGGTATATAGATTAGGTCTATAGTTAAACAAGCTAGTTCATGTATACGTTTTGATGGTTTGTGTTGACACCGGGTAAAAGTAAGTAGAGACGGAGGACAAACGTTTTATCTCGGCAATGAGATAAATAAAAAAGGAATGATGGTCTTGGTCATGGACCACAGTTAGTTTACACGTCCTCTCAAGGGTACTTCTCGCAAATGCCGGCGGCTACTTTATGTGCATTTGTTTTTGTCAACGCAGTTTACCTCCATTTGCAGAGAAGTAATAGACTAATAGCCCACGAGGGCATCGCCGATGACTTAAGCATCAAAACCTCAGGCTACACTTACAGTGTAAAGATTTCTTGTCTAATATGACCTCTGAAATGTCAACAATTCCTCTTCACTTCGTTCCCAGTGGTCCAGATTGCATTATCGCTATGTCCCCGCGAACCTATATGACTCCTATTTTAAGCGAAGTTCCTGTGACTTACGTATTTAGGTGGCGGCGGCATAGTTCGGGGGGAGATAAAAGAGGTTCCAGCTAGTGTTCATAAAATGCATGGGTGTATATACGCAAACGAGGCTTACGCTACAAAAAAAAAAAGAGTAAACATCAGCTAAACAGTCCAACATTGTGGCGTCCATATGTCTAAGGTGCATTGATTGATTGATCGATTGATTGAATGATTGATTGATTGATTGATTGATTGATTGATTGATTGATGTGCGGGGTGTTATGTCCCAAAACCACCATATGATTATGAGAGACGCCGTAGTGGCGGGCTCCGGAACTTTCGACCACATGGGGTTCCTTAATGTGCCCCCAAGTCTGAGCACATGCACGGGCCTACATCATTCTCGCCTACGTGAAAATTGCAGTAGCCGCAGCCGGGATTCGATCCCGCGACGCGCGGGTCAGCAGGCGAGTGCCTTAGCCACTAGACTTTAGATGGACCGTGGAGGGGCGTCTAAAGTACATTGCGCTATACAATCTAGAGTGGCGCTATAACCAACACGCCTAAATGTCAAACCTATAGCTTCACTATAGTCCCCATTTTTACGACATGGAAAAGGCTTTGTTTTTTTTTCTCATTTCTCTCACGCGTGAATTTCGTTCAACCATTATTCCTCTACCCAATCGAGGAGAACAAGAGAAACGTTTCGATAAGCAGGCTGATTCCGGTGTCGTCGACCCTTTAATGGTCGAAAATCGCGAAACAGCGCTGGTCATGTCGCCGTATGCGTCCTCCAAAAACGGGCCATTCGGCGCCCGCAGAAAGTGCGTTCGGCTCGTATCTAAATTTTCCAGACCGCACGATCGACTGTTCAAAATGTCGCGACGGTGTACTTATATATAGTGGAGCCAGTTTTCAGATTGGGCGGCGCGTTAATGGCATATATAAACGCGAAAGCACTCTCAAGCCTCGAGGTGATACGCACACGTTTAGAACGAAATGTATGTGCACCAAAGGGGTTCAAGAACAGGCGTTCCTTAGAGCGCTGTTTAGGACACGATTATTGACGCGGTTTCCATCCTGCTTGGTAAAAGTAATATCAGCGTGAGAGCGCTAAAGAGCCGGTTTCGCGGAAACCCCGCAGTGAGTATCGGTGGCTGTGAGCGGAAAATCGACGTCGTTTGTGAGCAAAAAAACATCAGATCGGTGCGAATTAACAAATAACAAAAATCTTCAACACGAGTAGGAATTCAACCCAGGCCTTTTGCGTGGCAAGGATGTGTTCCACAACGGAGCCGTGTCATTTTTTTTATTCTTCCATGGTATTCATTAAAAACGTACGTCACGTACATTAAATACTCGAGGTGGCTTCTAAAAATGTACAAAAAGCTTTACAAAAAAAGGAAGCTTCAGATGACACTGTGTTCTAAAAGGGTATCATAGCACCACGTTTCGTGAACACTGGATACCAGGCCGGCTGAAGCTGTAGATGATATGTCTTTTAGCTGTAGTGACATCTGTATGAAACGCTATCGCGAGGATAGCATACCTTGACACTGTTCCGTTTCAAACAACGCTATGCAAATGTCGTGCATTGTGCGATGAGCCTCCTCGCATTTGTTGTTGCGTGGCGGACGCCGGACCACTGCACCGGGCAGGGCGTCCAACAGTCTGATTTAGTCCGCCATGGTAAATAAGTGGTTACGGAGATCGGCTGCCAACCCGAAGGTCGCAGGTTTGATACTGACAAGGGCTGTCACATTTTGGTGGTGTTGAAATCGTAGAGGCGCTTAAGCTGTGCGATGTGACACCAGATGGTCGAAATATCTGAAGCCTTCCACTACAGTGTCCCTCAGTAGTTTTGAGACATAAAATCTCAGATATATATTAAATCATGTGGAATGCACAAAGAGAATGTGGTTTAAATGCACGCCAAGTACGAAACACCCACACAGCTTTATTGATCGTCAACAACTGAAAAATCCCCAGCAAAGGGAGCTGCGCTGGTACGCGTGTTGTCTTACGGGCGTGTATATAGTGGGTATACTTCGTTGATTCGCAAAAGGAAGAGTTATGGCGCAGAGCGGGCACTTTGCAACTGTGTATACTCTGAGTAGGCATCCTAGGATAGTTTGAAATGGTCCACGTTACTCGCACAGTCGTTTTTTTTTTTTTGATGCACGGTCGAAGCATGCACCGAGAACTGAAGCAGACTAGTAGTTCTGGCCGACTGCGCTGGCCCTACGTCATCTCCTGGCGCCGATCTCCGACGACAGCGTAGCTCTGACCTACTGGAGTTGCCCTACGCCATCTCCTGACGCCGACAAGAGCTCTCGCAAGTGGTGCCCCGTCCTCGGCTCCTGTGACCGTGTTTCCATCTTTCCTATCTTTCCTATCCTTCGATATGTCTTCGCTCGCTGCCCCAGCGCACCTTTCTCTCTCTCTCTATACCTTTCATCATATCCTTTTAATCCCTCCTCACCACCATCCCTTGTGAGATACTGTTGAGGTGTCGCACCCTGATGCAGACAGTTACGGGGCTCACTTTCCTTTTCTTTTCCCTCTTATAAACATAAACACTCCCCCCCCCCCCCCCTGTTCAGAAGGCGATGCGTGCGATTCTCGATTGCGCCATTGCACTCTACTTTTGAGGCCAAGCTCCAACGTCCTGCAAGTTTTGGGGAGAATATTACGTGCCAAAAAGTGAATGACCACGAGTGGGCGAAGCTCGGTCTTAAGGCCCGTAACGTCTTCGTTGAAGTCGCCGACTGCTATGTAGGGTTAGTTCTTGTAGATGTTTGATAGTATTCCGTCACAATTATGATTGGTGTTTGTGAATTGTTAAAGGTTTTTTTTTTTCGTGTCTCACATCCGCGAACTTTTCCGCGATGAACACCGCAAAAGGTCAAGGCTCGGCAACAAGGGCGTCGCCCCTGAAAGACGGTATGATTAGGATTCACGCCGTAGAGAAGGGCTCCGGATATATTGAACATCTGGTGCACAGTAGACGCACCTCTATCATTTCGCCTCCGCCGGAGTGCGACCACAGAAGCCGGTATCAAACCCAAAATTTTCAGGTCAGCGGCTGATCAAGTTAATTTTGGCGTTACACTGCAAAGAGCTAGTGCCAGCAGACGTCCGCTCCTGATAGCTCACGCCAATGTTTTTATTGCGACAGATCTTACCTGCACGCTGTCGGTGCGTTCGCTATCGTGCTCTGTGTATAGTTCAAATTATTGACAACTCCCTGCGCATTGTATGTTCTACCCACGTGTATGAGCACGCAAGTAGGGCTCATCCGCTCAAGCACAGCTGAAACGAGCCGGCCCACTGCCGTCGCACAGAGGCCACATGCAATAACATCACCTTCTTGCGAGGCCTGCCACCGATTGTAGCTCATGCAGAGAGGAAACGCCCCATCTGTCTTGAAAAAGCATGAAGAGACATCACGGGGAGAAAGGGAATGTGTCGCTCTAGCAGCAACTGTGAACATTTATTTTAAGGGTGTGGTCACCATCGCTGGCGCGCGCGCTATCTCGGCAGGTACCAGCAGGCGGCTCGTGTGCCCGTCTGCTCTCAACGCGAAGAGACTGCACGAGAAGAGCTCTCCCTGGTTTGGCAATATTCTTTTAAAGAAACGTTTTGTACAGCCACTTGAGGTCGCATATAAAGACTTAGCTGTTAGCCTTACTTCACATAATACTGCAAATTGTTGCTATCGCATTCATTGCTCCCCCATTGCGGTGAAACTGTGATATTTCTGTTACTTCTTCCAAAAAAAAAGCTGACACCACATTTGAGAACAACTAATGAGCAGGTCAGAAAAAGTACTCACAACACCGTCGACGACACCGCCTTCCTCAAAAGTGGCCAAGAACTTGTTCAACAGTTCTCGCTCTGTCTTCTGTCCGTTCAGGTAATCGGGGTGGTTCCGCACGTTGTACACGCTTTTCAGGTCGTCGAAGGTCACCTGACCGTCACCCGATCGGTCAAGCTTCTGGAACGCCTTGGTCACCAACGCCTCTCGGCTGGGACTCATCTTGGGCTGATATGACGGGAAAACGGCGGAACACATGGTAAGAATGGAGTGCTACGGCGTATGTCTATTCCGTACTGCTTCGATATCGTACTGTCTGATAGTCATTTGAGATTAAGATAGAAACGCATTTCTTCTACCATTAGGGATTAATCACGCTGTGGCGTCGTAAAAGAAAACAGCAAGGACAGAGAAAGATGTAGAAGTTACCGGAAAGTAGAATTCACTCTTGGACTCTTTAACAGCAAGACCGCAGGAGACTGAATTTACCGCGAACATTAGATTACTTTGATGTTGTTATCATAAATAGAACAATTCATTGGATGTAAACAGGAAATTTGGAAGCACCTTTGCGTTTCACCTAGACAATACCCATTCCGATACACAAAATAAAGAGAAAACCAGTGTGAAATAAAGTAGATGACATTAAACACATGTGCTTAAATAATAAAAAAATGCTTAAACAGGGAATGCTGCTGGAGACAAGATTTTAATAAGGGCACATGTCTTTGTCAAACTGCTGCCTTGACGAAGACGAGTACCCCGTTCATCAAGTCACCACGTCCCCTTCGTCGAGTTGCTGCGTCGACGTAGCATTCCACTCATCAAACCATTCGCTGCAGCAACCCATCCTGTCCAACGACTTGTCATCATTTGAAGCTGCACTGCTTGTGTTTACAAGTTCAGGTGAGATATTATTCAGGCCACTTAATTTGGAAGAAAACTTAGAAAACAGTTACGGGCATCGTTAGAGGTTTGTCCCCGAAAGCACAACACACGGATTCACTAAAGTCGGTTAACGTTTGCTTAATTTTACCTGACTGTTCCCTAGCGCTGGTTAGTGTTCAGGGCTTTTGGCTCATGCTGGTTGCGCGGCCACTGCATGGCATGAGCTACAGATGCATCCGACATGAAGGTTCTTGTTATAAGAAGATCACCCATATTTTTCTTCTCGCTTTTCTGGTTCGACCTTCGTGCTCAACTTACTCTGATGGTGCGGATGAATTCGTCGAACTTGATCGTCCCCGAATTGTCGGCGTCGAACATCTCGAACAGCTTGTCGTAGTCCTCGGCTTCGAGGAAGGGCGCCATGCCGGAATCGTCCAGTCCTTTGATAAATTCCTCGCGAGACAGGTCACCACTGCCATTGTCATCCATCCGACGGAACACTCTGAAACAGGCACAGGTAATGTAAATGAGTACTAGACACAGTTCTCTTTAAAAAAAAAGCTGTGCGTACTGAGAAAGTCGGAACGTCTTGGGGGAAGAAAACAAAATGGAAAAGGCCGGGAGGTTAACCACGCACTTGCCCAATTGGCTACCAGACATGTGCCTGGTCAATGCTGAAGAAAAGAAAATGGGTAGCGGAAAGATGAGACAGAAAAGGAAAAGGAAAAAGGAAATACTCAGTAAACGCGTTTACGCGTATACGTGGCCACGGTGGCATTGTCAAAGACTCCCACAAAAGCCCGTTGTTCTTGAAAAGCACAGAAGTGCTTTGGCTGTATCGCGAACCGACGAGTGACGGGGACGGTGCTCCAGTGGCGTCCGCACGAAGAGCGGTCGATCGCGCAATCCTCGCAACGCATCAGGAGGTGTTCGTCTTCCGCAGGCGAATCGAGCGCAGACCCACAGAGCTCTTAGAGTGTTTGGCAACGTTTTGGAGGCTTTGCTTTGTCATGTAGGACTAAGAAACTGACTCGTAAATTTCCCCTCACTATAGGGTCCAACTGAAATTTTGATAGCAAATTTTAAGCTGCAGGACCTGTCTACACAGGTGTCACCAAAATATGTATTTTATTAGCTACGTTTACTATTGGCTGTTGAACAAGTTTGATTACTTTAAACTCAAGGAGGTTAGCTTCACTATCAATACGGACACCTTTTTCCCCCTCCTTAGCCTCGGAGCCCGCAAGTCATGGTACGTGACACAGTTGTTTATTGATCCCAATGTGCTCAAGGTGTTGAGATGTCCATATAGCTATTCATACGGATATTCCTATGAATATCCGCATCAATACATATATGACTATTCATATTGCTACATGCATGTATACTGATATTCTAGGGGGCGACGCGCGTGTGTGCCTGACGAGGAAGACGAAGGGTTGTCTCCGCTTGATCGCTGGTGAACCGGGCACGCCATTACCGCTGGTTTGGAATATATCTAATCCCCAGCCTCGTCGATACGGCGTCTCTTCTTTTCCGTAACATATTTGGTGGAGGTGTAACGTTCCCCGTCTTCACCACGAAGCTTCGCAGTGGCCGCACAATTCAGTCTCCGGCCATGGCTACCAGTGACAACAGCCTGTCAGCGTCTCCCTCTGTAGCTCCAGCCACTACATACCTGACGATGCCCACCCCCCGTGATCCAGGTACATTCTCCGCACAACCTGGGCTCGACGTCGACTACTGGCTCCGTATGTACGAGCGTGTTAGCCACACACACCGATGGGACCCTACCATGATGCTCGCCAACGTAATATTCTACTTGGACGGCACCCCACGGGTCTGGTTCGACGCCCATGAGACCGAGCTCACCAGCTGGGATACCTTCAAGGAGCGACTACGTGACATCTTTGGGGACCCGTCCGGTCGCCAAATGGAAGCGCGAAAAGAACTCGCCACTCGTGTGCAGTCGTCAACAGAGTCGTATGTCTCGTACATACAGGATGTCCTCGCGTTGTGCCGAAAAGTCGACGAGCAAATGACAGAGAGTGACAAGGTAGGCCACATACTTAAGGGCATCGCGGACGACGCCTTCAATTTGCTCGTCTACAATAACGTCACAACCGTAGATACGACTATCAAGGAATGCCGTCGCTTCGAAATGGCCAAAAGCCGCCGTGTTCTGCCTCAGTTTACGCGGCTACCAAACACGGCTGTTACATCCACTTGCACCGATCTCGGTGCCGCACCACCCATGCAGGACAGCGTGACACGAATAGTTCGACGGGAGCTTGAGGCGTCAAGTGCGGCACCATTTCCTCCACATCCGCTCGATCATGGCGCCGCAGAAACGCCTCCGCCGGTCTCCGTTATTCAAGCCGTCGTGAGGCAGGAAATTGCAAAGCTTGGTTTTCCTGTGGCCTGCTCTGTGTCCCGACACGTCTCCAGACCAATGACAACAAATGCACCACATTTTATTCCGCGATCCCGCAATCCGGCGGAATGGAGAACTGCAGACGACAAGCCGATCTGCTTCCGCTGCCACCGAGTTGGCCATATCTCCCGCTACTGCCGCAGCACTTGGACGCCCTCAAACTGGAGTCAATTTTCCTCTAATCGACCGTACGAGGACTCCCGTCGGTATTCGCCCAGTCGTGTGTACCTTTCTTCCGACATCCCCAACAGCCGCTCCACTGCTCGTTCACCGCCACCTCAACGTCACCGTTCCCCATCGCCCCAACCACGCCGCTATCCGTCGCCGGTCAACTGTGGATCCTCTCGGACGGAAAACTAGATCATGCAGCTCCGGGAGGTAGTGCTGCATCGCTTGCGAATGATCCAAATTCTCCATTGACGCTCCCCACTGATACGAACTTGATTGAGGGGTATGTGGACGGTATTTCCTTGACGGCGTTAGTCGATACCGGAGCTCAAGTGTCTATAATGAGTGCTCATCTGTGTCGCCTGCTCAAAAAAGTCCTCACGCCTGCAGCAACTAAAGCCCTCCATGTCGCTGATGGCGGAACTGTGGCCATCACTGGAATGTGTACCGCTCGTGTTAGTATATTGCCGGCCGCCATGTTCCCGTTTTATTTACGGTGCTTGAAAATTGCCCCCACGACCTAATCTTCGGCATGGACTTCCTATCGACGCATTCTGCCTTCATCGATTGTGCCGCCGGTACTCTCTGCCTAGAACTTCCTCTTCTCTCGGATTCTGACCCTGAACTCCCGAACAGCTTGTGCACCACTGACTTCTTCCGGATACCGCCTAAAGCTCTCACATTCATCGAATTGGCAACACCCTCTCCCGTGCTTGACGGTGATTATATCGTGACGCCGATTACTGATGTTCTCCTGGCGCGTGACATTACTGTCCCACACTCTGTCGTAAGCATGGCCTCTAACCGAACATATTTACTTGTTATCAATTTCGGTTTCATAAAACAAGTGCTACCCCAAGGAAATTCGGTCGCCACACAAAGGCCCTTAATTGACGACCACGTCACCTGTTTTACGGCAGACGTATGTCCCGAGCACCCACATCACTCGCAGGATGTCACGTGCCTCGATGCGACCTTATGCTCCATGATCGCCCCGGACCTCAGACCTGAGAAGTCAACCGCGCTATGCCGCCTTCTGGCTTCATACCGCGACATATTCGACGTCGACCACCGTTCACTCGGCCAGACTTCACTCGTCAAGCACCGCATTAACACAGGTGATTCTCATCCCATTCATCGGCGACCATACCGGGTGTCTGCCACCGAGCGTAAAATAATTCAACAGGAAGTCGCCAAGATGTTAGCCAAAGGAATTATTGAACCCTCTTCGAGCCCATGGGCGTCCCCCGTTGTGCTCGTTCAAAAGAAAGATGGCACGTGGCGCTTCTGCGTGGATTACCGTCATCTGAATAGAATCACGAAAAAGGACGTTTACCCTTTACCCCGCATCGATGACGCTCTCGATTGTCTCCACGGCGCCCGATACTTTTCCACAATAGACCTACGTTCCGGCTACTGGCAGATTGCTGTCGACGAAAAAGACCAAGAGAAGACTGCATTTGTAACTCCAGACGGCCTATATCAGTTCAAGGTTATGCCATTTGGGCTATGCAACGCCCCAGCCACGTTTGAACGCATGATGGACTCTCTGCTGCAAGGGTTCAAATGGTCAACATGTCTTTGTTATCTTGACGATGTCGTTGTATATTCCCCAACATTTGAGACCCACCTTCAGCGTTTGTCAGCTATTCTCGACATATTCCGCACTGCAGGCCTCCAATTGAACTCGTCGAAGTGCCGCTTCGGACGCCGGCAAATTACAGTGTTGGGCCACTTTGTCGACGCCTCTGGTGTGCAGCCGGACCCCGAGAAAATTCGTGCAGTCACCAGTTTTCCTGTACCCCAGTCAGCCAAAGACGTCCGGAGTTTTGTAGGACTTTGCTCCTATTTTAGAAAGTTTGTGAAAGATTTCGCAACCATCGCTCGACCCCTCACAGAGCTTCTAAAGAAAGACGTCACATTTACGTGGGGTACCGACCAAGCTGCTGCTTTTTCTCACCTAATCACGCTACTGACGACTCCACCCATATTGGCTCACTTTGATCCATTCGCTCCGACGGAAGTTCGAACCGATGCTAGTGGTCACGGATTCGGAGCCGTGTTAGCACAGCGCCAACGGGGACACGACCGAGTTGTCGCCTACGCTAGCCGCCTCCTCACAGCTGCTGAGCGCAACTATTCTATTACGGAGCGTGAATGTCTTGCTCTTGTTTGGGCAGTCTCAAAGTTCCGTCCATATTTATATGGCACTAATTTCACTGTGATAACTGACCATCATGCGCTATGTTGGCTTACGTCACTGAAGGATCCTACTGGCCGGCTCGGGCGCTGGGCTCTGCGACTCCAAGAGTATACCTTTACGGTGACGTACAAGTCCGGACGCCTACATCAGGACGCAGACTGCCTGTCGCGCTACCCGGTCGCTGAGTCGAGCACTATGCATGACACCGACACCGAGCCTTGCGTCTTTTCCCTTTCGCAAGTGACATGCATCGGTGACGAGCAGCGCTATGATGCATCCTTGCGTGCTATCATTGAGAGCCTCGAATCATTATCTTCCAGTCAGTCCTATCGCTCGTTCGTGCTCCACGATGGTGTATTATACCGCCTGTTGCGTAGCGTATGTTTATCAGCTCGCGACTGCGTCTGCGCAGAGCCGATAAGACGAGCGGACGAGACGACGGTGAGTTAAACAAGGTTTATGTACAGCATATATACAGAGGCGTTACAATTTCGGCACTGGGGCCGACAGAGACTCGAAGAGCCGAACTCTCCTCTCTAACACATAGGTCAGCCTTTCGCCTAAGACCGCTGACTCACACACATGTCGGCACTCCGACACGGGGACGCCTCTCACATAGGACCTCCGATCGCGACACGCCGCAGGGCTTCTTTTATTTACACCGGGTCCCACCTAAAATGTCCAATCAGAAGCGCCGCTGGTCTTCCGAGCAGGCTCCTCCAATGGGGTTCGCCGCGCGATGCGTCAGGCCACCAGACATGAGGACGCCGGCTCGCTGTCACGTGCGCAACTGACTCAATGCACGTGGGCCACAGATGCGCCGCGCGTGTTCACGCCGTGGAGTTGTTCGCGCCCGGCGGAGTGCGGGCTGGCCTTGACCCAGATTGCCTGTTTCAGAGGCACGGACGTTTGACGAGGACTCGCTGGCATAACAGCACCCCCGCCGCCAGACAATGCACCGGAAAGACGAGCTGCTTCCACGGGACTCGGATGTCAGGTGCGCTCGTTCGCCAGGTCCCTCCAGGTTCGCCTCCAGGGCCATGGGGAGAATACAGCTCCAGACTGTTCCGGGAACACATCCCATCATTGACGACGGATCCCAGCCCCACTGGCTTGTCGCCACAACTTGCTGACCAGCTTCACTCGTCTCTTCTGACCATCTTCGGTTTCAGCACTTGTCGATGGTTCTGCAACTTGCTAAGAACGGTTCGACAACAGACAACACACGACACAAGCAAGTGCCCTCGGTCACCCGACAGAACACCAGACAAAGTATAGTACAACATATACCTATCTACGTGTTTATCGGAATTTTGTTCCCTCTACATCAAGAGGCACATGTGGGACAAAAGACCCCTAAAATGACAACTCAATTTTTTTTTCCACGTACAACAACGTAACGGATTAGAATACCACATAAAGTTGGCCCCTTGAGATCACTCTGAACGAGAGCGCTCAGCCCAGGTCGTGATGAGGTCAAAATTTTGCCCCGAATCGCCAGCCAGAAACCGAAAGGTTGAGAAGTTACTAGCTGGAACGCACTGCTCAATGCACCTGCATTAGCGTTTACCTTCCCCTTTTTTTTTTCTTTAGCGAACGTCAAAGTTGCGCTGTGGAGCAACATGCTCCACCTCAGTAACCGGCCACTTTTAGGCGACGATACCTATGCGGCACCAAGAGCGGCTCACACTTGCGACGTTGCACAGGGGAACAACGATACGGCTTGCTACTGATTGACTCCTCACCGCTTAGCTCGATATCGTGTTCGATCACCCTCATGTTTCCGGGGCGGTCCGAAAACACGTCTTCAAACTCGGAACCAATCTTTCTCAGGTCCTCTTTCTCAGGTCCTCCTTCACTTAAGCTAGGCTCTAGGTTTATCTGCTCCCAAATTACTTTCGATCCCCCTTCGATCACCTCACTAGAACTCAAATTTTCTGCTCCCTCTTCCTCTGAAGCCTTCAACAGCTGATTTACGACCGCTTGATGTTGAACATTGGGTTTCATCAAGTTGTAAATTTTGTTCTGCCGCCTTCCTACTTGCACCTCATAAGTTGTATCGCAAGGCTTTGATAATACTGTGGCGGGCCCTTCCCAATCAACCTCAAGCTTGTTCCTTTTTGGTGGCTGCAGCCGCATTACCTGATTATCAACTTCAAAAGCGCGCTTCTTCCCCGATTTCTCGTAGTGCTCCTTCGACAGCACTTTTGCCGCGTTTTTCTGGCTTTCCACGAGCGCTTCAATTTGGCTTTCCACTAGCGCTTCAATCGAGAGACCCTCACTCTGCCCTCGAATGAGCGTCTCTCGATCAACTCTCGGCAGCTCGCTCCAACTTTCCGCAACAGGCGAGAGCGTTGCAACCCTCTCGCTCTGACTCAATGGCGCCACGTCGTCTCCCCCAGCGCATACCGCGCCGGCCGCTCCCGCGACGGGCCGCTCGCGTGACTGCTCACATGACTCATGCGGAAAATTTCCTTTCTGGGGTTCCGTCGACCCGCCGACAAGGTCACTTGAGAGTTCACCGCATGGAACCAAGTCAAGCTTCCGCGAAAGCTTTCGCGCTTGCGATCGCGTGGGAGCCATGCACGCTAAGTTGGGGAAGAACGATTTGCCCTGCTCTTTGAGAAGCTGCTCCGAGTTGTTGGAGAAAAGATAAGAAAAACGACCATTCAGCGCGGCAGACACAGCCGCTTCGGTGCAAAGCTTACCGAACGGGCCTTCAATGACAACGGTGGCGATTGGTAAGCGAACACTCTGCTCCTCGGCGACTTGCCTGATCCACGCGCATTCTCCTGTGAAGTCATCCGGAGACACCAATGAAGGATGGACAACGTCCATGGTTGCCGCTGAGTCTCTAAGTGCTCGGCACGTTTTCTCATTGACCCTAATTTCTTGGAGATACGGCTCCAACAACCGCATGTTTTTTTCTGATTCTCGGATCGTTGCGAAGGCAAACTTTTCCTGACAGTTTCTCGCGATGTGCCCTTCCTTTTTACAGTTGTAGCAGATTAGCGGCTTCCGTTTGTTTTCCGGTTCTAATGCCTGTGTGGTAGAAACCTCACTCGATTTCTCCGCTTCTGTTTGCCCTTCCCCTACAGTGTCCTTCGTAAGAGACGGGTCCCTTTTGAAATTACGGTGCGGAGCGGGTTTCCGTTGATCAGGTTTCTTTGAAAAGCCCTCTTTTCTTTCATCCTTTTCAACGCGCACTGCCCTGCTATGCAACTTTCGGCGAGTATAATACTCCTCAGCTAACTCTGCTGCCTTGTTTAGCTGTACTTCACCAAGTTTGTCCTGCAGCCAAAGTTTAACATCCTCCTCGATGCAGCGGTAGAATTGCTCCAATGCAACGCATTCCACCACTTTATCGCGGTCGTCATAAACACCTTCGCCCTTGAGCCATTCGATCAAATCGGCTTTAAGACGAAACGCGAAGTCAACGTGTGACTCATTCCCCTTTTTAGCATACCGGAACCTTTGCCTGAAAGCCTCGGGTGACAATTTATAACGTCTTAAGAGCACTTCCTTAACCTCGTCATAGCTCTCAAACGCTTCCCTCGACAAGCAAGTTATCGCGTCGGACACTTCGCCGGGAAGAAGAGCTAACAGGTTCCGCGCTCAAAGACACCGCTCCAAAGCGTTTCGCTCACAGACGTGTTCAAACTTGACGAGATACTTCGCCATGTCCTCGCCTACAACGAACGGTGGCAGTTGGTCCCGAATTCTAAAACCGCTGACCTGAATCGTCGGAGAAGCTACGCTAGGCGCCTGCGAACACTGTAGGATTGCCAATTCTAGTCGTTTCATCTCAAGGCGCTCCTGTCTCTCGGCCTCCTCGCGACGTTCGCGCCTTTCAGCTTCTTCACGTTCGCGAGCTTCGCGCCTTTCAGCCTCTTCGCGAGCTTCGCGCCTTTCAGCTTGTTCACGTTCGCGAGCTTCGCGCCTTTCAGCTTCTTCGCGAGCTTCGCGCCTTTCAGCTTCTTCACGTTCGCGAGCTTCGCGCCTTTCAGCTTCTTCGCGAGCTTTGCGCCTTTCAGCTTCTTCACGAGCTTCTCGCCTTTCAGCCTCCTCACGTTCGCGAGCTTCTACTTCTCGCCTTTCAGCCTCCTCACGGCGTGCTTTAATATCCACCCAGGCCTCATCGACTTCCTCAGCCGATACTCCCTCATCCTTCATGATATCAAGGATCGCTTGCTTTCGTTTCGCACGGCCCAAAGTAATGCCGAGTTCCTCACAAATTTCGATGAGTTCCTTCACTTTAAGGTTCTCCATCGTTCACACTAGCCTCTTGCTGTTTGCCCCTGTTAAGAATCTACTTGCCGTACCCACTATAAGCCTACTAGCAAGACGCGCAAGCAATTTTTCACCCTCCCGTGTTTACCACCTCCGCATTGACTTTGGTTTCAAAGCACTTCGACTTGGCTTGAAACTATCAAAGCTCACTTCAATGCTTCACACAGCCCTTCTCTAAACTACTACAACCTGAGCTAGAGTAGTCTGGTGAACTGAGGGGAAAACATCAGGCACTCACCGCATCGATGTCGCTGACGCCGGCCGATCCCGCAGCTGCCAACCACTGTTGCGAACGACGGACCGATCCCGCCGAAGCCACCACTGTTGCGAACGACGGACCGATCCCACCGCTGCCACCACTGTTGCGTAGCGTATGTTTATCAGCTCGCGACTGCGTCTGCGCAGAGCCGATAAGACGAGCGGACGAGACGACGGTGAGTTAAACAAGGTTTATGTACAGCATATATACAGAGGCGTTACAATTTCGGCACTGGGGCCGACAGAGACTCGAAGAGCCGAACTCTCCTCTCTAACACATAGGTCAGCCTTTCGCCTAAGACCGCTGACTCACACACATGTCGGCACTCCGACACGGGGACGCCTCTCACATAGGACCTCCGATCGCGACACGCCGCAGGGCTTCTTTTATTTACACCGGGTCCCACCTAAAATGTCCAATCAGAAGCGCCGCTGGTCTTCCGAGCAGGCTCCTCCAATGGGGTTCGCCGCGCGATGCGTCAGGCCACCAGACATGAGGACGCCGGCTCGCTGTCACGTGCGCAACTGACTCAATGCACGTGGGCCACAGATGCGCCGCGCGTGTTCACGCCGTGGAGTTGTTCGCGCCCGGCGGAGTGCGGGCTGGCCTTGACCCAGATTGCCTGTTTCAGAGGCACGGACGTTTGACGAGGACTCGCTGGCATAACACGCCAAAGTTTTGAGCCGGATGGACCGGCTCTGCTGCTTGTCATTCCGAAACACCTTCGCTCGGAAGTTCTACATGAACTTCATGACCTTCCGACTGCTGGTCACCTTGGTGTGTCACGCACTTACGACCGAATACGCCGACGCTTCTACTGGCCAGGGCTTGCACGCTCAGTCAGAAGGTACGTTGCGGCTTGTGAGAAATGTCAGCGCCGCAAAACGCCATCGACACTTCCCGCCGGACGCCTTCAACCACTCGATATTCCGTCAGACTCGTTCCTCCGCGTTGGCTTGGACCTACTTGGCCCTTTTCCCTTGTCTTCCTCGGGTAACAAGTGGATAGCCGTGGCCACCGACTACGCCACGCGTTATGCCATCACACGAGCTCTCCCAACAAGCTGCGCCACAGATGTCGCCGACTTCCTCCTCAAGGACGTGATTTTGCAACACGGAGCCCCACGGCACCTGCTTACAGACCGTGGCCGCACCTTTTTGTCGAAGGTCATAGCCGACAACTTGCAGTCCTGTAAAACGAGACACAAGCTGACTACGTCATACCACCCGCAAACCAATGGACTCACGGAGCGCCTAAATCGAACTCTTACAGACATGCTCGCTAAGTATGTTTCTACCAACCACACCGACTGGGATCTCGCGTTGCCGTACGTCACATTTGCCTACAATTCTTCGCGCCATGACACTGCCGGTTACTCTCCATTTTTTCTGCTGTTTGGTCGAGAACCAACATTGCCTCTAGACACCGTCATACCGTCTCCTGGAGTACCTACCAGTGAATATGCCATGGACGCTATCACTCGGGCCGCTCACGCACGCGAAATCACCCGTACTCGCCTTCTGACCTCTCAAGAGAAGCAACGGCGCTTGTATGACCAACGACACCGCGACGTACACTTTCCACCCGGTTCTTTGGTACTGCTCTGGTCTCCGACCCGTCAAGTTGGCTTGTCAGAAAAACTGCTTGCTCGCTACACAGGCCCATACCGTGTCCTCCGTGTGGTTACGCCTGTAACATATGAAATTGGTCCTGCCACCCCATTGTCTTCATGTGCCCAACAGGCTACCGATATTGTACATGTTGCGCGCTTGAAGCCCTACAACTCTCCTAGTGACGTTGACATCTAAATGCGCCGAGGCGGCGCTTGCGCCGCCGGGGGTTATGCTACATGCATGTATACTGATATTCTAGGGGGCGACGCGCGTGTGTGCCTGACGAGGAAGACGAAGGGTTGTCTCCGCTCGATCGCTGGTGAACCTGGCACGCCATTACCGCTGGTTTGGAATATATCTAATCCCCAGCCTCGTCGTTACGGCGTCTCTTCTTTTCCGTAACAATATGAATATGGATATCCATACAGTGTCACGCCGACAGACAGGGGACATGGCTCGACCCTACGGAGCTTCGCCCCTAAAACCAGGGGACGCTTGACGGCACTCGAACGCAATACTTCCTGCTTTGGAGGTGGACGCTCTAACCACACAGCACCACTCGTCGTGTTCACGCGGGACTCGCTTGATGAATTTCGTGCTGAACGGTTGTGTCGTCCGTGATCTCTGACGCCAGAATAGCTCTCGCCGATCTGCCCGCCGTCCGCGAATTCCTGGTGCCATGTAGCTCTCGCTGATCGGTGCCCCGTCCTGGCACTCCTTTCACCATGTCTCCCATTTTTCCTACCTCTTCTCTCTTCTTTCAACACTCATGTCCGGAGATGGCTTCGTCTTTTTTATCTTCCTCTTTCTACTATTCTTTTTATGCCTTTCCCCCATCCACAACAAGGAGCCTAGCCATGTCATCAGTTTGGCAGACAGAAGTCGGCTCATTTTTGCTTTCTTTCAAGAACCACTTGCTGCGTGTTCAAGCGGCAAGCCTTGCCCCTTTTTTCTCCCTATCTTTCTATTTCTTCGTTCTCTCTTTTGCTTCGTAGCACATGAAGTGTCACAATGATTCACGGGCAGAGGTTAGTGACGTTCGAAGAGGCGTACATGATGTAGTACTGCACCTGTTGCGTAAATATATATCTTTCTCCCAGCGCATCTTATTCAATAGCGAGCACTTCTGACCTTCTGTTTCAAATTTCTAACGTTTTCACGCCGCTCAAGAGTGTCACACGTCGCGGCCAATGGTCACGTCGCACCGTGAGAAGGGCCGATAACGAACGGTCAGTTTGAGCGACGAAATGGACACCAAAAGAGAGAAGCGCGGCCGAGTGTGACAAAGCTGACGGAGCGATTAAATCACCATTCAATAAGATCACACGATAGAAGCTGGGTTGGAGATCTTAGAGGGAGGCCTCCATGCTCTAGTGGACATAAGTTGATCATGGCGATGATCGCGATGGACACCACCAACCGATCTACGCATCACCCTTGTGTATTCGCAATACCCAAGCCTAGTGTGAGGCCCTCTGAGGAGCGAGATGAAATTGCTGATTCACACGATTTGATAAGCATCCCCCAACAGGGATCCGCATAGGGACGATGGCCGAGCAGGGAGCATGGCTGAAAATGAGGTGCAGGTATGCAAGTTAAGTCGGTGTCACGGCGTGTGCCTCCAAAGTGACTACAGAATTGGTCAAAGAAAGACTGCGAGCACGACAAGGCATGGGCGGGGTCTTCGAGAGACCACCGGTGGACTGTTTATGTCTTTACAGTTTACATTGGCTGAGGACAATCGAAACGACCCTCCTAAAGACAGCCAGCAGACCGAAATTGGTGTCGTGGCTTGTGCGACCCCGTTGTGAGTAATCACCCTTCGTTAATTCTTGAACCGGCCATAGAGGGCGGTACTTGTACTATACGCTGAAAAATGCAAATGGTACGACACTAGAGTGCGTTACTTGCAGAAAGGAAGGATTGACGTCACACGTACGGGAGGAGAGAGAGACGATCATGCGACTACGATCACATGTCCTTCGGTGGTGCCGTTCTGGCGCACGCGCGCACTCAGAAACTCGGCGATGGAGGATGGACAAGGCTGCTGAGCGGCGTGCGCGCCGGGCAGCGGTGGCTCGCGCTTGAAGAAGAGACTCCGACGGGCGGGCGCGCGAGGCAGGAGCGTGTCGCGAGGACCCTGCAGTACGACCACGAGAGGCCAAAGCGGCGCGGCAGTGGCGTGCGGACCCAGCTTCACCTCACTCTCCATCATTCCCCCCGTGAATATGCTGTCATTTTTTATGGCTTGTTGTGTCCCAACGGCGACTGCTTCAAGTCTACGTTGAGATTCAAAACCACGTATGTACACTAACAAGGCAATCTGCCGAATTCATCGCAGGAGGATAAATCAAAAAACAACATAGGGAGGGGGAGGGGGGCAACCACTATAGGTAACCGATTTTTGTCACATAAACGAAGAACGTGCACAGTTGGCTAGCAATCCCGAAGACAATTTTACGATCATATACGAGTCATAAGTGTGCCTGCTAAACAATCTGTGTAGCTCATGGCTACTACACGGAAAAAAATCACAGCATATCTACGGAGTGAATGATAATGAGTAGGGCAGTGCTTTTGTTCGTCCGTCTGTGCATCCGTCCGTCCATCCTTATGTGTGTCTGTGTGTCCGTCGATCCGTCTGCCTGTCTGTCACTCACACTAGCGCTACCTGCTGAGTGAGTCTTACAGCTAGGTGGTGGTTACGAGCCGGTCACAGACATGCATGGATAGACGCATGCTTTTAGGAGCTTCGCCCCTAAAATACCCGATATTCCACAAGGGGGCCAGTCTCCCCCCATCCCCTTGTACCTCTTCTGGACCATAGAGTTTTCTCAAATTAACTAGAGGGGACTCTGGCGCTGTAATCGTTCAGCGACCATGGGAATGATGGGTAGTACACAGATTTGCCTAGGCTTCGTACGTGCGGGCGGCGAATCGCACTTGCGGCTTCGTTTATTGCTGTTTTCTTTTTTGTTTCGAAGGAAAGAAACGAACCCTTTTGAACTTCGTGACCCGATTTGAAATGGTGAGCCTAAAAGAATAAGGTGGGGAAGCGCAGCCGATGAACGTTTGCTGATATTTGTTTCGTGAGAAAACAGCTCCGAGCCTTACGAACACACACGAAGGCAGAAGCAGGCGAGAAGTACGAAGATTCGACAAATGTATGTACTACTCATCATTCCCATGCTCGCTGAAGCGCTGTGCGTTGCAGCTCCCATAGACACTAACTAGCGCCAGAGTTCCCTCTAGTGTATATTAGGAAAATCTATGCTCCGGATGCCCATGTATACTAACCAGCCAAGCCAAGTAGTTTATACCATAAAGCGACTTACTTTCCAAGACCCAGAATCCCTGCGGAGCCCCGCTGAAGGCAGAGAAGTCGTAGCTTCTCCACTGCGTCTGATGTGTTGTGCAGTTGCCTGGCAGCCGTGAGCTTCATGACGTTCTCGTTTCGGGTCTGCGCGGACACCGGTCGAGGCATGGATTGCGGTCTCGCAGCGGCCGTGTGGAACAAGAAGTCCCTCGAGAAGCGGCCCCCGTAAGACGACGTTTTCACGCGATGCTGCATATTAACATAAACCATAAGGATGATTATAATAGTTAGTACTTGTTAGGGCATAATGCCTCAAAACCACGATATGATTGATGAAGGTCTCAGTGGAGGGCTGCGGAAGTTTCAAACATCTGGAATTATTTTAACTTGCACCTAAGCCTAAAGAAACGTGCCTCAATCATTCTCGCCTTCACAGAAAAGGGGCTGCCGTGGCTGGCATTCAATCCTGCGACCGTCCAGTCAGCAGTCAGACCGCTGTGTTGGGTCAGCGTAACTGCATCACCATTAGGTAGTTTTGTAATAGCATGCGCAAAGCTCGAGAAGGTTGCGGGCGGAGCACAAGCGTTCGCCACTCCACGGTAGACCGCAAGGTGAGAGCGTATATGACGCATGCTCAACGCAAACGCTAAGCTTTGCGTTGACGTGTTCTAAAACTCTCTGTTGGAACAGCTGTCATTCACTCCACTTCCTCATTGGGCTCTGCGTTTCACGTCAACTCCTACCCGAACACTCATACTTCCATTGAGTCCGTAACGATAAAAACAACACAGACCAGACAGCGGCATGCGAATGTGCAACGCGAGCAAAGCGCTGTACGCCAGTCTCCGAGGTACAGTCCAACACTCGAAATCGTAAAATAGACCAGTCTCTCAAACTCGTTGCACTACTCTGGCGCACAGGAGAATGCACTCACGAAGGAAAAGACTGAAGGTATACCACATACGAAACGCGCAATGCTGCGAGATTGGCGATATGTCGGAATGTGCCCCCTCGTTCGGTAAACGAATGCCGTTTGTTTTTCATTGATTGCAAAAGACGGCTCCATGACCACCAAGTAAGCAATCGCGTACGTGCACTCGCAAACTGCGGGAAAACATTAGTCGACAACGACGGCGTAATTGAGGTTATTGAGGTGATCGGCACTATCTGACGTTTCTATTAAAGCGATCACTGTTTACTGTTTTGTTTATATACCCGTCCCACAGCCAATGAGGTATTAAGACCGATAAACGGGGCACCCACAACAATATATATGTTGGCTTCGTGTCACACAATCTGAAATTTTCGGTCACCATCCCCAATATTAAATTTCCAAATACATGTGACTTTTAATAGAGCATCAATGTTAGCTTTGACGTCTATTCGAATGTGATTAAAGAACCATATAATACTGTGAAGTGTTTTTGTCTTACACCACTTATGACGCCTTCATGTGAACCGCATGTTGTGCTTATCATTTTGTTCTCTTTAGGGTTTTTTTAATCAGACTGCTCAGGGGAGCCCAGGATTCCATAAGACGTCTCAGCCTTTATTTCCGGCTTAATTATTGGCAAGGAAAGGAAAATCGAGCTCTTACTTCGTATTATACGTCCTCAAAAGAGTTCGATACGCCGATGAGCGACAAGCCTGCTGTTCCAGGCCCTACACTGTGAAGCCTTCCACACAGGTATTTATTTACCAACAAGCACTGCACTTGTGCTTGGGCTAGTTGGTGCTGGCTGATAATTGTGGTACGTATACCGCAAGTACACAAAATATATCCACAGAAGCACACACCACAGGCGCTACATCAAAATTACAAGTCGACAAGCACTCATTCAAGCACCTCGCATTCTGGTAACTACCTCCCTATTCCCCCCACCACCCTAAATCTAAATTCTGGATGAAGCCCTGCTTCAACAGTTGTGCTTCTTAGTCTCAATTAAAGCTTTGACGCCAAACATATAACGCAAATCACGGGAGGGGCAGGGGGTGAAGGGGGTTCCTCTTGTGTTGGAGCTAGGGTGTGTGTGAAGGGGGGGGGGAAGAGGGGTAGACGTGCACTCTCTGCAAGTGTCCGCCCACGAGATTAATCTTACAAACATGTTTAGATTGCTGGAGAGTATATCGCATTAAACTAGCGGATTCAACTTTATTATTGCCTGTTTACCTTGTCCTGTTCAAGTGTTCAAGTACGCTTCGGCTGCGTGAGACATGAAATGGCAACTGCCGCTCGATCGGCTTTAGCGGAGTCAACAGAACTACGCACTTGCGCGAGCTCAGAAACCATAATATTTTCTTTATCTTTTGATTTCAGAGCAGGGTTCTAATTTTCATCTAAATAAAGATGAAGGGCATATTCACTCAAAGAACAAAACGGCCGCCACTACAAGGTGCGTGTTCCCCCACCCCTTGTGATTTTTCTAGATATACGTAACCGGTGCTAAATATACCTGAAATTACTCACCTTAAACAAAGACGACCGATACCAGCTCCCGCGTTGGCAGCTGCAGTAACACCGATGAACAAGTGACAACCGTTAAGAGATGCACACAAACAAGAAAAGAAGTACGAGAAGCGCAGGTACTAGGAACAGGTGTGCGCAGCCAATGACGCCCGTCGGGCGTCTTCGATACACCGGCGAGCTACAAACGCGTACCACGTGCAACGCCCCCGAAGACTAGCTAGTCAAGCGAGAAAGCATCGCTAAACCGGCGGCCGTGTGTCAAGATATGCTAAAATATAAAGAGACCCCCGCCCGAAGCAGCCGCATGCAAAAAAAAAAAACTCAGCATCTTGGGTGTCGTATCGGCCGGCCGGACGGCGAGGGGGCACCACGACCCCTCTCGGGTCGATACGGGTTTCCATTGTACGTGGCCCGGGCCGGCCCTTCACTCCGGAGGGGCCGGCGGTTACTATGGGTACTAAACGTAAACACAACGCTCGAGCCACAAGCACAAAGAATGAAATACGCGCAAAAGAAGCGTGTGGACGGGGGAGTGAGTGATTTCGGCGGTGGAGGGAGAGAGACGTATACACAACTGCGTATGTTTCTGGCGAAATCTGCCCTGGTAGATCTCCGCGTATCGTAATATAGGGGGCACGTACTCGCACGCCGGTGGCAGCAACATCGACGCATGCGTGCAGTTCGTTTTCACCCGTGTCGCGAACGTTTTCGCCATGATGGTGATTGATTGATTGATATGTGGGGTTTTACGCCCCTAAACCACCATATGATGATGGCTCATGAGAGACGCCGTAGTGAAGGGCTCCGGAAATTTCCACCACCCGGGGTTCTTTAACGTGCACTGAAATCGGAGCACAGGGGCCTACAGAACGTTTTCGCGCCACGACTGTTGTACGACTCCGCCGAGGATGTGTTTGATAAAACTTTGTGAGGAAGTGCTTGCATACTTTGCACCATAGATCGCGTACAACGCTATGAAAGTGGGTGAGACTTCTTGCAGCAGATGCGTTCTAAGCTAGAAATAGTTCAATAAAGTTCTTGTTCTTGTTCACCTATAAACCTATTTTCTCACAACACGTGCACCGGTTCGTTCGGCTTGGAGTACACAAAAACTACGGCGGACCAGTCTGCTTAGCTGTATTCACGCGACGAACGAAATTACGATTCGACCTTGAGGATGGCGTACTATACGTCACCATAGGTCACCCGTTCCCGCTTCCACACGTCGGTCCACGCGGAGCGATTCGCGAAACGACGGAAACCCAAATCGCAGCTGGAATGCCCGAGGAGCAATGCCGAAATCCTCGCTTGTGGCGGTTATTCTCGCCTGCCTTGTGAATGCTGGTTGTGGAGGGATCCGATACAGCTTTACGTGGCTAAAGATCATGAAAGGTCGCGCAACAACTAGTCCTGTGACAAAAATTACGTGGCGCTGCATAACAAGCCCCGTGAATATGAATCATGTAGTCACTTTTACTAGTCCCGGAATATGCACAAGAAATAGCTAAGGTAGACAAAGGGGCACATCTTGTTACTCACTTGAACTCCTGCATTGGCCATTCGCCACGGTTTCATGATACGCAGAATATAGGCAGAAGCAGGAATGAAGATGCAAGGCTTGCTTTGGAAGCATATCACATTCAGAAAATTAAGAAAAGCGGAGCTGATTGTATCAGTGATACCTCCATTTCTTTGCATGCCATGGAATATGAATTTTTGCGTGCCCATCTTGGTTGAAATATCGTGGTTTACGTGTGAAATATCACAACACGCGTGTACATTCAGCTGTTGCGGTGCGATGTATCATGGAATTTTATCTGTTATTACGTATACAATACGAAGCTGTGCGTGGCATGCAACGTATGTGGTTTTGGCATATATATGCGAGGCTGTGACAAGAATAAAGCAAGTGTTGTTTGCACGTCAATCTGATTCTTTCCTCACCTTCTTTTTGTTTTTTTGTTTTTCATTTTTTGTATTGTTTGCGTCAAAGGAGTTCCCTTCTTATTGTGCTATGTACCAACTAGACCCAACGCAAGCTTTGCTAGTCCCGTGACTAGAATTATGCAATGTCATGCAAACTGCTCAGCTGACTTATCATCGCGTGACACCACGCACTATTTAATCCATTTAATGACGTGACTAAAATCACACATCACCTACAGCTACAGTCACGATATGTTTAAGACATAAACACGTAACAGCTAGTCACTTGACTTAAATCCCAACATATGATCTATCAAATTTGATGTATAATAGATGTAAAAACTGTCCGAACAGATGCACCATCTACAGACCAAGGACCTCACCGGGCGTCTCAACAAGGCCATCGCCGATATCCTAGCCATGTACGTCGACGTCGAGCACAAGACATGGGATGCAATTCTCCCGTACGTGACCTTCGCGTAGAACACGGCCGTCCAAGAAACGACACAGATGACGCCGTACAAGTTGGCCTATGTAAGGAGCCCTTTCGACGCTATACTTCCAAACGTCGCTAACGAAGAAAACCTCGACGCCACCGTAACCTTCAGCGCGCTGAAGAAGCTTGTGAATGATCGCCCGCCTGCGCATCAAGAATCAGCAGGCGACCGAAAGCCGTTACTATCTTCGACGAAGCTTCGTGGAATACCAGCCCGGTGACCGTGTTTGGGTATGGGCGCCGATACGCCGACGTGGACTCAGTGAAAGACTTCTGTATACAGAGTTGTTCGACGTCTCGGACAAGTCGAATGTGGCGTTGTCCCCGATGGCTTAACGAGCTCTCAACAGCCCCCTGCACGAGCTGAAGTCGTTCATTTCGTGCGTCTGAAGCCGTATCATGCTCGTAATCAAACACGAGGACTGTATTTTTTGTTATTGTACTTTTCTGCATTGTTAATTATTGTTGCATGAGTTTTTTTTTTTTCATCATTTACTTTAAGCATCGGGACGATGCTTTTCCTGAGAGGGGCATTGCCATGAGCGGTTCTCATTTTTGCTCTTGCTGTATTCGCTTTACGCCCGCACAGGCAGTCAGCGACTGTCAGCGTAAACCACGAATCATGCAGTGTTCTACATTCGCAAACCGCGAATAAGTGCAAACCATGAATCAGCGGTACTGCTGACCCTCCCTTTACCGGCCACAAATTCGGCCAAATCAACAGCGTCATCTTGGATCTACAGTCTGCTCTCTCCGTCGAGGTCACGACTATGTGACAACATTAAGCGCTGCAGGTTTTTGCCAGCGCTCCACGCGCGGCAATCTTTCGCTGTGTTAGCGCGAACCTATCGAGCCTGCCAAATGATCGCGTGACTCTGCCGGACGTCACACCACTCGCTCATGCAACGATCACAACTGTATGCATACGTGATTTACTCTCGGGGGTTTTCGTGTTGCCTTTACCCCGGCAGGAAGCTATTCTTCCTCGCTACAGCTCAGACGAATAGACGTGTTTCGCGACGTATCGAACGTATACGGTCAAACTCAATATAAGACCCGGCATCCATTAGAGGCATCGTGCACGTGTAAGAGAAGAAACGGTCTACGACATATGCACAAAGGCACGGTGTTTTATTAATTTGTCGTACGTGCGCGTTGGTCTGTATACCTGCGAGCCTACTTACACCCATTTTGCCGATTTCGGTATACGGGAGCGGTAATAAAATAAAAAAAAGTAATGGAATGGTTTATCAGTGTCCGCGGACATACACGCCGCTTGTGGCGCATGGGGCTGGCGCAGTGACAGCGGTAAATTTTAATGACGTGAAATCGATTGTTTTCTCGCTAGAAAGGAGGCCATGCGCAGGTCGTGTTTCCCACAGTACTCCAGAAAAGCCGGGAAAATCCATTCGTTACACCAAAGCCTGTTCGCGGAAGGCGTTGCAACACAGTTCGAACATCGTGTGCCTGGACAAAGGAAGACAGGGACAAATGATGGACAGGGGGGTGTTGGCAATTGAGCATCGACTGCAGAAATTCGAAAGAGTGTCTGTTCAAGTGAAATTCATTTGTTTACGCGTGTTTCTCTTGCTTACGAGGATGGTACACCGTATATTTAAAAAAAATGGCACGGGACGGTTTGGTATTCACCTAACAGAACGTTGTGAGGTACAACGGAGAGGGGGGGGGGAGTGTAGATATTGTGATATTTTTTTAATTTGTGTCGATGTAGTCGCATAAACGACAAGTTACGCCTGTGAGTCCAACACTCACGACGAAAATTGTTAAAACTTTTACTCGACTTTCGCGTGAACGCAAGAAACTGATTAATATTACACTACACATATGTATTTTTCATTTGTGATGAATTTACGGCTATTGCACGCAGAAATTTGTCGAAGATGTAAGAGCACAAATACCGTGCCCATCATCCGGCTCTATGAAACATGATTTTTTTTTTCGACAAGGAAGTTGTTACTTAGTAATTTAAAAGGGTGCCACCAGAAAAAGAAGGGGCGCAACGCCACTTGTAACTGCATGTTTGACTCGGACGCTTGCAAATCCACGAAAATTATCACGTTGGGTCGTTGGCTTATGCTTCGGAGGCCATTTGGAGCTCCGATACATACATACATACATACATACATACATACATACATACATACATACATACATACATACATACATACATACATACATACATACATACATACATACATACATACATACATGCATGCATGCATGCGTACATACATACATACATACATACATACATACATACATACATACATGCATGCATGCATGCGTACATACATACATACATGTATGCATGCATGCATGCATGCGTACATACATACATACATACATACATACATACATACGTACATACATACATACATACATACATACATACATACATACATACATACATGCATGCGTACATACATACATACATGTATGCATGCATGCATGCATGCGTACATACATACATACATACATACATACATACATACGTACATACATACATACATACATACATACATACATACATACATACATACATACATACATACATACATACATACATACATACATACATACATACATACATACATACATACATACATACATACATACATACATACATACATACATACATACATACATACATACATACATACATACATACACACATACATACATACATACATACATACATACATACATACATACATACATACATACATACATACATACATACATACATACATACATACATACATACATACATACATACATACAAATCAAATTTGTTTATTTCAGCATTCGTACAATGTAGGAGCTTTGCCGAGCATGTCCATGTAATCACAATCGCAATAAAAATACGCGAGTGACCACGCCTTCTCGTGCATCATTTGTGTGCAACCATTTTTTTGTTTTTCCTGTGCTTGGCGCCGTGTTTTCGCGAACTATGCTGCCGCCGCCACCATAACTGGCGAAAGCTTATAGATACACAGTGGAACACGGGCACGCTGGAAATTATACCATGGGCACCGAACACGTGGATTGTTTCGGAGGAGATTGACTTGTGTACGCATGCCTTTAATACTTGCCCTTGTTTTCCCTTCACACTGCGCACGTAGCGTTTTAACAACATGGGTAATGATTTGTTTAGAAAAAAATATTCTATCGAGGAACGCTATAGACACATGGAAACAGAGTGTGCACAACCAGCAGAATAACAAACGCATGACTAGGCTGAATATATATACACGACACCCTTTATCAAAATAAATGTACAAGTCCACAGGATTCCCCGAACACGTGCTACTGAGGACCAACATACACACACTTTTCACAATGTACACGACAACGAATACACATAATGTACGAGGCTTGGTGCAAAATGTTAGCAAATAGGTATAACAGATGTCACGGTGCGAGAGTTAGGATGTGTTTACGACAAGTGTTCGACAATTTATATTATGAGGTACTCTTAGGAGAACAGTAAACTGTCCCCAGAGTGTGAACCATGAGGTGACAGCGTAAGAAGCGTGCTCTATGGATTATGCATTTAGAGAAATTTATTCTCAGACAGAGCGGAAATTAATAACATTCCAACAGAACGTCTCTACAGAACAGAACATGCAGCGACACACAACTATTTGTTACAAAAAGATACATATGCATTTGTGCACTACAGGGATAACGAAAAACAAATAATTAGTAAATATATGCGTATTGCATATTTACATAACATTTCTGCCGGTACTAAACAAACTCCAGCTTATCAAAACCAGGCAGTCCGAAATACAAGCTTCACGCGTTTTTCACAGACGAACACACAACGGCTGGGACAGTGCCAATGAAAACAGGGAAGTTTTATGGTACTCTTGACTTGTACATACACAAACGAAAACATCGAAAACAAGTAAAGATAGTGTACACATCTTACAAACTAGCACCAAGATCTAATTTATCACCGTGTATCCGAATGTTACAAGTTAAAGGAAAAGTAAAATGGATTGAGTTAAACACATTTCAGTGAATACCACGTATCCGTGCGTATTGGAGTGGGCGCTTGACTATAGTACGAAACAACTGGAAACTCCAGCTGTCCATCTTTATGAGACGGAATGCGGAGTGCCGGGAAAGCCTAAAAGACATTTAAATATTAAGTGCCAACTACAGAGATATGATGCTGCTCGCTACCAAGGGGCACGTATTAAATTTCGAAACCAGCGCACCTTAAATTCTGAGCAACCGACGCGCCAAGCTTTACTTGATGAGCAACGCCATGCGATTTATAAAGTTATTCCAGACTTGTACTCTGACGCTGTGCTCATAAAAAGATAATAGAGACATTACTTTGGCGTTCGAAAAGTACTAAAACAGTTTATTTAGCTCTTCCTCTGATGATCCTGACGTTCACCTCAAAGCTAGTTTTGTTTCGCTTGTGAACCCCTTGAAGGACAATGATTGTGCAGTCATTATTGGACCCATTACTATACAGGAAATCAAGCAGGCAATTGACAACTTGCCTTTATTGAAAACACCTGACCCTGATGGCATCTCAGGCAAATTTTGCAAAGCTTTCAAGAAAACGCTTGCTGCTATATTGCTGAATATTTTTTCAAATAAGTTATGACATGGATACACTGCCACAATCTTTTCGCAAAAGTCACACTGTGTTAATAGCGAAAACAACTGACAAGGAACAACTTCGCTTCGTCGAGGGCTACAGACTAATATCACTGTCAAACGTGGATTACAAAATTTTCGCAAAAGTATTATCAAATAGGTTGCAATTCGCTATGTCGATCCTCATTGGGTCTCATCAGACATTCAGACATGTGGAATCAGGAGTCGATCCATACAAACCAATATACGTGTCGCTCGTATTGTGCTTCAATACTGTCATGGTTTTCAAAAACATCTCGCGGTGCTATATGTAGACCTTGCAAAAGCTTTCGATCGTGTTTGTAATTCCTTCCTTTTTTCTCTTCTCGAACAATCCAATGTTGGCAAAGTTGTTCTTAATGGCGTTAAACTATGTTGGAATGAATGCTCAACTCGTCTGATAGTTAACGGTCAACTCACCAAGCCTGTTTCTATTCGCTATTCTGTAAAACAGGGGTGCCTGATATCACCTCTTCTATTTGCACTTTTTCTAGAACCACTGTGCCTAAGCATAATACAGTCGAGTTGCATTCGTGGCTTCAGTATATTAGGCAATGAAGTTAAAGTATTAGCTTATGCAGACGATGTCGCATTCTTTTCCATAGATAAGCCAAGTGCCATAAATGTGGTATATGCTATTGAAAAGTTTGGCGTAGTATCAGGAGCTCGTTTAAATGCCTCTAAGAGTTTAGGTGTGTGGTTTGCCCTGTGGGTAGCACACCGAATCACTTTGCAGGGATTAATTGGAGAAGAACTCCTCCAACATACCTCGGTGTACCATTGCATGCATATAGATTCAGTGCGCATTACTGGAAGGAATGCGTCCCTAAGCTTGAACGACAGACCCAGACATTTGTTCCCCATCGACTTTCAATCTTTGGGAGAGCTGAAGCTTGCAATACTTTCTTAGCAACAAAGCTTTACGGTGTATTGCAACTTATTCATTGCGCAAGATTTTATATACAACGCTTTCAACGGATTTTCGCTACTTTCATGTGGCCTTTTCGCTACTTTTGAGCCCGTGCGTCTTGATAATATATTCAAGCCAGTTAGTGAGGGTGGGTTAGGATTGAAACACCTCTACCTATGGCAAATAGTGTCACGATTCTTCTTTTTTCGAGACAATTCCCATCCTGTAATCTGTTCCTTCTTGCAGGTTACACTTGTTGATTGCTTACCAGATTTATTTGTTTCATCAAACTTCTCCGAACGCCCATGCTTGTGGGGATTCATGCAGAAAGTTTACCTCGCAGTTCAGTTCCTTAAATCTCGCTTTTCTGTAGAATACCTGTACACAGTATCGCGCAAGGTGCTGTATAAGGATCTACTGAGTAAACTCTTCCCACCTCCGTCACTGTACTCCAATCTTCGAGGCCATGGTGTGTTGAAGCGAGTGCGCAAAATCTACATTCCACCAAATTTAAAAACATTCTTCTTTAAACTCCACTCTGAAACATTAGCGGTAAACGCATGGTTAAAGGAAAGGGTATTTTTATTCCGTCTGTTAACTGCAGTCTGTGTGGTGTGCCGGAAACAATTGAACATTGCTTTGTTAGCTGCAAAGATGCCATACTGTTTTGGGATGTCCTTAAGCGAGCACTAAAAAAACGTTTCGTCCTTAATTCACACACATTGCGTTATCTTCTACCAACAGCGCTTGATGAGGTGCCATATGATATGTTTTTCCTCATGGGCATGCACAGCTTGTGGAAGCCACGAATGCAAGACCGCAATGCAGAGCCCACCACCCCTTCAAGCACACACTTCATTCAAATGGCTATCCATCTCAAAAACATTTCCGACGAGCTAGACTTTAGACCGGACTGGTACTTACTCTTAGAGAGCTGCTTGTCCTCCCACTTTCTTGTTTGCATAACATGATGTGAAGAACTCTCGATGTGAAGAACTCACGCTTTGTTAGCCATTGAGTGCTTATGAGTAACGCTTGAGCGCTTATTGTCGCCATTTGATTTTAGTTTTGTTTGCTTAATTTTGTCTTTATTACGCAAATACTTTATTAAATATCATGAAAAAAACTGTCACGCCTCTTCTTTTGAAAACAAGGAAAAGAACTTCCACTGCTTGGAAATGCAGTGAAAGTAGCTTTTATGTGTCACAAACACATGCATCCTGTATACATGCTTCACAATGCAACATGAAATATTGCAGTAATAATGCGTGGTACGAGCGTCCATCGCCAACGGGCGTCAAAGTATGTGATATCACAATGGCTCCACCGTGGTTGAAAGCCGGTACTCCACTCTAAAGGCACACACGCTACAGCGCATATTCCCTTTAAGCCACGTAGTGGGTGCATATCAAATTCGAAAATGTTCCATGCACTAAGTGTTTGAAGTACGCACTATGAACAAGATGTCACTATTGCGTTCAACTCCTAAGGGCGAAGCTTTAGTGTCCCCTAATTTTGTATTAAACTATTCGTTTTAAGTCACTGGCAGCTCTGTAAAACATTAAGCGGAATATCTGCTCGTGGTCCATGTACAGATTTGCAGTGAAAGTTTCTTTTAGTGTACTGCTACAGTACATCAAGAGTCTATAGACCCGTTCCATGTTTGTAAACAACGGTAGGCCGATGTCGACATTATGGGTAAAACTATAGCGACGTCCGCCCGTAACTTCCGCCATGAGCGCTGAGGGCTTCGCTGTGTGCCAACAAAACGGCGTTGTGAGACGCCATAAGCGTTGTGAAAACCATAAGCGCTGATGGCTGCGATGTGCGCCAAGAAACAAAACTAAGTTGTGAGACGCGACTCACATCTAACCGCGACGCAGATCGTCAGCATACCGTTTTTTTTTTTCATTGCTTGACTGAGAACACCACTTGCAGCATTGAAACTCCAGTAGAATCTGCAGTAGGCAGAGCGTCTTTTGCCTACTAAGACAGTGCCACCATATTTTCGCGACGTCGGTCCGGTGGATTTGTCTATACTAGGGTAATTTCCGCCTTCTGTGTTGTCTTTGCAGACAGCGCTGTCGTGAACATTGGTATGTATGGGAGACCCAGGCCTCCACGGCTTATGGGAAGCTGTAAAAATTTCCTTTGAACCTTTGCTGGTAATCCTCCGCAAAGGAAGGTTCCCGCAATGGAGGCGAGGCGTCCTGTTAAACGGCGAGGTAGAAGAGGGCAATGATTGCTATGTAAAACGCAAAAAAACGCATGCCTTTGTCTTGATGACTTTTGCTTTTGCCGTTAATGACAGGTTAAAATTAAAGGTTACTGATATGACATCGGTGGATCTCCCAAGTACGTTATCCCAAGTTTGTTTAGAAAAAGTGGGTAACGAGAGTTTACCAGGTACTTCTATGGGAAAGCTGAAAGTCGTCCCGTGCACCTCGCGCTTGATGAGTTTAGAAAAAGTGGTTAACGATTTAAAGTACTTAGTACTCTACTTGAGACGTAATAGCTCTACCGTCTGAAACGCTGTCTTGAATGGGGGGGGGGGTAGAAAAAGGGGGTAACGATTTAGAGCACAAGGTACTCTACTATGGGAGAGCTTAAAGCTGTCCCGACTAGGGATGCAAGATATAACAAGTAACGTGCACCTTGACTTGCATATGTCAGTGGCACTGTCGTCCGTCTGAAACGCTGTCTTGAATGAGGAACACTCGCGGCCTTTTGGGACTGCTCATGGACGAAGGCGTCGTTTCCAAAAGCGTGTGGCTGCCATGTTTCGCAACCACATCAGTTGGCCTAGCATCCAGTTGAAAGCTATGCATTTTTTTTCTGATCTCCTTTCTAACCGAGTTTTTTCCTCGCGTACGGGCGACAACCATATTCGGCAAATGATATCTTTAAAACTACTATCTTAAGCACAAACACAGGAAATACTTAAGGCTCGTTTACACCGTAACCATAGTTTTTTTTTTTTTTTGCATAAGACAGCCGGATGGGGAAGGTGGAAGCTTGCGACGAGAAAAAAAATCACAGCCTACCCACGGAGTGAATGACGATGAGTGGGGCGAAGTTTCGGAGGGTTTCGTTGGTAAACCGTGAATTTTTCGTCCTTCTGTCTGTCTGTCCATTCGCTCGTCCGTCTGTCTATCTGTCCTTCCATCTGTACGTCCGTCCGCACGTCTGTCTGTCTGTCTGTCTGTCTGTCTGTCTGTCTGTCTGTCTGTCTGTCTGTCTGTCTGTCTGTCTCTCGGTCTGTCTCTGTTCGTCAGCCTGTCTGTCCGTCCATCTGTACGTCCGTCCGTCTGTCCACACCTCCTGAGTGAGTGATAGAACTAGGTGGTCACGCACCAAGGGAGACAAGCATGTAAAAATACACGGCTTCAGGAGCTTCGCCCCTAAAAAGCCACCCGTGTCTACCGACGAGGTGAACTCGAGTAAATGCGTCGCAAAGTCGTGAGGGTATCACTTGAATGTTGCATAATTGGGTATTGTTTGGGAATGCTTAATTGCAGAACGGTGCCTGCAGTGTGGTGGCAACCATGGAAAAGTCACCAACTGTACCATCACAGTAAGATGCTTGCACTGCGGCAGGCCACATTCAGCTGATTCCGCAAACAATGACAGCGGCGCCTGGCCACCATCAACTCCCACCTACCAGCCTCATCGCGAGGCTCAAGCAGCCTTGCGGGCAAGCCCTAGCGGGACGGATTGTCCTCAGCTGAAGCAGACCACAGGCAAGAGCTATGCTGCCGCAGTGTGAGCTCCACCCAAGCTGGCGGACAGCTCGGCCCATCCACGCCAGTCAAGCGCAAGACAGCGGGAGCCGCCTGCTGGTCCCAAGCAACTGGGTTCTGCCAAGCCTCGCCCACCAGCGAAGGCACCCTCCCAACCAAATGTGGACAAGGAGAACGCAAACCTGAGGCTCTTGTTAAGAGTGGTTGCAGACCTGCTGCCTCCTGAAAACCAGCTGCGATCCATCTACCTTCAGGCAGGCGGTGTGCACCCTCATAACAGCCACAATGGTTGACACTCATCTGCATGGTACAGGGAAACGCCGCCGCCCGACTGTGCTTCAGTAGAACGCTCTCCCGTTGCGGCGGTGGCATCAAGAGCTCTCCTCACATCTCCTGCTGAATGAGTATGATGCGCTTGCTTTGCAGGAAGTGTACGTAGCAGTGGCCGAGTTGCGACTTCCCGGATACATCGGCTACCGAGGCGTCACGTCGTGCATTCTAGACACGAGCCAGGACGCGCCGTGCATGGCGAGTGCACATCCCCAGGATCCACCACGTTGCGCAGTGTACGTGCGACGTGAACTACCACATGCGCACATTAACGTGACCGATGTCACTGGGTGGGGGGGGGAGGGGGGGAGGACTTGTGTGTTGTATTGTGACGGGTGCGCTCCATGGTTTGGACACGATAGTGGCCTCTGTGTATGTGCGACCCGGACAGCGGTAGGACGTCACCATGCAGCTACAGCTCACTGCTAGATTCGGAAGCGACTACCTCTAATGTGGGGACATGAGTGCTCATCACACCATGTGAGGAGCCGCAGCTGTTCCACTCGATGAAGGAATCTGGTGGACGTTATCTATCAACTGGGCCTGCAAGTTTTGAACACTGGATCATTTACCTTCGTCCGAAGAACAGGTCGACCATCATGCCCCGCCATCGACATCACCCGGGTCAGTGAAGAAGCCCGGTACAACTGGGCGACGGATCTTGACTCCTGGGGTTCAGACCACCTGCCGATCGTCATCTTACCTGTGGGAGAAAAGATCCCAAGGAAGATGCTGTGTAGTACAGCCGACTGGCGGGTTTCCGAAGGCAGCTTCAAGACATCTCCGAGGATCAGGGTTTTCTGAATCTGGTAGCAGCAGCAGTGCAGGCGGCAACAATCCAGTCTAGGGTGCCAGAGCACCATCCTGTGCCAAACCTCCATCCCTTGAACCTACGAGCTGCAAGGCGAAGAAGGTACTAAAGGCCCCGTATCCAGCACAACCCACTCTTCAACCGTGTGGACGCGGTATGCCAGCGACATGCCAACTGTCGCAGGCAACAAAGCTGGCAGGGCATCTGCCCACCTTTGAGCCAGGCAAGAGGTATACAGCGCAAAAGAATGGCACCTTGTACAATTCTTTGTCTCGGGACCAATGATGCGGCAACCCGACATTGTGGCGGCTATCCACTTGACAATTGGTGAACAAGAACTGGGAGAGCGTCTGGCTGATCGCTTCAAAGAACTGCCACCAGCCTTTTCTGCAGCCCTCGCCACCACGCCTGCTCCCAAGCCGCCGCAAGGTCACCACCTTGCCTGGACAGCCGGCTAGCCAGATTTCAGCTGTGTCAGGAGCCCATTTCGGAACACGATCTGAATGATGTTTTAGCCAGTACTAAGCACCGTAGTTTCCCATGTGCCGAAGAAAACACATTCCAGATGCTGCGCAACCTGGATGTAGCCTCGCCACGGCACCTGTTGAAGACTTTCAATGGCATCTGGTAGAGCGGCACCCTACCCGGAGGCCTGGCATACCACTGGCGTGGTGCCGATCCGGAAACCAGGCCACCCTTGTGTCACCATAGCGTGCTACAGGCCCGTCTCTCTCACATCTTCTGCCTGCAAGCTCATGGAAGTCATAGCACTGGCACGCTTAAATTGAATTGCAGGAGCAAAGGAGTTTCTACCACAACAGCAGACGGGCTTCCGGCGCCACCGATGAACAGCAGACTCGATCGGGGACGTCATCTCCACCTTAGAGGAGGCCAGGATCGACAGCAAAGTGGCCCTGTTCGTCCTGCTGGATGTCTAGAGCGCTTTTGATAGCCTGCACTATACAGCGGTATATAGTGCTTTGGACACATTCGGCATCGTGGGACAAGTAAACTCTTACTGCATGGTCTTCACCTAACGTGACCACCTCATGTCTTTTGAACTAAACGGCAATTTTTCGTTTCTTTGGTGAAAATCATTTTCTGAAAAAAAAAACATTTTTTTGTCAATAAAACACTGTTTCCCGCCAAAAATGGAGTTCTGTGAACGAAAGAGATCAAAAGAGCCGACCTATATTCGTTGCAAGGAGAGCGCATGTGATAATATCATCCTGCGTGCAGGTCTGTACATCGACTGCTACTCAACCGAAGAGGAACGCGCACGTCTTCAAGGAGCATGAAGGAACACAAGGAGGGGTGGAGGACTAGGACGTTGCAGCCCTAGAGCAGCCAATGTGAACTTTGACTTTGAGAGGGCGTGCTCTATTTCGGCAGGCATTACAGACGGGCCGTAACCCCTTCTACGCGCTGTACTCTCAACGCGAACGGAGTGTGCGAAAATTTCTTCTCTTCCCGGATCGGCCATAAGCGGGGTTTGCACTGCGCCTTAATCGAAAGGCGGCCACACCATTGTGGCGCCATTTCGGGGGTCCATTCGTTCGTGCTGTACGTACACCGGCGTGCAAGAGGTGTTCTAGGGGTTTCTAGCCATTCAAGTTGCTACACGGATATCGAACACAGCAAGTGCAGAAAGTTTTCTGCACGTGCGGCAAGTGCGCGGACCTTTGAAACGGCAAACCCACCGAGTGCTCCTCGCAGATTGGATTGGATTGGATAAACTTTTATTGATTGGATAAACCTTTGTTTCCTCACAGATGACGTCAAGCCTTACACTTAGTATAAAAATACAATTTGTTGGTAACGCCTTCATTGATAAAGAGCTTAAGTGAAACTAACAAATTGTATCTTTTGGACCAGATATCGCGCAAATAAAGAGAACGTTGGTTAAAGGGACTATGGCCACTCCAAGTGTCGAAGTGGTTTTCTAGCTGCCAGTTATCTAAACGCGAGGCAAAAAGACGTTACTACAACTGAATGTTTACAAGCAGTCTCATGAAGCCTCGAGCTAGCACTCGCCCGACTGCCCTTCAAGCGACGCAGCCTTCCCCCCCCCCCCCCCCCCCAAAAAAAAAAAACAATGCAAAGCAATGAATGCAATGCCGTGATGTTTATTCTTCAACCGTCAGCTATTGACATCAGAAATATATAAGGAGGCGGACGTTTAACGTGGCGTAACCGCTTCACAGAGGGCCTTCCGACATCAGCCGGCCTTCAGCGATGGGCCCACTACTGAGAGCTGCACGTATTAAAACCCAATAGCGGCTACTCCGACCAGGAGATATGTCTTTATTAATGAGGTGACATTTTTTTAAACAAAAAAGCACGCGAAAACTCCGAGTTCGGACCTTAGCACTCACGCGTCCGAAAGGGCGAGGTATTTTAGGGACAATTCGACTGCTTGGCTCCTGCTTTCACTTGAGCCCCTCTTCACTATCGAATAAATGTGGCAGACACGCTCTATTCGATTTGAGAACTACCCCGACAGCGCTAGACAGGAGGGCGAGAGCAGAACACACTTTGCTCGCCGTTGGCTCGCCTGACCGTTCGGGTGCAACGCCGCCTCCTCTCCTATTAATATGATTAAGAAGGAAAAACTCCCAAGCATTTCCCCGAGGGTGAACATGGTTAAGTGCGAATACACGCGGTGATCCTATGAGGTGTATTTATTAATTCGCACTATTATATTTATTAATCACACTATGGTGCCTTTATGGTGTAATGGTTCCTGGGAATCGCAATTTGATCACACGGGGGAGTTTACGTTAACTCACTGGCGAATGCCAACGGATTTTAACTTTACTCCCCCTCACGACCCGCTCTCGACGGGAGACTGAGAGAGAAGGCGGGCGCGCGAGAGAGAGGGGTGCGCGCGCAGCTGCAACGAGCGAGGAGAGCGGAGGAGCGAGCGAAGGGAGAGGGGGTATAAGGCGCGTTACTGACACCGATATCAGCGTCGCGTCCGTGGCTTATTCGGTAGAGCGTCGCGCTGCGGCCCGCCAAGTCCTCTTTCTTTTAAAGATAGAGAGAAGAGTGCAGACGCTGCCGACGGCGGTGGATGGTTTGGGGTCGCTTATAAAGTGTATTCACACTTAAAACGTAGACGGATATGTCCTCCCTCTTTGTACATATTGTTTTACTTGAATGCGCAGCAGTACCGCCAGCACCCTTTGGTTTTGTTACGGCGACGCGCGCCCGCACTACCTCTGCCAGCCGCCAGTGTCATCTTCGGGAGCGGCTAAAAAGTGCGTGCTTTCATCCCCAGGGCGGCCGTGGAAACATCCGGCGCTGGTTCCACTACAGTGGGTAACTATCCAAGAACAAATAATCAAAATGCAAATATAAAAATTCACTGCCCCCAATCCTGCGGCTCACTTGCCATTCATGTGTGTAAGAGAGTCGTGCTACAAAATTTCGGATGCGACCATCAGCATTTTTCGCTGCTAACACAAACACTACACGCAATAGTAATTAAAGGTACGACGTCCCTACACGAAACAATCAGTATGACACGGAGCGATGTCAAAATCTTCGCGGAAGTTTGGCACGAATTCAACGTTTTTTGACGAAAAACCAGTGGCACTTACATGTGTGTTTATAAAAAAAGCACCAATCTGTTAATGCGCTATCCGTGTTTCACGTCACACAATAAGTTCTGTTGTGGTCGAATACTAAGCACTCGACAATGAAGTAGTCATTCTCGGGACGGCTTTGCGCTCTCCCATAGTAGAGTACCCTGTGCTCTATATCGTTACCCCTTTTTCTAACCCCCCCCCCCCCCCCAATACTAAGCACTCGAAATCGTTAACCACAATTTCTAAACTCACAAACGGTCGTGTGGGTCCATGGTGGAACTTTTTTTGCTATTCCTTCCTACTTCCTATTGTGGCATTGAGGCCCACGGGACGGCTTTTTATAAGCTCTCCCATATTAGAGTACCAAGTACTCTGTCTAAATTGTTACCTACTATTTCTACCCCCCACACACATAGTCTGTAAATCGTTGATTTACTTTGTTACACACTTTCTTTTTCTTTTAGCGGGACGGCTCCATGCTCTCTCATAGCTGAGTTAATGAAGTACTCGAAATCGTTAAACATTTATTTTAAACACACGGCCATAGGACGGCTTAAAGCTCTCCAATAGTAAAGTAATTGGTACACTAAATTGCTACCCACTTTTAAGGGCGAAGCTCCTTATTTATTTATTTATTTATTTATTAGAATACCCTCAGGGCCCATAGGGCATTACAGAGGGTATAGCGGCACCCGTTCGTCCTTCGTACCGTCTTAGTGTATAACAAGTATAACATTTTGACCTCCAAGGTGGTGCCGGTGAGATATTTCTTCTGTGCGTTGTTTAACAATAAAAAATGGTGCTTAATGCACATGCCAATGGCTGCTAATGGGGAATGAGAGACAGGATCATTCGGCTTTTAGTGAACGCGCACGCTGCGATTCCCATTAGCAGCCATTGGCATGTACATTAAGCACTATCTGACAACAAAGGGTTGCTACGTACGTTATACTCGCTGGGCGTACTCTGATTGGTTTTAGAAAGGTTTAGCGAGCATTGGGCCGCAGTGCCATGAATATGGTGAACTAGTATATACCATGAACTCGAGGTGGTTAAAGGTGGGAAGTACACCCGAAGCGCAAGCCGTAAGAAAGTGTGCGTGTGTCACCTCTCGTTTAGTCCTTGGAATTTCCTCTGGATGGTGGTGCTTCTATATGGGGAATATATGATGAAAAGATGCGAGATGGTGGTACTTGGAGTGTTGAATAGATGGACGAACGCACACACAGACAGATGCATGGATGGACGCATGAACGGACGCAGATGCGGATGCATGGACGAACGCACGACCAGACGCACGAACAGACGCACGCACGGACGGGCGGATGGACGCATGGACGGTCACACAGACGGACGCATGGACAGACGGAAGCAAAAACGAATGGACGGACGAATGCTTCGCCCCACTCTCCATCATTCACTCCGTCGATATGCTGCCATTTTTTTTTTCTAAACACATTTACATTCTGGACGTTGATCTCAAGGCCGCTTCGCCTGCCTTCTCATTGTTGCTGGTGCCTATACTGTCTTTGACGCAATCGCTGCGAGGCGGTTGCCGCAGGTCGTCGCCGTCACGCTCTCTTCTCGATTTTGGAGCGACTGTACAAAGAACTACTATCTTTTTTGACGGAGGAACTCTTCTTTTTGGGTGAGGAGAAATTCCTTCGACACTGCTCCAGCCTTTTTGGGTTCGTCTGCAAGAGACGTGTAAAGCATGTTTTCAGGCCTGCCTGGTTTTGGTAGGTTAATCTTTGTTTAGTACTCACACAAATACCTTGTAAATACTATGTAAATACCTAACATATAGATCTTTACATTTCATTTGTGTATTCTTCGTTTACCATGTATTGTACATATGTAAACATATCTTTTTGTAACAATTCTTGTGGATCTGTGTATGTTGTGTTCCGTGTGCATATATGTAAACATATGTTTTTGCAACAATTTTTGGTGTGTCTGTGAATGTTGTGTTCCATGACGACGTTCTGTTGGATTGTAACTGATGTTCACTGTTCGTGAGAATAAATTTCTCTAAACGCCTGCGTACTTGAAAATGTGAAGCTCAAGGGACGGCTTTTTCCCTCTCCCGCTGTAGAGGAATAAGTACTCTAAATCGTCAACAACTTTTTCTAAACACATATCAAGTGTGACGCCCCCAAGACGGCCTTACGCTATCCCATAGTAGAGTACCTTGTACTCTAAAATCGGTACCCACGTTTTAAACACACACTGAACGGTGAACGTCGTTCACGTTTCGTGCCACCTAGGTCATGGTGCCACCAATGCGAATGCATTCGGCAAGTAATTTTACCATAGAGTAACATAGTAATGTTATTCTATGGTATGATTTTACAGCAAAAGCTGGTATGAGATCAAAACTGGGGTCTCGCGCAGCGCCGCAGTTGTCTGCCGCCACCAGTGTCTGTAACCACATCGCGAAATTAGCAAAAAAAAAAAAAACTCGTACCATTGACACAGTGGGGCTCCAGCCCGGGTCCGCTGGGTGCCACCCCAATTTTCTACCACTCAGCCACGCTGGTGCGTAGGCCTTGTTCGCAAACTTGCCTTAGGCAGGCTTAATGTCGGGAAAGCAATCGCGTTAGTACGACTTACAAAGCGTTTTAAAATAGCGAAAGAACAAGCAGTCGTCGTACAATGCTAATAGCGTAACGAGTGGGTCGTCCAATGCTCGAACCCATTACAAAAGCTTGTTTTTGTTCAGCTATAAACTGCCGCGCATACCCACTTCAGGCATAATTCATCATCGTCGTCAGCCACTGCATGAACAATTGGCACGAAATTCCTCGCAATAGTCTAGCGCATACCACGCTTCTCAGAGGAATGACGAAAAATAGCATAGAGAATGCTAGCCTACTGCCCTAAAATTTTTATTAATAATGCCATAGTGGGAATCAAAGAAGTGTGCTTGCAGTGATTACTGAATGAGTGTTTAGAAAAGGCTCTGAAAGGCAGCTCTTCTATCTTTCGCTGTGACTGTTCTGTGCCTTCCGCACATGCCTGGCATTTTATTTGTTCTTGTTGTTGTTGATACGGCCTCATCAAGTGTGAGGTCCCCGGGGCGGCTTTCAGCTGTCTTGCACAGTATAAGAGTGCCTACACTACTCTAACCGTTATCTACATTTAGGAGCGAAGCTCGTGGCCATGGGTCTTCCCCTCCTAGCTCGTCCTGGTTCGCGACCACCTAGTTCGATGACTCACCGAGTAGGTGCACACAGACAGACAGTACAGATCGATAGACGGACGGACGAACAGATGGACGGACGTAAGCAAGAACGAACGAACGGAATGTTAATGAGGACACGTGTGGCGCCCCGTGCGTGTGACCCAAGACAGCCTGCGTTTTGACTCAATTCTCAAACTCAGCTGACCCTCCGAACGTGAAAGCAACCGACACAACGCGCAGCTTGGGGACCCAGTGTCTACAGCCCCCAATTCTCAACTCTAATAGTGCTCTATTCGCCTCGAAACTGGGACAGCTTAGTGCTCTTTGAGTACATTGCACTCAAAATAGTGGAACAATTTGTACTGAACAAGTCATTCAAATATAGGGGGGAAGCTCCCAAAGCCGTGGGTCTGTCCCTCCTAGCTCGCCGTGGTTCGTGACCGCCTAGTTCGATCACTAACTCAGCAGATGCGGAGAGACACAGACAGGTGGACAGACAGACAGAAAGACAGACGCACGGACTGACGGAAGCATGCACGGATGGACGGACGCTTCGCCCCACTTATCCTAGATAATTCTGCGAATATGCTGTGATTTTTTGTTGCAAAAAAAATTTTCTACATGTGGCTGAGTTGTGGTTGTAGGTGGAGCTTACATTTATTCTTAGGTTGTAAACGGCTATAGACAATAATATTGACAAGACTATACGCCTTTGAAACATAGAGAAACAGGCTCCAGACGCATGGTAGTCAAGGCCGTCAACCACCAAAGACATAAACAAGACTCAGTCAATGAAAACGCATGTACGAATGCTGTAGCCAGTGTTACGGCGGTTCATTAAGATACGTGGCGACCTAGACGATAGCTCAAACAGCAGGCAAGGCGTAGCCAGAGAGCGTACAGCCGAGTGAGCCAGCCGATGGCGATGCGCTTCTACACGTGTCTATCCACGCGTTTGCGACTGACCTTTCCCTTAATTCTAAAAAATTCGGCTCGGGTTGCATCATCGGTGGTTTTACAGCTCAAGGGCCCTTCTGCACCACCTTACATACCACTTCGCCGCTTAGATTTCTTAGCACTATTGCCACGTCTGGCCGATTCACCTGCGCTAAACCTGCACTCACGCGCGTCCTGAAACGTTCATATTTATTTACTTTTATTATCACGAACGTAAACTTGTACCGATGTTTCGCGCGGTGGCACAGGCAAACATTCTCGCTTTCTTTTCCTTTTCCCTGTTCTTTAGTTCCCTGTTCTAATTTCTAGTTTTCCCTGTTCTAATCATCCGATAGGTGGCGCTACCATCCCTACTAAGACACGCAAACTACGTAAACAGTATCCCGTTAAACTATAAGACGATGTTCGCAACGAACGTTGGGCTGCACGGTAACGCCATTCCCTTAATTTCTGCTATCAGGCTAACAGTGAACTATAACTGTCTATAGGCGAAAATAATAGAGGGTCAGGGGGTCGGTCTTCCCATGTGTTCAGGCTGAAGGGGTTGGGGGAGGTAGGACACCCCTTGCAGTGTCCCCCTTAAGATTTAGCTTTAGCACTTGATATAATTGAGTTAACAGTTGAATATAACGCAATGTTTAGCTTTTACTGCATACGTGTAAAACATGTGTTATATGCTTCTCAGCTGCGTAAAGATGGAAATCACAAAAGGCTACAAAGGAAGTGAATATAACAATGCAACTGCTCAAGCTCGGACCCCATGCTCATGCTTAAAAATTGTTTTTTCAAAACATTATTTATTTTCTTACATAAATAAAGATACAACCCTTATTGAAAAACCACAGCATATCCACGGGCTGAATGATGATCAGTGGGGCAAAGCGTCCGTCAGACCGTTTGTTCATCCGTCCATCCATCTGTCCGTCCGTCTAGTTACAGTGTATTCTAGTACACTATAGTCTAGTCAACCCTCCAAATGCCGCCATCCCGCATCTTTTCATCGTATATTCATCATGTAGAAGTACCACCATCCAGCAGACATTCCAAGGACTAAACGAGAGGTGGCTACCTGCTACTACTATTACTACTACATACATCGCGGACGCACGACCCATTGGCATAAGGAGCTTCGGATGGATGAATAGATTGATATGGCTGTACCCTTTAAATCGCGCGGCGGCTATCGCCACCTAGCCGTAATGCTTAGTGAACCAAAAATAGGATTTATCTTTTTTTCCTTTAAATAGTGCAGTTGAGGACTGGTACTTTGCAGAGAAGTGTTTAATTTTCACTCGTGCCTTGACTTTAGGCACCAATCGGACAACCTCCTTCTAGTTAATTCTACCCGCTTAAAGTCTGTTTCGCCCTCCCTGTCCCTAAACCCCAGTGCTTTAAAAAACTCTGCGCCATCATCCTGAACTATAGTGTGAAGCCCTTTACAAAAAATTATAAAGTGCTCGGCAGTTTCCTCCTCCTCTACACATGCACTGATTACCTTGTCTAGCCCTTCGTATTTGGCCCGATATGTCTTGGTTCGCAATACTCCCGTCCTGGCCTCAAACAGTAGATAACTACCCCGAGTATTATCATAGATCCCTTCCTTGGCCATTTCCTGCTTAAAAGTTCGATGGATCTCCAGTGCGGACTTCTTAATCATGCCGATTCTCCACATACCGGTCTCAGCTTCCTTCACCTTCTTCTTAACCGATCATTCTTTTCGGTTTGCCTCCTTCTATTTTCAAAGTATTTACCAGTCAATTTTCTGGTTCGCTTCCTGCATTTTGTACCGACATTCTTCATGTATAAGTAGCTGAAGACCTTCCTGACCCCCCCCCCCCCTCCCCATTTCTCTAAATCGCGTCTCAAATTTTATCTTGCTGCTAGCTTCCCTGCCCTCAAATGATGTCCATCCCATGTCACCCCGTACTCCGTGACTTGATGTATTCCTGTGAGCTCCTAAAGCAAGCCTACCTATTCCACGTTGCTTAATTTCTAATCTTGCTTGAACCTCCGATCTCATGCACAAGACCGCATTGCCGAACGTGAGACCAGAAACCATGACCCCTTTCCATATTCTTCTCACAACATCATAGCTATTGTAATTCCCCAGTGCCCTATTTTTCATCACTGCTGCATTCCTGTTACCTTTTGTCGTTACGTATATTTCGTGTTCCCTTAGGTACTCGGTCCCATTGCTTATCCATACGCCCAGATAGTTGTATTTATCTGTTATCTCTAGCATGACCTCCTTTATTCTATGCTCACTACATTCATTATCATTAAATATCATGACTGCTGATTTTTCCTCACTGAATCTGACATCTAACCTATCTCCCTCATTACCGCAGCTGTCCATCAATCTCTGCAAATCTTCCTTGTTGTCGGCCATTTGCACTATATTCTCTGCGTACATCAATGCTGGTAGTGCCTGCTCAATGAGTTTTCTTTGTTTGACGAAAAAGAGGTTGAAGCCAAGTCCACTTCCTTCTAATTTGGCCTCTAATCCTTGTAGGTACATCATCAATAACAAGGGTGACAGAGGTCCCCCCTGCATAAGCCCCCGTTTTACTTCTGTGGGCTTGGATACCTAGCTGTTTTTCCCACTTTAAAACTACCTTGTTACTTTTACAGATATCCTTTAAAAGATTAGTGACATCATCTTCCACACCTAGTGTGTCCAGTATTTCCCACAAGTCCTCTTGAACGCAAGTCCTTGAGCTCCCTTGATATGCAAAAATGCTAGCCACAGGGGCCTGTCTTCCTTTTCTGCTATTTCGATGCACTGCGTCAGTGAGAACAGATTGTCTTCCAACCTCCTGCGCTCCCAAAATCCATTCTGCAGTTCCCCCAGCACCCCCTCATCCTCTACCCATGCCTGCAGTCTTTCCTTTATAACCTGCATCGCCAGCCTGTAGACCACTGATGTCACTGTTATAAGATAGTTGTTTATGTTAGCTTTGTCCCCCTTTCCTTTATAGATAATGCTCATCCTGCTAAGTTTCCATCCATACGGGACTTCACCATCGATTCTTGTTTTGCTCACTGCCTCTCTCAATGTCTGCTTAGACTTTGGACCCAATGTCTTTATCAGCATAATTGGAATGCCATCAGAGCCTGTTGATGTACTACTAAGAACCCTCATCTCAGCCCTTTCCCACTCTCGTTGTGAAGATGGAGCCATTGCGCCACTTGATTCATCCTTGTCTATTGTGGTGCATAAAGCACTTCTTTGTTGAAATTTTTCTGTCACCCTTGTTCTTATATATTCAAAAGCTTCGTCCGCTTCTAGCCTAGCACCTTGAGCTGTAGTTTTAAATCTCTGCTCTAGGCTCGTTTCATTACTTAGGAAGTTTAAATGGTTCCAAAATTTCGCAGCTGCCTTTATGTCCTTTTTATGTGCTTCTGCCAGCCACTGAGCCCCTTTTCTTTTAACCTTTTCATTGGCCAGAAGGGATGCTTTCTTTCTACAGCTTAGAAAGATGTCTCATTTTCTTTCAACATTATCTGTCGGTTCACCCCGCCGCTTAGCATGTCTGTGTTCCCTAGAGGCTTCCTGACGTTTCGCCCTTAAAACGAAAGCACCCCCTATCGGAAGTATAACATTTTCTTTTGCTCATTCATCATAAAACTACACGGACGCCATCTGTTTTATAACATCTACATTGGTTTATTCCACCAACAACTGTCTCACCTAGCGGTGAATCCTGGAACGAGGTGGCTACGTACTACCTACATCGGGCACGAGTGACCCCCGCCTTAAGGAGCTTCGCCCCTAAAACAAAATGGCCACCGTGGCCTGATTTGCGCCACCCGCTGTGATTTTAAATGCGAAGCATTTTTAAGCGAACTTCGGCGACATTGAGCGTATCTATCTACCTATCTATCTAACTAGCCGCCTACGACTTTTAGCTTTCCTGGCCGTTTCAACAATGGTATCAATACCAAACTTGGTATGGCATAACAAGACTGAATCAAGAACATATTTGATTAGTCATAACATGAAAATCATAATGTGTATGTCATGATTTAAATTTCATGGTCCTGCACCTCTTGCGGTGGTTTCGTTCACATGGCACGTTGCAAAGTGGTATGGTATGACATGATTGCATGTCCAACACAAGCGACCGACCTTAACATAAAAATCATGACAAGCGTGTCATGTAACAACTTGACTACATGCCCTGCTCATGATGCGCTCGCGTCCGCTTCGCTAGCGCCACATATACCAAATTTGGTATTACAGTACGTGAATTTATGACGAAGGTATGTGACTGAGACAAACATGATAATCATGAGATGCATGTCATGTAGCAGCATGACTACATGCCACGCTCATGATGTGCTGGAGGCAGTTTCGCTAGCTTCTCTTATACTAAATTTGGTATTACGAGACGTGAATTGATGACGAAGGTATGTTACTGGTGCAAACATGATAAACATGAGATGCGTGTCATGTAACAACATGACTACATGCTACGCTCATAATGCGCTCGCGGCCGTTTTGCTAGCTTCACATGTACCAAACTTGGTATTACGCGACGCGAACAGACGACATAGGTAAATGACACATCCAACCATGATAATCATGACAAACGTGTCATGTAACAACATAACTACATGCCACACTCATGATGCGCTCGCGGCCATTTCGCTAGCTTCACATATGCCAAATTTTGTATTACGAGACGACAATGGATGACGAAGGTATGTGACTGGTGCAAACATGATAATCATGAGATGTGTGTCATGTGAGAACATGACTACATACTACAGTCAAGGTGCCAAAACATTTCGACATGACGCGGCGCGCGTGCTCCCCAGTGTTGCCACGCCAGGCACCGGTCTCGCCATATACTCGCACGTGTGCGCTGCGCTGCGTTGCTTTGACGCATGCGCGTTTCAGCGCGACAGGCGTCCTTTCGTCACGAAAAGAGGGAGACACAGTGTTGTCTGGGTAACGCATCGGCGCGAAATGCAGCATGTCGCATTTCGCGCCGGTTGCCGTCGGGCCGCGCCGACGGACTCTGGTCGCACCTGGCGTCAACTAAAGAGTGCTCGCGTTTTGCTAACGTAGCCTCACTTTGCCCAGCGTGCCCGTGCATCAACGCTACATTGGAGTATAATGGGCCCTTCGTGATGCGCTCGGGGCCGTTCTGCTAACTCCACATATACCAAACTTGGTGTTACACGACGTCAATGGGTGACGAAAGTTCACGACTGGTGCAAACATGATAATGCTGACAAGCATGTCATTAAAGAAAATGGCAACATACCACAATCATAGGGTGCTTGCGGCCGTTTTGCTAGCTCCACATATACTAAATTTGGTATCACGCGACGTGACTAGATGACAAAGGTAAACGACACATCCAAACATGATAATCATGACACGTAAGTCATGTACGGCATCATTTACTTCCACCTCATAACTTTGTGCCAATTTTAGAGTGAGATATCAACCTTCCTCTTTGTGCGTCGCATATCATAGATTCCCACTGTACGTGGGATCTGCCAATTTCTTCTGGAGTTACACCACTAAGTAGCACACTAGGGTGATTGTGTATACAGCTTGCTTTTGATTTGGCTTAGGCTCACTGAATGGATCGCATGGTTCAAGTTATCTTTAGTTTGCCAACACCATTTCGGAGCAGATTTAAAGCAGCACTTCTCTTCTGAAGCAGTCTGGAGCAGCACTTCTGTCACTGCACACTCTTGTCAACAACAGCGACGTGCTTGCCTTCATCATGTTGTCCTACTGTGACAACTCCCCACAGTTTCGCTGCTCAACAACCGAAAAACTGAACATGCATTTATTAAACAATTAACAATTTATTATTAAAGTGTTCAAACAAAAGAAAAGTCAAGTGTATGATTTTAAATAAAGTCATGTTATTTAACTTTGGGTGACATGAATTTGAAAATATTTGGTTTGTTTGCGTACATAGAAAACACGAAGACAGAGGGAATAGGAAGGGAACTGGCTGACAACGGAGCACAATGCCTCCCTGCTCCTTAGGGAAGAGGAGACATAGAGGAAAGGAGGGAAAAAGAAGGAGAGAGAAGAGGAAAGTAAAAAAAAGGGGTAAAAACACACACATGCAAAAAAGTAAGCCACATGAAACATGTCTATAAACACGACACCAAGTCCCTTGTCTTTAAGAAAGTTAAAAGGGCTCTATGAGCCTGGTCACGCTTAGAAGCACATGCTCCTGGGAACTACAATCATCAAGGGTCATGCACCTAAGTACAATCAGTCCATAGTCCTTTTTGAGTAGTGCTCACTGTACAATGAGTTGAGGGCACTCTGAAATGACGTGTTTTATTGTCTCAAAGGGGCCCACGAAAAGAAAGAACTGCAGTGTCACACACTAGTGCTGGAAATACCTGAACCATTTAATGGCCATTGAGAACTGTCGCGCAGCAGCGCGACAACGCCATCGAGTTGATGAGGTTGTGCCGCTTTGAGGGCCATCAATTGCATCACCTTTCAAAAGTGCCTGTGTGACACAGGTGTTGGAACACCATGTCACATATTTTACCGACACTGTTCTGAGTGGGTCCTCTAAGACTTTTCAAGCTGTCTTTTTCAATGAGTGGGTTGATACACCAGAGAGTGGACAGGTAAATGCAGCAGGAACCAGGATTGCGATTGCAAGTTATCCGACCTGGGCAATTCAGAACACAAGTAAATGCCATAACGACCCACTTTCATGTGAAAGGCATCTGCATCATAATATTGCAACAATAATATTCAAGCAATGAAACAGACGGTGGCTGTAGAAAATCCATCAGATGTTTTAGCATACTCTAGAGCTTTGACATGTCTTTTTGTATAGTGTTTGAGGTCCCAGGAGTTAATCTAATGAAGTGATAAAATAAGTACCGAGTCGGTACTACTTTAAAGGGGCTGTAAAAAGAAAAACACCCTGTCTCATGTAAGTAGATTACTCTTTCCCAATTGCGTAGAATGTCCCCATGCATGCTGCAAGCGAGAAAATATTCAAAAAGAAAATCCTGCTCCAGGCACCGTGACATCCCAGAGTTCGAAGGCATAGACTGCGCCCTACAGTATAGTTCCTGATTGGTAACAATGAAGTACGCTATGCTCTGAGGGGACCATGGACTTTAATTATCATAGGCTTCAGCAGATTTCATAGAGGCAGTGTTGCTGAAGTATGAAAAGAACACTTTGAAGTCTGCGACATGACAGGCAGAGATTTTGGTGCAGAACTGAAAAGTGAAACTTCAAGGTTGATTTTATACTCTGTTAATAAACTCATGATGGTGAAATAAGCAACGTTAAGGTTAGAATGCAATTTATCAATGTAAACCCATTCTGTAGCTTTAATTTATTGTCCCTTTATGTAGGAGCAGCCTTGCATGTCACAATTTTTACGCTGAGGCCCAACAATATAAAGTCAGGTTTACCAAAGCTAAAGGAGTTTGTTCACACTTTATTCGTGCGCACACATCAGGCCTCTGCCTTGTATACAGCGTGTGCGGCGTTGCGGAGTAGAGCATAAGGGAAACAAGATTCGAGCAGGTCCATGGTGAGGAACGGCGATTCATCCACCAGCAGGTGGAGGAGAAGGAAGACGGCTTCACGACCGGCACCGGCTTCCCGGTCGGCTTCCTGGCCAAGCCGCAAGAGGCTGGACGATGCCAGGGCCAGGAACTCTTTGAGCCGGTCCTCGATGTCATCGTGGCCGCAGATGGTGAAAAGGGAACCCGCGAGTGCGTTGACCGCGTGGGCCAGGCAGTGCATGTTGTTGGTGTGGGCTGTACAAGAAGTGGCGTATCAACGGAAGAGTCTCACTACACTCTGAAAAAATGCGGCTGATCCTCCTATATAGGAATCGGTGTACCACGAAAGTGAAACATGCCTTTACGCGTATGTTGTGCATCGTTTCAGCAACAGCAACAAAGTGCACGAAACAAAGCATGCACGAAATTAGCATACACAGGACGGGGCGGACTAATAACTGTCACAGCTCAACACATAAAGCGTGCTGTTCAAATACAAAGAAAGGCTCACAAAACGAGTGCACAAGTACACACAGAACAAGCACAAACAACTGTCACAGTTCTTCCTGCCTCGTGTGTCAGCAGCGCACCCTTTCATAAACGCGGTCGTGGCAGCGTGCAAAGTGACCTTCGTCTTCTCCCGCATAACTAGTCTGACAAGCGCGCGCGCTGGAGAGACCAAGCTCTGTGCAGGCAGCACTTCGTGGAAGCGACGACCTTGAGAGCGCGCCCAACGCGAGCCTGTCGCGCCATCTCGCCCCTGATAATGAAAACGTGCTAAAGTTTCAAAGCTCTGAGGACTGTAAAATGGTGTATGGTGTGTATAAATGGCTTGCCGTTAGCATCGCAGACAACATACTTTTTGTGTTGTAATGGTTAGTGCTGTGTGCTAGAGTCGAGAGGTTGCTGGTTCGATTCTGCGCGACAGATGCTTGCTTGCTTGCTTTCTGGTTTCTTTCTTTGAAGTTACTTAGTTTATAGTTTTCAACATCACTTGCGTGGCAGAAGTACATAAGCGGAGCCGTGGTGAACCCCAGCATAAAACCCTTTCACGTCAAAAAAATTAAGTAAAAAAGGGTATGTTTTTGTCCCACAACAATAATCACCATGCGGCTTGCTTGGGCTTCCTTTCTTGAAAACTCGGCGCTGGCCACTTTCCTATTAAGAAATACATGTCACGCTGATAAAGCACATGTAATTTTATGACCTGAAAGTGTCGGATACACGGGGACAGTGCAAGGAAAGCCACCCAAGATAGATTATTATTGCTGTGGGACAAGCATCTACATGTGGCGCTACACCGTAAAGATGGCGTCGCAAGCAGTACTGGACCCACGGAAAGTTCAAGGCATAAAGTAAAAACTGCAACTCTTTCATTTGTGAAGCTGAGTGCTTGTAGTAACTTAATGGGTTTGTAATGACATTATGGAGGTTAAGTGAAGTGCTTGTCGGAGATTTCAGATTGTATGCACACAGTTATATTCACATCGAAGGCTGCTATGGCAGCACAACGGCAAACTACACTGCGCAAATTGCATTTCTCGACCTCGAACAGAGCTGCAACTGCTTCTATAGAAACACAATCAAATTTCGTGCCATGAACGATTCCTACGAAAGAGGAATCAGCCCTTATTTTTTTTCTTAGGCCAGAGAGACACATTCGATCAAGAAAAGAGAGCTGTGCTCACCTTCCAGGGAAGGCTTGTAGACAGAGCCTTCGGTGCGGGCGAGCTTCGGCAGTGAGACGGCTACAAAGACCATGAGCAGACAGGCCACCTGGTACTCGTCGTCTCCCAAGTCTGCACGACAAATGAGGCACAGAAATAGCCGAGACAAATTAGTCACGAGACTTGACACAAGAGGGCCACTGCTTTGATATGCTGAGATTAGCATTCCCAAAAACTCCACCCAGTTTTTGCTATGCCTTTCTATGTGTATTTTCATTCCAAAGTGGATCAGTATTTCAGTCCAAGTCGTACTTTCATTCCAGGTAAGATTAGTGGGTAGATTGTTGTCTGGCAGAGGGCTGCTGTGCAGAAAGAACACGTACGACAACAATGATGAAGATGATCATACCATTGTCAGTAGGACCATAATGAAATAGTGCTTTCCATGGTGGCTTGCAGCACTTATACATGTCATGGCCCTCAATGAAAATACTGCATTCTTAAATATTTTCGTGCTCCTAAAAGGTAGTGGTGTTTGGGGGTGGATCCCACCAGGAGGCAGGTGTAACACAACTAGAGTGGAATCTTGATACTTTTTCCACTTAAAGTAGAAAAGAAAATGCATTATCAAGAAATCTGTATTAACCAAACAGGCTGGCTGGGAGTAACAATAGTCAGGAGCAAAAAAGTAATGTATTATGCAGAATCATACAAACGACATTTGACTGTTAATAGAGTAAAATTTGAAAAGACACAGTGCATACAGGTTTTATTCATCAAACCATTGTGCCCAGCTTGCAGAAAGTGTAGACACCTCTTCAGTAACTGTCAGCATTTTTTTTCTCGCTATAAAATTAGATTGTAGATAGTCATGCTATCATTTAACATTTAACAATATGTCAGTCCCGATTTCTGATCTTTAATCATAGCAGAATATGCCAGCAACAGACAATCAATATGCAAGCAACTCTCTAAACGAAACAGGGGCACAAAGAGCTTCAGCCACGTTAGGCAACTGTGTTGAAGGCATTAGCCTCCTCTTCCCCGATAGAGGGAAGCGGAGATCAAGCTACGTTCGGTCATAGGTTAAGAGCAGTGTGGCTTTTTGCCATCATATCACCTCTAGCCAACAGCATCGCTGTGTGAACAGGACGTCATAGCTGCTTTGTGACACACTTTGTGACAAGCTTTGGTGTGGTGCATTCTGTGATTCCTATCATGAAAGCAGTGTGAAGGCGGTGGGTCGTGATGTCACAATGACACGGAGATGTTACTAGCGGGGGTCCTTTGACGGCGAAAAGCTGCACTGCTTTTGACTTGCAGCCAAGTTTAGGGGTACATTAAAGGTTACAAAGAAAACCAGATGCTACCTTTATCATAATGTTAGTTCCAGCAATAGTCCTTCTTAAATTACTTATCCTTGCAGTGCGGAGTACAGCTTCTTACCTTGGGTACAGCTTAAACAGGGCTCGTTCACCCAAAGGCAATGCAGGTTTTATTAAAAAGAAGCAATTAAACGAAGAATGCATTGCTCCAAAGTTTGTACGAAAAGCTTGTTTTATACAAAAAGCTCAGAAGTTTGCTTGGGACCACAAGCAAACCTTGTATTTAAAAAAAAAAAATTTAAGGTTAAGCTCAAAAGCACACGCAGGAGTAAACATTTAAAGGAGTGAACAGTATAAAACATGTTCTCTCACCATTTTTCTGTGACCGCAAGGCTGCCACCAGTGCAGGGTCAACTTTGCACGGAAGTCCAGCCGCTGATGCCATCTCACTCACAACCTGAAACCCACACAAGAAAATTTTACAGCTCTCCTCAAACACACGGACACCCAATCTGGAAATGTGGTTACACAAAAACAAAAGATAAATATAAATTAAAGTAAGAAAAAACAGGTGTTCTCGCTTACTTAGTGCTGCAGCCTGCCAACTATGCAATAAGAAAAAAAATATTTGCATTGTTGTGTCTGATAAAGCAGTGGGGTGCTTTGTTGTATGTTATTTTCTTCACAAACATATAATTCTTATATTGCAATGAAGACACAACAATTTTTACTGAGTGTACGATAACTTACTTTTGTATTTTTTGTTTGTATAAATGTTGTATAAAGTGTATAAAACAAGATTTTATTCACTTAGTCAGATCCAATAATTGGCTATAATCCATATTTGTGAGAAGAAATTCCACTGTAGACATTCCACTATAAGAAAATAATATTTGTTCCGGTTGCCAACACAGGAGGGTGTTGACTACTTTAAAAATATAAGTAATATCAAGTGGCATCCCTTACTTCAGTTTGTCTTAACATTTGCCTGTCATTGTCTCTATGAAAACTTAAATGCACCGACAAAAGTCTTTGAATGTCTTAAACACACTGACAGTGCCAGCACTCACCAAGGTTTCTCCATTCGAGACGTGGTGTTTCAAGTCTGCCACCGAGCTGAGCAGGAACGGTATCCGGACCGAGAGGACCTGCATGCCCCCAAGCAACTCAAAATTATAAAAATGCGGGCAGCTTACACTATAGTGCAAGATCTTGAGGCTGCCGTAGATTACCAGCGACGCTTTAACTATCATGGTCGTAATTAGCATGATGATAATTACATGATCTTAATTACCATGACTTCATTGTACCTTAATTAGTACAACCTATGTGCCATGATTTTAATTACCAAGGTCTTTTTTCTCAGTTTCCTCCCGTTTATCTGTTCAGTGTTTCTTTTTGTTTCCTTTAGAAAGAACACACATTTACGATGTGCCTACTATGCACATCTATTGTGTCAACCTCACTGGCACATACATACCTTATTATCCGCAAATGTCCTCGGTGACATAGAATAAATCACAATATCTATCCTCACTTCTTTAATTTACATTGCCAAGGGCAAATTCTCTTTATATACAATCAATCCTAAAATGAAGAAGAGAAAAAAATAGTGCGCACTGGCCGAGTTACTGCACTGCACGCTCTATTCAAAGGTAAGTCATCTCGTCATGCGGAACTGTAGAACGAAAAGCTTAAACAGCTCTGCTGTTAAAACGCTTTAAAACTGCATCAAAGCACTGAAAACAGCCAACAATTTACACTGACAAGTTCCACACGTGTATTACAGTTAGAGAAATTTCGTTTGGTGCAGTAGGATGCTTTCTACTAGAAGGCCTGACTTGCGGATGTCGCCCTCAGTACAAGAACTTTTTCCTTAGTTCAAGAGATTTCCAGCCTACAAAGTGGCCGCCTACAAAGTGGCCAATCCTTCTTCTTTAGTTTATAAAATGTCCATAGTCAGTACGGAATTGCTTGCTATGTTTGAAGCGAAGTATGCAATGCAGCACCTTACATTACGTACACGAAACAAAGAAGAAAATTGGGTAGTTGGTATAGATTCACAATTAACATGGATCACTAACGTAATTTTAGTGCACGAAAGTACCTATGTGATTAGCTATTTTTGGGGCATGTTCAAGCCCTTAGTGAGAACCTCAAATGTGCAAATCAGCAAGAAAAATGGTACAGGACCATTAATGCATGTCACTGTCTGTTGTAACAGTGATTGCTGAACCTCGGTTATGTTTTTGGAGCGAAATGCTTCAATGCATTGCAATGACTTGTTGCAGGAGTCACTTTCGTAACATAAACATATTACTGCTCGTGTAAAGAAACAGACACTGATTTCATGCATGGCAGGAATTTTTTCCGCTACTGCTTTGTACTGCAGCAGTAAAGTGCCTTAGACACCGTTATAGATGATTCTACACAGCACTTGCCCTGGTATCACTCTCAAAACTGCTTGGAAGCTAACTAATGCCATGGTCAACTAAGCACTGAAGCACTCACGTCATTCAGGGCCTCCTGTGCTAGCATCCGGAAGCAGAGAATGACTCCGACGATGGTCATCCGTTGAAGAACACTGTCCACATCTACAGCAGATACATTTTTTCAATGCAGTGGCAAAGAAAAAATAACAGTGCAGCAGGGCCTCTGATAATCTTAAAGACTGTGTTTTTGGTAGTAAAATTTGTTTCAATTTTCATAAAAGCCCAAGTTGCTAGTTTAACACTTGTATGTTTGTTTCTCGTGTTTTTTTTACCTTTGTCTAACTTGTGCTGCTAAACACTAGCAACCCAACGTTTTTTTTCACAAGCCCCACCAATTTGTCCAATTGCACAGTGTGTGAACATTAAGTGGCACTACTGCTCAAGAGCGACTGTTCTTTCAATAAAATCAGGCCTTGATCATCCTTGCTGCGCTGCTCAACCCTCCTAATGTTTTCCCCGCACATGTACGGTGGTGGTTTTCTGTCCCACAGTGTCTTTGTCGTACGGGTGCATTTCTAACTCTTCGCTTTAAATTTAGCACCACAATGACGATGCGTGCTCACTGGAAGAAGCTGCCACCTCTCAAGGATTATAAGAAGCATTGTAAATAATTGTGCGATCTTCTTGCCGAGATTAACAAAGCCAATTTCTAGCATCAGCACTCATACGGTTTCTGCCAACGCCATTAGGTGGTTTTGGTTCTATTGCGTGATCGCAACCGAGGCATGCTAAACTAGTCTTTTTATATTCATCGGCATTATGTTGCAGAGATGGTCAAAGTTGATTGCCCTCTTTAGCGACACTGCTCTTCCCTTGTTGATCAGTGACATTCATGAGGTATTGATATTAATGAGTTTACTCTGACCAAGTCTGCCACATGCAGAAAAAATGCCATGTCTTCTAGCTCGACTCGTTGCTCCAAGCAGAGAATGAAGATGTGTGTTGTGTGAGTGGACGGTGATAAGGCATTGTGCGTAGACACATACTGACATCAGAAAACCGTTTTTCATTTTTTCTGCATTTTTTCCCAACTTTAAACATTTTGTAAATTTTAACAATGCAATAAAGTGATTTGACCATTTGGGAAAGTTTTCCTAAAAAAAAGGGTAAAAAATTAAATGTGTGTTTCACAAAACCTTAGATATGAATTAAATGAGAAATGCTTTATAAAATCACAGTACAAAATGTTGTCAAGCCTTTAGAAAAAGAAATCAATTTCATAGTGCAAATTTGATTCCTTTACTGACAAAAGGCCTGGCCATGATGGTAAATGCATCCAATACCATATTAAGGCGAATTTAGGTCGACCCATTTGGTCTTAATTTGAAATGAAAAGTTGGGGGTGGGGGGGGGGGCAATCTAGAATCGAAAACGAGTTTTCGTTATGAAGCTTTTTTAAAAATGATCTTCGCATATTTCTGCAAAGCTGGCTTTTCTGCGCAGCTTTCAAGTACTGCCGTGAAGCCACCTTTGCACATCGGTGGCTTTACGGTGTGTCAAAAAAAAAAAAAAATGCGCTCGTGCTCCTTTCTCCATATTTTTATGCCGTGCCATTTTCGGGGGTCTACCTACATTTGAGCGGACGTACAATAGTGTAAATACAGTATGTGTGTGCATCAACATACTTGGTCCAATCTTCATATGCAAATGATATACATGTATGCACCAAACATTAACACACACAATTAAAAATATGTTGTTGATTAAATCTGTCAATGAGTGAATGGCTGGGTGCAGTAATAGAATGTAACTAACGATAACCTGACTACAACATGACCTTCCAGTTGTCATGCCAAAAAGTTTGCTGCCATGTCACATGCCGTCACTGCACTGCTTGCCAATCATGGCACCTGAGGTTCGTAGGGATGCTGTGCGTAATTCTGGATACATATGACTTGCGGGCAAGTGCATGTGTTTATTCCCTATGTGGCATAACACACAGGGCACAACCCGACTAGCTCAGAACTAATCTATGCCTTGACAACATAAAATGATTAAACGTGCATAACCTATCAAAACAGCTATGACCAATCCTGTCTAGATGACACCATGAGCAAACTGGTTATGGGTAATGAAATAGTGGTGGGCTAATGATGAGATGGACACAAAATGAGAGACAAAGGCACAAGTGCACAATGTCGCTTCATTTCTTCTCTTTCCACGTCATCATTTACTCGACACTATTTCACATCACCGACTTAATGTGCTGAAGTTCTGCATTTAACTATAAAATCAATTAGCTTGATTATGTACAAGCTTAGCACACCATACTGCTACCGTTTAACTTCCGAGATGCCTTCAGGGCCACTAGTAATAAAGATTTAAGGTTAAAAAAATATATTTCCGTTACTGTCGTGAACTTGGTGAATAAAGGAGGCTTTCAAGCAAACAAATAGACTTGAATGATGCCAGGAGACATGTTAGGCTATGCTACAAGAAACTGAACGCCTATGTGGAGCGTCACTAACCACCAAACTGCTTCACCTGACATTCGCAACAAAACAAGGGAAATACATCGGCAAGCTTTCTAGCAGCGCAAAAAGCAATCGCAGACACAATAAAAAAAGAAGAAAGGAACAACAAATAGAAGAAATAGAACATGGACACTCAAAGAAAGAGAGAAGAGTAGACAAGGCCATATAGCACAAGGCTAAGAATAAAACGCTCAAGAAAAATAATGGCAGGAACGAAAGATGAGAGAAACACGGCAGCCTTACGCTGGGCCATCCGGGGTCCTGGCGCAGCACGTGCAGAGAGAGAAAGAGAAAGAGAGAAAGGGCAAGCATAGAGGAACAGAGGGAAAGGAGGAAGAAGAGAGGGGCACAAGTCAACACAGCCCCCAAGAGATATGCTGCCAGGCGCAACTGACCGTCTAAAGCGTGTTTTTTAAATCTAACATTAACATCGTCAACATGCTAGACGCTGCAACACAAGACTGAAAACTTAATTCGCAATTGAAAAAGCAGCGACACCACCCATGTACTTTGCTGTAGTAAGGGGCAAAACACACAGGTGCGCTAAAAGGGGCAAATGGCGTGGACGCGTGATTTCATTTCCAAGACCTAAACATCATTCGTCTAGCATTGCCGCAACTGATGCACAAGTGCGAGTTTATTTCGAACAAAGTGAGCAACCGCTGCATGCTACAATATGACATTTTCTTGAGAAACTTGATAGTTTATGAGCCAAACCTTTGACTGCAACAGTCCTGTTTATCTCGCTTACTGGTTTATATATAATTTTGATTGAGAGACAGGTCAAGCATTAGCGAAAGAGATGTTTCAATATTTTAGAGGGCACTGGTCGGCCGCACCCCTGAGACATTTGCAAGGGTTTGTATTCTCGGTCATCTATTTTGTGGATATTTTTTCACTTTCTACACGATGCAATGTGCATCCTGTGTGAATAAAATGAGGGGTTTTACATCCTAAAGCCACGAGATGATCCTGAGAGACGCCGTAGGTGTTCATTAACATACGCTAACATCACACAGCACACAGGCCTCTAACACTTCGCCTCCATCGAAATGTGATCGAATCCGCAACTTTCATGTCAGCAGCCGAGCACCACAGCCACCGTTCCGCCAACGTAGACGTGTGCATTCTGAGCTGTCAACAACCACCTTTGTGAATTTTTTTTACACTCTTTACATGGTGTGATGTGCATCCCGTGTGGCCGGCAACCACTTTTGGGAACCCTTTCCAATTCACATGATGTAAAATGCATCAGACATGGCATGCAACTGAAACAGTAAACACCCTGTCCACAGACTCGTCGAGCGACCCCATGCTGGAAATACTACCGATGAAATCGGCCGATGATACGGCCTTGATTCATCGCCTCTTCTAAAGCCCGAGAGTCACGGCATGGACCCATTCCTGGACTACAGAGCACATCTCTTAAACTTCAACCACCCCGCTGTACCAGTTAACTTGAGCATTTGGCATCTCTTCCATGTATTCTATATACACTGATTACACGGCATACAGTAAAACCCCGTTAATTCGGACTTAAGAGGACAGGAGGGAATGTCCGAATTAACTAAGGCTAAGAATTATCGTGAGTACAAACAAAACACTTCAAAAGTGTCTCCTACACCATCAAACTTTAGTTTCTTAAAAAAGTCTGTGATCGCGGCATGCTTCACGGACGCAACGTGCGACGAAGTCACAATTTTGCAAAGTTCCTGCAGGTGACTTAGTCCGCGCACGCTGTTCGAGGAAAGCATGCATATGTCCTCCAAAACGGCCAACGCATGTGCAGCTTTCGTCATTGTGTGGCGTGGACGCTCGTTAGGATCACTTCCGTTCTCGTCAGCTGATTCCCTTTCGCCGTCCAAGACTTCGGCGACGATATCGCTGTCGGTCACAATGCCGGCCACGGCAACATCTCTGTCAGTCGCGAAGTAATCACCCAGGAGCACATCAGCTGGCATGATGCCCACATAGCGGTAGTCTTGCTCTTCGCTGGTTTCCTAATCAGCCACCACACACGGATCAGCAGTGTCGTGCATGAAGCCGCTATGCCTAAAGCAGTTTGCGACTACTGCAGGCAGTGTGTTGTTCCACGTGTATGTCAGCATGTGCATTGTGCTGAGCAGGCTTACTTCGTACTGGTTGCTCGACTCCACGCAGAGCAACATCCCGTTGAGTACCTGCCGTCAATAGCGGCTTTTCACAAACTGTATGATTCCCTGGTTCATCAGCTGCAGGGAAGCCGTTGTGTTCAGAGGTAAGAATAGCAGTTTAATGTTCTCGATACAGGACACCTTCGTGTGCGCGCTACAGTTGTCTAGCATGAACCATAGCCTCCGAGATTGCGGGCATGCGGAGTGGTTCTCTCCGGCCGTCCCAATCGCCGCGCTCCCCAGCAAAACTAGGGAGTCTCGCCACTGATCTCGCCACTGGTCTTGCCTCAAGCGCCCAGCTACCGCTAGAGGGTGCGTTTAATGTGGGTTCCTCGAGCAGCGGAGACCACGGCAGAAAGCAGAGTGTGCGGGATTTCAGCGTGCGTACGTTTTTTTTTCCCTCGTGCGCGGGCAAGAATCACCGAAAAATCTGACGGCTTCCCCTAAGGCAAGTATTTTTTCTGTTACTGCTTTTATTGGTCCATTTGGCAAATAAAATCATGTAAACTGCTGAATTTTTCTTATTTAGATCATTGCAAGGGGGTATTGTTTCGTCTGAGAGCGAAGCATTCTAGCATTTCATCTTCCCGGATACGCGTATATGAGTGAAAACTGGGCTAATTATCGTTGTTGAATTACATTGCCCTCCTATCGTTAGAGATCATTTTACTATTTCATTGCATACTGATATTTATCAGGTGCGTGGTCAACTGAATTCAACTAACACTTTAGATAATTAAGGGCCGTGATCGTGCCACTTATTAGTGTGATAAGTAATTTTGCCTGATAACTGTGAAAAATTACCATTAGCCGACCTACATTTGCTCCCCACGTCCTTCACAGTGAAACTGCTTGAGTTATCATCGTCCCCTTTTTTCGTCATCTGGATTTTGATTATGTTTTGGTAGCACAATGACAATATCATTATCATGTTAATTTACACTAATGTCGACTGCATCCAAATCAACGGGTCGCAGATGTCGCCGAACAGCGTTTTTCAGAAAACCAAGTATTCGTCGAGGTAGACTACAGAAGAAATAAAAGTGTGAATATTCACAGCTATGTAACGTGCAGTGTTAAATAGCAGATACACAAAACTCTGAACGCATGCGACGTTCTTCTCCGACAAGCAAAACATATCGATGTTCGTTCTTACATTCTCCAACATATCCACTGAACACCGTAGAACTCACAGTGCGAATGGGCGACCTAAAGTGACCAAAGCGCACTTGTAACCAGCCTGTGGTTGTCGCAGAGCCGGTGACATTCAGTCTAGACGTAGCCTAGACCTTCTCCTTGTCTCCTGCTTCTGCGGCGTGATGAGAGGTAGTTGGAAAGACAAACTGGGGAAGCCTCGCGGGCGAGTGCAAAGCGTTGTATGCTTTGAGAGTGTGGCTTTCACGCCAGACTTGATGGGGTCAGCACATTGCGAGAAGAGAGCAAGACAGTTACTGATGCTGAGCGCCGAGTTTGGTTGACTCAGCTACCGTTCCTCTTCAGCGGGTGTTATTTCTTCATAACGCGCTCATGCTGCGATGTTCACATGGTTACCTTGCATGCATGAATCGCTGGCATTTTGCATAGAGGAGAAAAAATTTTGGAGTGGAAGTCAAAACGAATGTCTGATTAAATAGTAGCGATTTATCAATTAAGTTGCCGACTGGCTACAGTTTATACAATTGATGGTATGCAAGTGCTGTAGTTTTTTTCTGTTAGAGAAAGTGACGTCAGGTCTTGTTTCTTCCATTTAATTTCAGGAATGTGTCATACTGATGCGTGCCCTTCTGCACATCAGATAGGAAAAAAAAAAAAACTTGGGCACGAGGTGCCAGCATGTGCAATGATGGTGTCAACGGCGCCGCCGATGCCGGATTTGCGAGTAGGTGTGATTATAAAACGCTCCAGATTTAATGAAATCAGACAACCCAATCCACAACTGAAATTCACGAGTTACGCGCAAATAAATGGGTCACTTTCTTGTTCCTTTTGTGGAACTGCCCCTGACTTAGATTGGACACTGTCTTAGATTGGACACTGTTTAGAAAATTATCACAGGAGCACTGATGTAATCACTGCTGAGATGCGTAGCGCGACATAGTTTTATTGCTTTTAGGGACTAAGCTCTTTATAGTATCACTTGGTCGGTCGTCCTTCTATTTAGCGTATCCAGCATACCCACGGAGTGAATGATATAAAGGGTGGGGCGAAGTGTCCGTCCGATGCGGGCTATAGTGTGATAGGAGTCGACGGACGCATGGACAAACGAATGCACGGACGGACAGTTGGATGGACGGACGGATGGACGGACACTTCGCCCCACTAATCATTCACTCCGTGCACATGCGGTGATTTTGTTTATTTATCCCTTGGCCACCAAAGAGCGTTTTTCTTGTCGTTGAGAAGTCCCACTGAACGTGCCTCATCTATAGAGAAGACCAGTTGTGGCGAGCACGAACGGCGTGCCAGCTTTTTTTTTTATTATTTAATAATACTGTCAACTCTCGCTTGAGGGTCATAACAGGGAGGGAGTACAATATGAGTACAAACAAAACACCTAAAAAAACCACTAAGCAATAAACACAGGAAAACAGAATGGGCAGTACTTCAACCATTACCAAAATAAGCATCAATTTCTCTGTCAAAAGTTTGCACATCGGTACTATTAATAACATGTTGGGGTAAAGAATTCCATTGTTCTATAGCATCCGGAAAAAATGACCACCGAAGCGAAGAACGTTTCAAGAAGCAATAAAACCATGTCGTGGTGCAGCTTTGATTACATTATGGCGTCTGCCAGAATTCTCGAAACAGCGTTACAATAAAAAGCAGGGCTAGTTCAATTAGAGGAACAAGAATTCATTGAATCGAGTGTAAAAAGTAATCCATGGACGTAGAACGCTGCAGTTGTCGAACTTGCTTGAGGATCGGGCTGCCATTTTTTTTTTTTTTTTCACCAATGCTCCCTCCATACTATACAGCCTGCGAACTTCGAAGTATAGTTTCGACCGCATCCGGATCTCTTGCAGAGACATCGCAATTTTAACTGCTCTAATATGGGTGGTGCCAATGTACAGCAAAAGAAAAACCCCACTTGAAAATAAAACGCCCCAGCGTTGACTTTGCCTTTCGTACTCCTTGATCCTGCATTTCCAAATGAACACGAAGTTAAATAAAACCACAAAACCATTTTTTTTCCTCGCCACATAGAAGCTTCGCCAACAGCACTACAGCCTTTTCAACTGAAAGAAAGGGTGCCGTGATGCGACGAAAAGAGCAGGCCACACCCACCTCTGGAAACACGCGCTCTCCATGCAATTGAAAGCCGCTGCGCGGCCGTAATCTCGGAGGCTATGCACGAACAACACCTTCTGAGCCTTAGCCGCAAAGCGGGGGTCGAGCTGACGTAGCCACACTTGAAAGAGTTCAGCAGTCATCCAAGCCTTTCTGTTGAACCAGTAGTCGACAGGCAGCTGCTTAATATTCTTAAAACATTTTGGCTTCGCAGCCTTCTCGATCACCAGCAGCGGCAGTCGCTCTGTGCCGGTCATGTTAGCAGCCAGAAGAACTGTCGCCCGTTCTTTACTTCGTTTTCCACCGACGCACGCATCCCTCTTAAACGCGATTGTCTTGCTAGGCAGAGCCTTATAGAACAGCGCTGTCTCATCAGCATTGAAAATGTTGGACGGCTTGTACGTAGAAAGGCGCGCAAATAGTCCAGACCGCCAGTCCTGCACAACGCTTTTGTCAACCGCACCTCTTTCACCACATACGTTGCGGAACACCAGCCCGTGTCGCTTTTTGAAGCAGTCGAACCAGCCTTCCGATGCATTGAGGGAGTCGATGTTCATGATGGTCACAACGAACTTTTCTGCTTGTGTGCAGATAAGGGGGCCGCTCAAGGGCAAATGCGCATTGCGCGAAACAGCAATCCAGCGCAACAGTGCTTCTTCTAGCTTTGGATGCGCTGTCGTTCGAAGCCTCTTCCTTAGGCCGCCAAACATGTCCCCGTCACACACTTGCATGATCTGATCTTTGTTCTTCACGTAAGTGCCCAGCATGCTTTTCTTCGCATTGAACTTTTCCATCACTTCTTTTTGAGATAATCCCGCTTGCAACGCCTTCAGTATTTTCACCTTCGCAGCCAAATCCTTTGCTACGTACTTTCGATGCGGGAGTTGGGGCGGTTGGGGCCGCAGGAGACAGAGGGGAAGTCATCCCGGTGTCGCTCGCGCGGTGGTCACGCGTGCCCACATGAAGTAGACAGCACAAACATACACACACAAAAAAAACGCATGGTGATAAAAACTAAATAAAAACGAGCAAACTTTACACAAAACAGCAAACGGTAAGACTGCAGATGGCACTGATCACGTACAGATAAATAAATTAAAGCACACTAGATATGAGCAATCAAACTCAACCGTCTCGCAAACGTGTTCGACGTGCAAGAAAAAAGGTGGTTTGCCCGTGGGTTTCCCGTTGCTGATGACAGTAGCGATGCACTGCCTTTCATTTTGAATGTTTAAACCACCATGTGTTTTTTTTTTTGTGTTTTCTTGTGCCTCCGAGATGTATTACCCATGAATGAAGTTTTCTCAGAGGCCGCAATGCAATCCCGAAATTGCTTAGGTGCACCGTCGATTTGGCCGACTTAATCCGCTGCTGCTTTTCCGTCGTGACTCGACCGCGGTCGGGCATTCGAATGAACCAAAGTGCGGCCGAATTTGTCTGAATTAATGAGAGTTTTTAGTCATAGAACAATGTACATTTTGGACGGGACCGGACGCCATGGCCAAATTAACCAAAATTCTGAATAAACGGGGGTCGAATTAATGAGACTTTACTGTATTCACAATTTCAGGACACAGCAAGAGTGGTCTTAGTCTCAGTACGTTCAGTGGAACTAGCTCTGTAGTCATATCATTACCAGAGATACGCGATTTCACTAGTACACTTAGGCATTCACAAAAGTTTCATGCATATTGCTCATTGCCTATGTGAAAAAAAGGCACCTGACAATCGTCACAGCATGTACAACATTGCTCATTTTCTAGCATTGCTTCATGTCAAGCAAAATTAGAAATGCAATGGGGCAATCCTTGTCATCGTAAAAAATAGATATGAAACAACGTCCTATCGAAGTGGGGACTGACGGCTCTTTAGAAAGAGTCTTCATATGTGGACGGGTTATTAAAACTGAAGGTCTCTGAATACAGAATAAATGTTTGGCACTAGCTCACACAAGCTATTACAAAAATACAACGGTACACCAAGCATCACAGCTCAGTTGCAGAAACTAATGACCGCCAGCACGCCAACAACGCCACCAATTGCAGCGAGACAGCCTGCACTTAGTCTGCCGATTACATCACCGGAAATACAGCGAGAAACGATAGTAAAATTGAAGGGAGATAGAGGCAGCAGGCCAGTACCACAAATGAGAGAGTGAGAGAGAGAAAGAGAAATGCGACGATGAATACTGACTTTGCAGCTTCTTGAAAAGCTCTCGCATCTGTTCAGGCTTGTCGTAGTTGGAACGAAGTTCGATGAGAATCTCCCGATTCTGGAGCACAATTTTCTGAAACAATCAATCAATCAAGAAGAAAGTGGGCAACAGCAAAATGTTTCACGCAGATTTGTAACAAATCTATTATAATATTTGTATTTCTTTGCCTTGTGATACAACTGTTAGTACTTTCATTTAAAAAAATGCGCCCGGGCCATACCCTTAAACAGTTTTGGTTTGCTGGCTGTAGAATAATATTATGACATTATATGTATCAGAAACAATAAAAATTGATAGACTTACTAACTGATTAATCCTTGACTGATTATATAAGTGATTGACTGGTGGTTCTTCAGTCGATCTCACCTTTAGCTCTGCGACCTGACTGGCAATGTGCCACATGAGACTTTCGTTGAGGAACTTCATGCCATAAGGCCCGATCAGCTCGGCCAGCGAGCGCAACTCTGAAATATATAAAAAAAGAAGGTATTCAGCAAGCTCATTTGCAGATTTATCATTTCTCACAGTTAAACTTCCTTATAATAAAATAACTGGCCCCCTCAAAGAACAATGTACTTCCCTTTCACCGATTAGGAGCTACTTAGGCCCTAGCAGATGCCGTCAAAATATATGCAGTTATGGCTGGCAGATTGGCGCGGGAACTCCAATGCGGCCTTGCCACCTCCACCTTCTTTTTGTGGTTCCGCTCACTAACCGAGTGTCTTCCCGTAGCAAGTGTGGAGTTTTTGATATTGTGATAGAGTAACACACCAATAGGAGAACAATAGTTTTTCTCTCAAGTGCACCTTTCACCTCTCCCAGCTACTCCAGCAGCGAAGTAACTAGAACAACTGTTGTGGTAGTGCTCTCTCAACAACACACTACACCTTCCAGTGAGAAGCGTGAACTCCTGAGTGGGGCGGACCTCAAAGTACGCTGTCTACTTGGTTGTCCTGTAGCACAAGAGACCACCTATCCGAAATGAACACTCGCTTAGTGGAACATCATCGAAGAAGAAACGGAAGGCTCCGTGCCCTCGAGCGAGCGGCAGCTTGTGAGGGGGCAGTGGCGATGAAGAGGAAAGACGACAGCTAGGCCGATGAAGAGGAAGTTCCAACGCCAAGCAAGCACCTTGTTCCCATTTTTGGGAGACTCGAAATGTCCGCTAATGAGTCCCGAGAAAGTGCCAGCCCTGCATCTCTACTGTTGCACCATTTTTTCCGCTTGTTCTCTGCTACAGAATCTCACTGCGGCAGTTCATAGGAACCCAAGTTCTGAGAGAATTTAGGTACGTGCACACACAATTTCCTAGTGCCTTTAAAGTGTGGTGCCTCGGGCTAGCATTCAGAGTTGTCGTTAGTTGTCAGAACATTTGAAAATTGTCCTTTCCTCTTTTGCCATGACAAATGAAATTTCACACGTGTCCTTCAGGTTGAGTAGAAGCAGTAAAAGCATATTCGATAAATCCTTTCAGTACAAGCACAGGCATGCATTCCTCTTGGAGGCTCTTCCACTGCCATGTTGAATTTTCGTCCACGGCCACGCATGGGCTTCACCTCCACATCTCGTCTGATGATCTTTCCCTGTAGAGGGGGTGCTTGCGAGGGGTTTCACAACAACCAACACTTGCAAGGGGAGAAGTCGTCTAAGTGAAGTCTGCACGGGCTACTCACCCTGGACGTCGGAGAACTCCTCTGCAGTGAAGGGCACCTGCTGTCCGTCGTGCACAAGGTTGACAAAAGCCCGATGCAACGGAGAGTAGCACATGTGGCCGGCCGTCACCTTGCGCAGAAGAACCTCCAGGTACCTGCGGCAAAGATATATCTTGTAATCCTAGAGAACTTTCACTAGAACTGCCACTAATTTAAAGCGTGTGACCATAATAGTATTCAGATTGGCCAGTTCAGTAAAGACTCTGGCGTATGCTCTAAACCTCATTGATGTAACATCTTGATATGGGATGAAGTGGGACCTTACAAATGCATAAAGTGCTATCTTCCGACTTTGAAGTCAGCGTTCCTATTGATTCGTGCTCTGTCACTAGCAGGTGCGCTATGCAACACTCATTATAATTATAGATCCACACTGTTTCAGACCGGCCCTGCAGACGATGACAGTGGCCAGCACCCGTAGACACAGTTCACTGGAGTACATTCACCTCAAATCGGCCAATACCTGTCCCACTCGCTCACTTCTTCCAACTGTGCGACCGATGTCAACGTTGCCGAAAAGAGCGAATGACCTTTGGCTGGATGTGATACAAAATTACAGATTCCCCGCCACCTGTGGTGCAATATCTCCCTGCCTCACATAATCACAAGATCTCTGGATAGATTCTGCATTACTATGTCATCTTCTGACCATGTTAAATAAAAGTGATGCAGAGCCTCTTTGTAAAAAGAACTTGGGTGGCTGATAATGACAAGTGAGAATGATGTGTTGCGACATGACGCCATCTGATGCCATCGTTAGTTCATTGAGGAGACAAAAGTGGTCAACCGTGGAAAAGGCAAGTGGTCGAAGCAGAGTAGCTGCCATCCAGTAGGCCTAAAGCACCAGAACGTTCTTATTAGCTCACACCCACCACAAGTTTGGCGGCTCTCTTCTCTTTATCTTGCTGAACAGCCACAAGTGGTGTGGGGCTACAGAAGGGGAGAATGGGTGACATCAGCACTCACCAGTTGGTGTAGAGGGTAGCGATAGTCTTGTCACCGTGGCTGTCTTGTGGTTGCGTCTGCTGCAGCAGGACGTTGTTGAACACCCGAGTCACGTCTACATGCACTGGGGTCCATGAGAAGGCAAAAGAGGTCGGGAATATTCATGATCGAACATAGCTGCGAGTCAATGTGTTACGGAATCTAGAATGGCTGCTTAATGTAAAACTTAAAACCACGTAAAATGTCAATAAAGCAGTCAACACTTCGCGGTTACCCATTTGCCGATGCATTGGATTTTACATTCAAACCTCAATATAACGAATTTACACCTTGTGGGGGTGCTGACACCCCCTGTAGAGTTGTTTGCGTTGCGTGGTGCACATGTCTGGCCCAAAAGCCACAATTCGAGTTCCAACTACCGGGTGGTAGGTGGCATTGTGTTCGCGAGCGTTGATCACCACTATCATCATCATCATGGTATAGCGTCGGCGGCGACAAGCCTTGGTAGCAGTGAGCGAGAAATAAGCTGCGCGTGGCGGTTGCCGCGAACGCTTGTCTCTAGCATGGGTCCTCGGTGCGTCGCACTGTGGGTTGAGCGTCGGGGACCCTCATGGTAAGTCAAGCGTTAACGACGCCGCCTTGGGTGTGTTATTGTGTTTGTCATGTCGTTGAGTTTTGTTTATTATTGTGTAAGGATGTCCTTTGATCACGATTGACGTTATAATAATTCGGCCGACGATATCGCCGTCCTAAATCAGTTAAATAAATATGTGTTGTTTGGTTCGTTCCGACTGCGTCTGCTGTGTCCGTTAACTCCAAGAGCGCAGTGCTCTCGCTCGCGATTTCAAGACCCCACGACCTGCAGTTGAAAACTTTGTTATACCGTTGAATCCTTTCACAAGAAACACAGATGCAACAGACAACTGGTTACAAGAGACATCAGTGTGCCTACACTGATGAAATAGGGGTTGATATAAAAACATACTAGGTACCCTGCTTATGAGAGATGACACCTCATATAAAAAACAAGGATTGCTCTCCGTTACATGTTTTTCATAAAAGGGTTCAAGTTTGTAACGAGTTTTGTTATAATCCTTCTTTCAACAGAAAAAAAAAAACACTTCAGTTTTCTAGAATACAATTCAATCCCGCTACAACGAATGCCGCTTCAACAAAATTTCCGCTACAAAGAACAATTTTCAGTTCCCCTTCAGCTGTTCATAAGAGTCAATGCATAAACATTCTGGTCACAATGAACACTTTTTCTTCCGCCATTCCACTTCAACGAAACTTGACGATGCGATTCTCCACTCAGATATTTAATGCCATGCAGTAATACAATCTTGAACATTAGGATGCATTTTGACAACACAAAAATATGTCTACGAAGTCTTGAACGCACGTTGGCACCCTCAGAAACCGCCGCTCTTTACTAGGCATGGGGGCCGCCATCGCTCAACAGCAATAGCAATGAGACTTCCCTGCTCTTGCCACTGGCTTCCTTTTGAGCCGCATACAATTCGAAGTTGAAGCTCAGTCGCTCAAGTTTTCTACACGCCGCTACTGGGTGCAGTCGTGAAACGATGCCTTTTCCAATGCCAATGCTTTCGTTTCTTTTGGTGCTTGGCCATTGTGGTCACTGGTCAGAGCGACCGTTTGTCCGCATTATCAACAAAATCAGCCAGCTGCGACTAATGGACAATAAGAATATAGATTAGAATAAGGCATGTGTTACCACTCCACAATACCTCGTCTCCATCTCGGTATTGTCGAATACCATTTGATGGCATACAGCTGCTGGTGTTAGCATGTTAGTGCGACTGTTAGGTACGAATCTCAATAATTCGAACTCGAAAAGGCCTGAAAATTTGTTCGAATTAAAAGAAGTTCGAATTAATGAAAGCTAAATAAATGGAGGGCTCTCCATGCAGTGGCACATGTGCATTGAGCTAACACACGAGGGGGAAGTTTCAGAAGACTTACATTTATTCACAAATCACAGGACATTCGTTATTAATTAAAGTAATCGGCGATGCGCGTCTGCACATGTTTGCCTTGCAGCAAGTCAATCAAATCCACACGCATATTGCAAAGCATTTCTACTTCGGCTCCAGCATTCTCCTGGCAAGAGAAGTTGCGCGCGGAAATGTCCAGCGTCAACACTTTCTAAAGACGACGACGACAACGACTGCATAGTCTCTCCGCTACGCAGCCACAGCATGGCCAGCACATGACGAGAAAGGAGGAGCGCCTCCATGTGGAGAGAGGCAGATCGGCATTTGAGAAAAAACCAACACTCCATGGCAGCTTTTTTTTTTCTCTCTTCACGTGCATTGTTGAAAGGAGAAGGGTTACATGGCAAGGACGGGAAAGAAGGGGGAAGCGTGGCACGGGTGCATGAGAGACCCCCCCTTCAAGGCGCAGTGCCGTGCTCCCACAAGGGGCAAAGGCTGCAGAAGATAGTGCCTTTTCCTTTCTTTCAACCACAAATTCATTCAACCCAGCGACAGCTTTTTTTTTCCCCTCTTTCTTTTTGTGCGCGGCGTTGGAAGGAGAAGGGTCTTTACATGACAGGAACGGAAAAGGGAGAAGCGTGACACGGGCGTGTCGCAGATCGGCACCTGAGAAAGAGCAAACATTCCACCGCAGCCTTTCCTTACCTTTTCATTTCCTTCGCGCGCCGTGTTGAGGTGTCGCAGGTGCCGCCGCGGGACTGTGCGGGGTGCTGAGGGCACTTTGGGAGCACGGTATGTTCGAATTAACAGTCGCAAGTGTTTGCGCATTCGAACTACCGGGCGTTGTCGCCTATTGGAATACACATAGATTTGACGGGACCTCATCGTGAATTCGAATTAACCGGAAGTTCGAATTAGGCATGCTCGAATTAACTAGATTCGACTGTACATTCAAGAAAGCTGCTGTGGCAGTTGTGTCAGCAAAGTGCCTCACAAGTGAAAGGTGGCACATGCACATGCTGCCAGTTTTCTCTACTATACTTGTGCGCAGTACCCCGCCTACTTTGGCGACGCTGTGCTTAGTCATGCGTCCTTAAATCATGAAAAACGAAAAGGTGGTTCAATAAGAAAATGAAAATAGTAGTTCGTTATGTCTTAGAGCTTGTTAAATCAGGAACCAAGTTTGTTAAATCGGAATGTATAGAGGTCTGGCATTACTGTGTCAAGATTCTCATTAAAATACCCCGAACTTCACAACCATCTCCTGTGGTAGATGTCGCAGCTCCAATTAAAGAGGGATGCTAATCTTGTGTCATTCACAACTACACGATGTAAGAGACAATAAACACAGAACAACTTCAATGGCGGATGGCTGTGATGTTTAATTAAGGTTTGTAAATAATCAGGCAAAGGAAAAGGAAAGTGGATGCAAATCTGGCTTGCCACGGGAGGGGGCAGAACGGGCCGCTTTTGTGTTTAGCAACCGGTTCGTTACCAATTTAACTACCACGATACCATCCATCTAGGCGCTTTTTAGGGTGTTTGTGCGTAATGTTAATGTTGATAATCTTATTCAGCAAAGATAATTGACAAGAACACCTTCTTCAACCCCCTAAGAATGCATGCAGGTTTACGGCTGAAGGCTGGAAAAGTGGTCATCACCTTCGAGCACAATGTTACCGTGCATTAAGCAACAACACGAAACAGTAACACTGCAAACAGGCTTACGAATACAAAGAAGACACAATACATAATCCGAAATCATCAGAATGTCCAGTGCATCACGAACTTTTGTGGAAGGAACTTGATAAACACAACAAGCAGAAGTCTACGATTCTGAGCAGTAAGTGGAACAGCTGCTATTGGTTTCCTACTCGCAGCCAATGAAAAGCGAGCAGGAACGCACCATGGTTCTCGATGCCCTGCAGTACGCTCATGTAGGCCTGCACACTGGAAAGCAGCTCGGACGGCTTGGCTATCTCGTGGCTCTCTGGGTTGTACATCACCATCCCCACCAGCGCCCTGCAACACACAGCATACTCCGTGCACACTGACTCTTTCATTAATGTGAGAGAAGCGATGTGATGCGCTGAACTTTAGTACTGCTCAGTGAGCTTCAAAACGCGAAGTCGATTGTGAAATAAGTTGCGTAGTCTCAAGTCAATTCAGAGTAGCGTTGACAATTTACCCACTCGGCATTGTTGTTTTTGCATTCAAAGTGCACAAAGCTTTGTCACGAACACTCTCACTTTTCAATAAGGGCACTGACAGTGACAATGAATGACACAGGCAGTAAAGCCCTAACAAAATAGAAATTTTCAAAGTGTCCCAGCGGTTTCCGTGCCAATAAAACTACTAAAAGCAACAAAAATGTGGACTACACTCTAACTGGCCATAGTAACTACACTCAAGTGTACATTCATTCACAGTGAATGCTTAATTTTTCCAGAATATCAGCGGGTTGTTCTGATCATTACAGAGTTTGCGTGCATGAATGCTGCTGACAGAGGATACAGTGACTGAAGTACAGAATACAGCTTAACCACACCATATAACAAAATTAGTAGGGAAAGTACCGAAAAAGAAAGCAGTGCCCTTTCTCAAGAATTTCATTGCTGTGAAATGTAAAAGCAAATATAAAGAATGCCTTGCAACATGACGCTTTACTGTTAAATTTTCGTGAGCCTACCTCTCCAAGCATTTGCTTAACAATAGAGCTACGTTGCTGACATAACGAGCTTGCCATGCGTTTGCGAGTGCTGGTTGTACGATCCCGAAGCAGTATTCTTCTTGGAGTAGATTATTTAAGCTACATTTTTACACAGCTTGGCACCAGATTCAAAGCAACAACATGCCATGTTCGCAACAAGCTTGCCTCCAGCTTCACCGTCACACACATGCGTTGAAACTTTCCAGTGCTGCGCCAGACAGAAGTGATTGTATCTTGTATTCATAAGAGAGGTTGACAGAGAATGTGGGCCTCTCGCACACACTTATGTTTGGGACACCCGATATGTATGCAATGTCAGTTGCTTAGGGAGGAGTACTGGCATTCTTAAAGCACGAAAGACATCTGGCAAACACTGAAGCCTGGCTAGAAACATAGAAGCCCATGTTGTGGCTACTATCGCAAGCCAATCCAGTGGCACCATAAAGTTTTTTCATTTATGTTGCACTCTTTACACACAGCAGCAGATTCTACACAACACACTCCTGAACTCCTCAGGCTGGTTTTCCTTGGTGCAATCACTGTTCATTTGTATGGCAACAAGTTTCCAACTTTTAGCAATAGTATCATCTAGCACGAAACGCCATGTTCTTTAACTGGCATGACAGAGTGCAGGTCTTGCACAAGATGAGAGTCAAATCGCATTTTCATCTCCTTAAAGGAATACTGAACAAAACTTTTGTCGTCGAGGTTTTTAGCCCAACCGAATAATGTCCGGGTGCTAAAACCGGTGGACAAAAGCTTGTTTTCAAGCAGCAACTAGCAGAAAACAATGAATTCATTGCGTTATTCACAAAGTGCCATATCTAGAAGCAACGCTGTGAACAAGAGACGACGTTTAACTCACCAGATATGGGCATACCAATCATGCCAGCCGTTGCCTGCGTCTCGCAACCCACTCTGCTCCCACTAAGGTCCCTAGAATCAGCATGATTGGCACTGGCAGCAAACAGTTCTTCAAGATGGGGTGATAGAACAATAGCTTAGGCTGTGTTGGTGATTTAGCACCAACATGTGTGCAAAGTCGGAAATGAACGAGGACAGATGAGAGAATGCAACACAGTGTCCTCGTTGTGTCCTCCTACCTGTGCTCGCTCAATTCGCCCTGTGCTAATCCAGGCGGTGTGCATCGCAGCACCTTTGTGGAAAGGGGAGAGTGGGGCGTAAAGGACATGTGGAGAAAAGGTAGTAGCAGCGCAGGAACACGTGCACCTTGATTCCCCCAAAGTAGCAACCATAGCATACTTGACGTCCCAAATGTTGATGCACAAATCCCCGTGCACCCAAATCCAAATTTGGGTGCACGTTAAAGAATCCCAGGTAGTCGTGCAGCTCCAGTGTGCTCACAATCCTCGAAAATACCGCCAACTGTTTAAAATATCTGTGAGATAAGCCGAATTTATCCGAACGATCGTGTCTTCCGAGTGAAATTTTGATGCTTGAGTAATTTCTTCATACTTTGTTCAGTATTTCTTCCAGGCCTGAAATTCTTGGAACAAGGCACAACACCCTTTCCCCTTAAAAATGTACGCAGTTCAAACTTCGCAGGTGAGCTTACTTGTTGAAACGGTTCTCAAGGTGTTGCGCCAGGTACTCCCTGGGCGCGAACGTGTGATCCCACACGTGAATGCTGGAGGCGTAGTTGATGGCGAAGCACAGTTCCGTCAGTGCCATATGTAGCTTGTCCATACTGCAATGAAGTGCGCATATCATTTATGTTTCCCTGCAATGGCAAGTCACAGTGTTGACTGCTTCCCACAGCCTCTTGTCTTATGCCTCCTACATGTCCCACGTGCCTCAGACATGCCTAACACCCAAGTTACAGTAGCGATTTCAAAGGGCTGTTTGCCATGGCTCATGACGTCTTCTATAAGGTCTGTTGTGTTTCACATCCTTAAACATGCAACAGAACAGAAAAAGTTTACGACGGAAAAGACACAAGAGGGTGCACCTAAATCTTTACGACAAAAACAGTAATTTGCTGATTGCAGAATAGATGACTGTGTTGCACAGCAGTGTTGCAGCAAACACAGAGCAATTCCAGAGAAGCGCATTTTCTGTGCCTCGATTCCGCAAGTTAACCTGGACCTGAAGCAGCAATAGATGAGCACTGGTATGTGCCAGTGCTCATCTTTGGTTCATGAGAGATCCAAAGTTGCCATCAAGACCACATTCATTTATTTAGCAGAGCAGGCAAATTGGCCCTGATTCATGATGCACAGAACAACTGAAGTCAAGGATTAAGAAGGAAGACAAGACAAGTAAAAACAGCAAAGTATTTGTCTTTTTTCTGATGTTTAAGTGATAATCAGTGCTCCATGACATGGAAACTCTTTTCGATCACAGTTTCCCGCGAAGAGCTTTTAGTGCTGCCACTCACGTGCTAAGCTCCTCGCGGGTGCGGCGGTAGCTCTCGGCGCCGGGCTTGTCGCGCGGGGCGTTGGGCTGTGCACCGCTTGCACCCTGCCGGTGCTTCTTGTCGGTGCGCTGCTTGCGCTGGTGCATGGCCAGCAGAGCCATGTGGGGCGCCGAGTGCTTGGGCAGCAGACGGTCGCTCAGGGTGCACTGCTCATCGCAGATGGTGGTGATGATGTTCTTGGCCTCCTTGGACATCTCGTCCAGGAAAGCGTTCACCAGGGTCAGGCTTCGGTCGCCAATGTGGTGACGCTGCACCGATTCCGTCGCACGTGCAAGCAAAGTTGACTAAGCAAGATTTCACTGCACTTTACTCTACATTCTGAAAGACATGTCGTCTGAGAACAACGCAGTTTTCAGCAGAGAATGATTTGCCAGTGCGGCACTGGCTGGCACTCCCAGTTTAACGTGCACAGAAATACAAGTGGACAGGAGGACGATGCTCAATTCATGAAGCATCAGACGCGTTATCTGAAAGTTGAATTTTTAAACTAGTCCACCTTTCACTGCTTGTGGAATCCAATCCAAAGGCCATGGGTGTGACCCCTACCGGCAGAAGTTGTCTCTTCGTCTCCCTTAATTTCTTCACAATTCTATCCTAACTACTCCAATGCAGTTAAAAAAACCATAAATAATGTTCTTCATGTTTTCCTTGGCCTCATTTTCAGTTGGTTTTCATAAAAGTTAGTGTCCAACAATGGAAAAAAGACCTCAATTTGCCAATTTGGCAGGAGAGAACCTGAGTTAACCAATAGGGATTGCCTAGCAACATTAAGACTGTGAAAGAGAGTGGTTTAAAAACAGTGCCAAACTCTACAGATGACTATAAAATTTGTTCGTATATTTTTTTGCAAGTGCATCCTCTAGTGTATGCTCTTTTCACTAATGTTTGTCACTTTTCTGCATGTCTATTTTCCGGTGATTTTCTATTCTGTTATTTTTTTCTTACGGCCTCTGTCGCTCTCGTGGCGAGAGTTCCGGTGTCAACTCAAAATTGAGACAGCTACAATGCCCAAGGACCCTTGCTACATTTTCCCTTTTGTCGTTAATTTGACAAACTACTCTTACTTATTACATGTCGTGACGTAGTGCGACAATTATAGACACACGACATCAAGTGAGACAACGCAAGCGAGTTGTCAGAGTCATGCTTACCTCCTCGGGGCAAAGCTCATGAGTACAATTCATGAAATGGCCGCAGATCAGAGGGAAGGCAATGATGTAGCGCGTCTGCGCTGGGAACTCCAAGCACAGGTGGAACTGGTCCTCAAATGCTCGGCTGAAGAAACTGCGCCAATCAATGAATCAATCAATCAATCAACCAATCAATGGAACTGTGTTTTCATGAACAAAAAAATTGCGTGCACAAGGATTACTTGAGCCAATGACCTAAAGCGGCAAAGGGAAGTCAAATTATGACATGCGGAAAGGTATGCACAAGCCAGCTAAGAGGGAAAAAAAATAAAAGGTATAAAAATACACGTATTACATTTATGCCATCATTGTCATGATAGGTACTTGCAAGAAAAAAAAAAATTAACATGAGCTCGAATCGTGTGTTCTAACATACACACAAGTTACAATGTTTTCACAGAAAGAATCACTTGCGTGCTAGACTGAAACTTCAACAGAAAGATGCATTACTTATAGTTTGGCAGGCTGCGGCATACTCGGGGCATACAGCCACGTCGCATCTTGGCAAATATCCCATTTGGGGGTGAAATATGATGTATTGTCTGGAAATGCGCGAAAACCTCATGGCATGATTCCAAGTCACTCAGTATTACATTCTTGGCAAAAAAAAATGAAGGAGTGTGCTGTTTCGTGCGAGCTCGAGCAATTAATGTCAATTAGCATGTAATTAAGTATGTAATCATCTTGTAATCAATAAGCTTCAATCCCTGCATGAAAAGAGCGAAATATTGGGCCCAAATCGCACACACAGTTTCTTTGTTTGCGCTCGCTTCCAGCAAAGAAAAAAAAATTCTTGACGTTGCTCTCGGAATGGGGCACATCTAACAATCGTAGAACATGGTACTGTCTCTAGGGAAGTGATCCCCTGCAGCAAGACCCAGCACAATGAAGTTACGTGAGCATTAGTTGTCCACTCAGGAGGCCTCCACGAATGTGTACATTGCGTTTCAAGCAATGCTTCACGATTCCTAGCTGACATAGAAAATTCACTGTAAACTCTAGGTTGTATGCAGCACTATAATGTTTGCCTTGCGTGTTCTCCGGTGCCTCAACAACCGATGAGCAGCCTTTTCTGACCATGCCGATGAAGTGTTGCACGGCCCTTTCAAGTACGGTTCAGTGAACTAACTTGTTTTGCTTGTAACCATTCTATTCTGCTTTCAAACATTATGACAAAGTGACATCTGCCACGAAAATACTTTGTTATATCTAAATGTTCATTATAAATGATTACCCATAACACTGTATCTATGACAAAGCTATTAGTCACTTTGTTATAATCAATAATTCGTTACATTCGAATTCATTATATCGAGGTTTGAGTCATAAAGTCATATTAACCCTGAAGTTGAATTGATAAATAGATATGACCCTTGGAAAGAGGCATGTCTGGATGATATAGAAGGATCGTCTAACCAGAATATAGAGAGGTCGGAGGTCTCGACAAGGATCCGATCGAGGTAGTCCACCATTTTGGTGTGGAACACGAGCGTGTTCATGAGCGACGCCAGGTGCGGCCTCTCACGCAGGCTCCACGCGTGGCGTTGCGCGCACGCGTGCAGCTGAAGACGACACCAGTCGAGCCGCAGACCGCGCAGGTCCGGCGGGGGGCTGTCGGTGTTGATGGGAGCCGTCAGGGCACGTGCCTGCGAGCAGGCCGCTGAAAGCAATGCCGCGTCTTCCTCCGGAATGCCTGGGATGCCCTGCAGCGCCGCCTCGAGTGCTGGGGCGTCAAATCCGTTCAGGTACTGCACGTAGTACAGCTGCACTACCTGCGCATTCACGTCGTGCGAATCAGTTATAATAATAATAGTAACAAGGTTTAAAGTCCCAAGCCATGATATGATTATGAGGGAAGCTGCAGTGGAGGCACCACAAATATTGATTACCTGAAGTTCTTTAACGAGCATTTAAATCTAGGTACGCAAGCCTCAAGTATTTTCGTCTCGCGGGACTGAATCCATGTAGAAATACTATGACCAATAGACCACGGTGGCGGGTTGCACTGATTGGTTTACAGAAGCTTAGAGAATAACGAACAAACTTGAGACAAAGTTAAGGACCACGCAGCGTGCAATGGAATGGAAAAATGATAGGTGTAACATGAATCATTGGAGGTTCTGTGTACACAGTTGCACACACATGTTTGTGCTAGTTGTGTTGACCAGCCACTAAGAAAGAGCAGTGCACAGTCACATATGATGCTTTTGCTGAAAGCACTACCATGTTTGATGAGTTGTTTGACGTGCTGCTCTCCAGAGCCATGTTAAAGGTATAATTTTTAACAACAGAGCTGTTCAAGCTGAGCATAGTGTGTCTGCTAAATGCAAAAACAGCCATCATCACAAACCAGAATGCATTTTCGGAGCAGGTATATAGAGAAAGAAAAAACTAAAGAGAAAGAGAAAAAGATAGAAAGATAGAAAAAGAGAGAATGAAAATGAAAACGAAAGAAAAGAAAAGGAGAAAAAGAAATATGTGGAGAGGATCTGACAGAGAAAAGTGAAAAATAGGGAAGAAAGGGTGAAATGATAGAAAGGAAATGAATGAGCAGAGAGACAGAAAGAGACAGAGTGAGAAATAAATAAAAATGATGTAGAGAAAAAAGAGCAAAAATTAGAAAGATATACAGAGAAACATACACAAACAGATATTGAAAGAAGCAAAAACAGAAAGCATAAAAATGAATATAGACCGTTTTCACAAAGAGGAAGAGCACAGCATTGAACCGGTGCACTTTCGGCACTCTCTCTCTCCACCAGCCGTTCGGGCATTGCTGCTGGTGTGTGGGAATTGCTGCCTTTTGCACGCCCGGCGCGTGAGAGGTCAATATGTTTGCATATGTTTGCAGTTCTTCTGTTGGATCATCAACATTCCCCATTTCCATATAACACACGAGTTAGAACGCCTGCGGCTACCGAAATCTAAGCACGTGCGATTCCAAAATTATTGAATGAGCCCTTTCTAAACAGCATGGCAGAAAGGCCTGCATGACATAATGTGTTGTTTGACTCACGAACGTGCCTCTAGCATTTTTCTGATGGCACATCATTTCTTGGCTTGTCAATCTTGCGAGAGATAACTGGGACAGTTTTATGACAACCGCACTTCTTTTTCAGCAGCCTGAGTATTGTGAATAACCAACCAACAATAGTTAAAGCCGGCTTGTTTCCTGAACACGTGTGCTCGTTGTGATGCTTCTTAAAAAAAAAAAAATAATGTCGCCAAAAACACGCGCACTTTCGGCATATCGCCAGTAGCGGCTGCTCGCGCCGAACTTAACTCATGTCATGCCGTGCTGCCAGACGTGCAAGACACTTGTTTTGTTTTCTGTTTGTGTTGCTCCTATGCTTAAGTTCGAGCTCATCTGTCAAACATCCGTCTGCTATCCTGATCGAACACAAGCTTTGGACTATGACGACGTCATGAATCAAGACAGACATCAGTGTTTGTGCCTCCTTCATTCCATAAACTTTATATTGCGACATTCTTAACAGAACCAGATGATCTGAACGCGAGGGTCATTATGAACACTAATGCGCAAAAGTGCAGCTGGATATTGGCATGTATTCGCTCGTCTCCATCTACGTTACACCCTTTACTTCAAGAGTTGTCCGAAAATTTCTAAAGCCAGTGCACACCCCAAAACCCTACAAGGCCAGCTATAACACAACATACTAACCAATTACCCATTTATAAGGGCTACTTAAGGCGTGCATTGCAATTCTACTCACCTCCTATCAATGGCACCGCTGCGGGAACGTCTTGTGGGTCGCCGCTGCTTTCCGTTTCAGATATTTCGAAGCCGACAGCTTAGCGATTACTTGCTAGCCTTTACAGTCACGAAACATCGCTGTGTTCTGACCGCGTACCGCGAAAGACAGCAATACCCTGTGTACTGAGCGCATACACTGCACATACCCGCCACGGATCCCTGCACACACAACACGGCGGCGAAACATAGCAGACGCCAGACGATGCTGGGGCGGAAGAAATGGCAGCCTCATTGTGAAATTTGTTAAGGGTGAGGAGTACAAAACGGAAGTGAAGGTGACAAGGGGGGAAAGTAGGCGAGAGGGTAAAGTATGGCAGAGTATTGAATACTACGGCACAGTCTTGCATACAGCAAGGGGCAGGAAAGGGAAATGAGGGTGGTGAAGAAGGAAAGGAAAAGGGCAACCCCACCAGCTTCACCGCTTCCTCAGTCTTCGCACCAGTAGTGCGCAGCTGCCCCCTTTTCTATTTTACAGTGAAAAATGTTACGAGACCACAAGGTCGCAGGCAGCGTAGTTGTCCACTGCCGCTTCCGGTGCCTGTAACCACTATCGCTCGAAATGAGAAAAGAGAAACTGAGAACCAAAGACACCAAGGACGTGATGGAATTCAAACTCGGGTCCCCTGCGTGCCAGCCCAGTGTTCTACCACTGAGCCACGCCACTGCTTGAAACTCTGTTGCAAACTGACACTAGGCAGGCTTGATGTCGGAAAGGGATCCCATTAATATGAGTATTAAAGCGTTTCAGAATGGCCAAGGAACAATTAGGCGTCAAAAGATGCGAATTGCATAACAAGTGGGTCGTTGAATGCTTCGACCCGTTACTAAAGTTTCAGCCATAATTCTTCATCGTCGTCAGCCACAGCATGAAAAAATTGCACAAATTCCCTTACAAGTGTGTAGAGGGTATCAAGCTTCTTCGAAGAATAATGAAAGATAGCATAGTTAATGCCTTCGTACTACACAAAAATTGTGATGATTTATGGCGTAGTTGGTATCTTCCAAGTGCGCTTATAGCAGTAGCCCAAAGAGTGTTATAAAAAGGCTCCAGAACGCCGCTGAACACATCGCGTGGAGCGTAATCCGAAATGAGCACCGGCAGCGTGTTCAGCCAGCCGCTGACCTGTGATTCGTCCACTTTCTTACTTTCACCGCTAACAACTTTGTACCCTAGGCAGTGCCGTTCCTTAAAACGGTGCAGCCACCCACCAGAAGCTTGAAAGTCGTCGATTCTAAGGGAAAATGCAATGTTGTCCGTATCACCTTTCGCGTATCACCTTCGCGTATCACCTTCCTGTCTTTTCGCGTATCACCTTCCTGTCTATGTTGTTGCCAGCTGCTGTGACTTTGCGAAACTATGTCAGCAGGACCTCTTCCAGCTTCACGTGGGTAATGCGAAGCAGTCTTTGCCTGCTTCACATTAGCGCCGAAGTGCTGTGCATTCTTCAACACAACGTCTCACGGCCCAACAATGGTGCAGAGTGTCGATAGCGCTATGACTAACTCCTTTGCCAAGTCGGCGCGTTTCCTCTTGGGGTGTTCGTCGACTTTCCTCAGTATTTCAATTTTCTCCTTAAAGGAAAGGGCCTTCCGCTTCTGAGACATGTCCACTCATGCTTTGGTCTCCCAGCATACGAGCAGCAACTGATACGGATTATGCAGCGGCGGCGAGACGAGCACAGAACACCAACATGAGTGACGAGAATGAGAGCCTCTATGCACGCGCCCGCACCACATCCACGTGAAGTCACGGTCGCGCAGCGTAGTCACGTAGCGATCAAAAAGAAAAAAACACACACACACACATACAATAGCCAATTATCTGCGAGAAAATAGCTGACGTACCAAATTCGTCAGACACATGACCCAGCCTGGAAACGAGATAGGAGGACCCGCTCTGCCATGCCGCATACCTCGGCTCGACTCTCCTCCTCGCAGGCTCGTATCTCAAGCAAGCATGCTCAAGCATGAGATGTTTTTCCTTTCTCGTCGGTAGGCGTAGCCGTTTCTACGGGGAGGAGGTGAGGAGAGATTTCGATGCTTCTCCACGCTGCTGCGAGGCTCGGGCAGCTCAGGAGGTGAAGGCAATCGAGGTGAAAAAAAAAAAAACCCCACCAACCGCCGCGGTGGTCTCTGCCCATTTTGAGACCAGCCATGTCGCTCTGCTTGCGTGCAGCGGTCACTCGCGTGTTTGTATAATCCGAATTGGCTAGGGAAACTGTTCATATAACACCGAATTACCGTGTATTATAAACGACGCAGCCCATCCAACACAACCTCCAAATTCGTATCATGGCAAAATCCGTATCAACTGTAATCGTATCATCGAGATTCTACTGTAGAGTCTTATAGATACAGTGTTAGAAATAAACCTTTATATTAATTTTTCGTATATAACAAACTTATTTTGGTGTAAGATAAAACTTTGTTATTACGAGATTTGAGTATATTGTGTAAATTTGATGCATTTACATACAGGTCTTCATAAGTCACACCTGAAAGCATTAAAAATTTGAAAACAGCAGAATGGGTTAGGAAACATATGCAGATATCCCATTAAGAGATAAAAATAGGCCTCGAAGGGCCACACAACGTGTAGGAGAGACCACTGGTCTCTCCTACACGTTGGAGCAACGAAATGGATACCAAGGGATGGCGAGAGCACCATATTCCGGTAAAAAGTTGGGTGGGGTGGTGAAATTAATAAATTTCCTGGCCTTGCCTCATGCAGGAGACCTCACACAGGACAGCGTGAATTGGAGATTGTTGGGAGCGGCCTTCGTTATGCCGTGGATGATGATAGTAATGCCAAAGGTAAGTCAGTAGCAAAGGATGCATTTATTAGTTTAGGTGACATTTTTTAGGTTATAATAAGCTTTGTTATGAACCGCCCTTCGAATAAACAGGATTACTGGGCACCACCATACAAAAAAATGTTTTGTTTTTTCCAAAAGATCGATCAGCGCGCTAGTTCGCACGCACGCATTTATTTTCAAGGCTTATTCAGTGCAGTATAAAAAAATGGACGCTAGAAACTACAAAAAAATGCACTTACTTACAACTGAAAAGTTCTAACCATACACAATCCAAAAACTGGTCAGCCTTACAAAATTATGTAAAAGAGGTACTGAAATTCAACAAGTGTTGCCTCCTTTACAAAAAATAAATAAATAAAAGGCCACATTTCTCACACACACCTGGCTGTACTTGCGGAAAAGTCCGCGGAGTTCCTCCATGTGGAAGAGAAGCTCTGGGAGTTGCCGGTCGAGCAGGTCTTCCCCTTGGAGGCTCCGCGACCGCCCCGGAGCGCGAGACGGCGGTCCCAGTTCATTGTGCCGCACGAGCCAGCACACTTCGTCACGTGCCAGAGAGAGCCCCATCAGCACGTATAAGGCCTGTATAGCAACGAAGCAAAGTCAGAAATTTTTATTTCGGCCACAGTTAGGCTTCTAAATGACACAACAGAAAGTACGAAGCGACACCTGATATTAGAAAATTTCCGGTTTTAGTTGCTTGCTACGGTGTTTACCTATTCTCACAGCGATGTCAATTTTGCGCAGAATACAATGCTGAATCCTGATGACAAACAACAAGCCCAGCACCACGTAATTTTAGCATGCAGTTTAAGTTTGTTAATTTTGATTTCACAGTAGCAAAAAGATGTCCGATATAAGTGAACCTCACGTTATCCAGAGTATCAAGAATACTATCAACATGATCACCAATAGCACGCAGGCTTTCTGGCTTTCACGTCAACACCATGAGGTTCGTTTTATAGGACAGCAATGGGTTTTCAGTTTGTGGTTTCACCCTTTCCAATCACTCAAGCTCACCTTTGGTCCCAGCAAACCGGGCTGCTCGGCCAGCACGAGTGCGAGCTCCTTGAGGGCCGAGCGGAGGAACTTGCGCCGCTCGCGGTGGACCAGGGGTGCCGACTGCACGGCCTGGCCAAGGGCCTCCTTGACCTCGGAGGCCCGCTTGCCGTGACCTTTTAGGCCCTCGAAAAACTGCTGTGCGTACGGGTGCACGGCAAGCAGCTCGTCACGAAACAGCGTGAGGGCCCAGCCATTGGACAGGGCCTGGAGGAACAGCGCCTGGGCAGGGGGCTGCTGCAGGTACGGGTGAAGCAGCAGGAACCCCACTGTGCAAAAATAGAACCATCAACACCAAAGCTTTCAATAAGCCGAGTGTATACAGTCAAACCTCATTACAACAAAGTTGCATCTTCAAAAATTAAGTTTGTTATACCCGAAAATTCATTATGCAGGCACATTCTTAACACTATGACTATTGAAAGACTACTCTCAATTTCCTTTGTTACAACCAATATTCCGTGTTTGTTATATCGAGTTGAGAGCTTATACAGGCTCTGTATAAAAAGTTATGGGAAGAATTTTTTCTTCTGCAATTGCTTGTTGTAGCAAGCTCGCACCAAGTGTACTGTGGGGAGGGGGGGGGGGGAATGTGACCTTCAAGATGTGCCAAGTCCCAGTCACGTACATGCGTTCGTTCAGTCTAGATTGCGTTTTTACTAGAGCCCTCTTGCACAGCATTGTGCAAGCACACAAGGCAGCGAACGATTGAACAACAGTGGAACACCAAATTTTTCGTTTGCATGACCAGACCCGACCACCCGGCGATAATAACATTGCAACGATTTCCCCACTCCCTTACAGCCTTGCGTTGACATCAGCAGACCATTTTCCATTTCCAAAAGCGAAATCTTCCCTCAAAAGACAATACCGTGGGGCCCTGAGTGCTGTCAAAGGAGTTTGTAAGAGTACCTTTCAAAGGGTTGTGAAACAGTTTCCAAAAATTTTTCACTACCAGTGCATTCGGAATCCTGACCATCCTTTCAGCAATATTCCTTGCTTATTTTAACGCGACAGTGTTAAGGAGCTCGTTTCGCAGAAGCCGGCATTGATGGTTGTGAGCGAAAAATCATCATCTTCCGTGTGACCGAAAACTCTAGAAAGATGCAAATGAAGTAAATAATAAAAAAATTCAGGGTCCCAGTGAGGATTGAGCTGGGGTCGTTTGCGTGGCGAGAAAGTGTTCTACCACAGAGCCACACCTCTGCTTGGGAGATACAGTGAAAATAACTTTTTCGGCTAGGAAATGCAGTGAAAATAACTTTCATGCTTTACAAACACACACATCCTGCATACATGTTTCCCAATACAACACGAAATATTCCCGTAATAATGCATGGTACAAGTGTAGATTGCCATCGGGTGTCAGAATATGCGATTATCATAATGACTTCATGGTTTAAGGCTGGTCACCTACTACAAGAGGCCCACACGTTACTGCTCCTATTCCCTCAAGGCCACGTAATGGGTGCATATCAAGTTCGAAGTGATTTCATGCATCACGTGCTAGAAGTACACACTGGGGACAGGATATCGTTATTACGTTCAACTCCTAAAGACGAAGCTTAAGGATACCCAAATTTTTTCATCATACAGGTTTATTAAATAGCAACATAAGCACAATTTCAACTCCCCAGCCTGCTTTCCCTTCAACTTTCAGCTGACGTCTGTGGGGTCTCGAATTGGCAAGCGCATGCCACGCCACGCTCTTGGAGTGAACGGACACAGCAGACGCAGTTGGTACAAACCAAACAACATACATACACATTTATTTACCTAATTTCAGAATGACGATATCGTCCGCTGAATCGATACATCAATCGTTATCAACACGCTACCATACAAACAACACAACACAATAGCACGACAAACACACAGTACCCAAGGTGGTGTCGCCAACGCCTGACTCACCACGTGGGCTCCCCGGCGCGCAGGCCTGCGGTGCCACGCGCCGAGGACCCAGGTTAGAGACATACCGTTTGCGGCAACCGCCACGCGCAGAAGAGCCTCGCTCAACTCTCGCCCGCCACCAAGGCCTGCCTTCCGCCAGGGGTCACCGCCGGCCCTGCCACTCTACCAACATGGTACTAAATGCGAACATAACGCCATCTATTGCCCGGCGGTCGTCACCCAAAATGCGGCCTTGGGGCGAGACACGTGCACGGCGCAAACAACGTTTCAGAGGGTGTCAGCACCCCCACATTCCCCTAACCTTAAATCAAACCATATCCCGAAAACAAAGATCAGCTACACAAGCTTAAACAAAAAAAAAATGACATCGCATGTCCATAATGTCTTTGCACTACGACACTGCCGCCGGTCGACACTGCTGCACTGTCCGGCTCGACTTCACCTCAGTACCGGCCCCACAACAGCAACGTTGCCATCGGCGTGACGAACCGTCGCTAGCGCCGACACGTCTTCCAGTTGGGACCAGTACTCCCGAAGGCGTCGGACTGCTGGCAGTTGCGCAGGTCTCAGGCATCTCCATTGCCCGACCTCACGACCGCATTCCTGGCCAGCGACGCTGACGATGTGCAGAAGACAGCCGGCTGTGGATGACATCCCTCTCGCTGAATACATCAACAACAACAACAACAAAAAAAAAACTCGAAAGAAACAATGGAGCAAGGCCTAGGGAAGGGAGCTTCGGGCTTTTCAGCCACGTGGTACGATGGTCAGTACGGCAAGCTAATACATCGGCGGAGGCCGAGACGCCCATCAAAATAAAACAAGAATCACTTTTCCTAACTCGTGCATCGCAAGATAAAAAAAAAAAACAAGTGAGGGAAGCAGAGCGCAACACCTCAATGCCACGATCCACCTAGTTGTGCCACGTGCGACAGGCGCCTGCCCAGAGCCTTAGGCCTAATGAGTCGCTCAGCAAGAACCAGCATCCAAACAGCACCCAGCTTAGGCACAGAAGAGGCAGCCCCGAGGAGACATCCACTCTGTGAGGTGACCCTATCGCTCGCCACACACAGCAGCTTACCGAGCGATCGGCGTCCACCACCCCGGGCGGTGTCACAACGCCCCGGCGTCGAGCCGCAATACAAGTCAGCAACGACGCCCGGCTCCCTGAGCCCATAGAGATAGAAGAAGCTATTTACAGAAAAACGGACCACCCACGAGACTTCCGTACTCACTCGCTTCGGGCCTGGCCTGCAAACCACATGCTCTAGGCCTTCTCACCCCAGGATGCAGACCGCATGGTTCTCGTCATAATTCAACAACGGTTTTGAAACTAACACAAACAAAAAAGAACAACAATTGCGACCAAAAAAAACATTGAAATTTCCACCTGCCGACAAAGTCAAACACGTTAAAAACAGATCTCTTCACTTCTCAACAGAGCACACCGCTGACGCTAATAAAGAAGTCCCCTAGGCCTACTTTACCCCGGCTCTAACAAAAGCTTGTACCGAACCGCAAAAACTGTCGTCCGATACTCCAAGAGCTCCACGTTGGGCAGCCAGTGTGAGGTCTCGAATGGCGAACGAGCACCACGCCACGCTCTTGGAGTGAACAGACACAGCAGACACAGTCGGTACAAACCAAAGAACAATACACAGTTATTTACCTAAGTTATAACGTCGATATCGTCCGCCAAATCGTTACATCAATCGTGATCAACCCACTAAGTGAACGTGATCAACCCCTTACAATCAATTTCCATACACTGTAACACATTGCAAACACATAATAGCAAAAGAGCACACAAAAGGCGGCGTCGCCAACGCTTGACTTACCACGTGGGCCCCCGGCACGCAGGCTTGCGATGCCACGCGCCAAGGACCCAGGTTAGAGACAACCGTTCGCAGCAATCGTCACGCGCAGAAGAGCCTCGCTCAACTCTCGCCCGCCACCAAGGCCTGCCTTCCGCCAGGGGTCACCGCCGGCGCTACCACTCTACCAACAGTGGTACTCAACGCGAACATAACGCCATCTATCGTTCGGCGGTCGTCACCCAAAATGCGGCCTTGGGGCGAGACACGTGCGCCACACGGCACAAGCAACTTTACAGAGGGTGTCAGCACCCCCACACGTCTTATCAAGTCAGCCAGTCAGAAGTCTCGGTCATGACTATATTAAACGCGAGATGAGACTGGGATTGAGAAAAGAGGCAAAAGTTGAAGCTCGGTATGACAGAAAATACAAACCTGCAAAACAGTGGCTTACTGAACTGAATGTGCTGAACACTTTAAACGTATAGGTTACTCGCAAAGAGAATGCACTTGAACTTGGCAAAAGTAAGCCAAGGATGTGGGGATACAATAAGGTACAGAGTGTGAGGCATGTTCTACTGATGCAGAACGAATATATGGCACATCAGACAAAGGATGCCTTCGTGCTCTAGTAATTCGACTTATACAAGATGACAATACCAACCTGAACCAAATGCAAAAAGCCTGTTAATCTCAATCAGCATTACTGGTACATGTAACATCAGAAAGTATTTTGGCATTCCCCTCCCCATGTTAAACCGAAGAAGACTGTGTTAGGACTCGCATTAGTAGGAATCACATTAGTAAGCAATCGATGATGACGATTAGCAGGGTATGTGGCGCAAGGGCCATGGGTGGCCAAAGAGCACCATAATCAAGCAAATGGAAACGAATGAACAGTTAAGCAACCTGCACCACAGTACCATTTTGAAATGCGACACCTCAAGTAGCCCATAAAGAATAAATTACTGATCCCACCAGCCTTTTCTAGAAACCTTTACCAGTTCTATTTGCTACGAGTGGCATTCCTGTTAAATAGAAAGGAGTGTCTGAATTCATCATCCTCAGTAATAATGACGGCTACCCAAGAATTCAGCACAATATCAGCCATATGCTCAGTGACGCTTTGACATACAATGCCTAATTACTGCCACATGTTTCAAGCCTGACCTTTGTTCTCTTTACGTGCTTCCTTTGTTAATTGGAGCATTCATCTTGTGCCCTGACAGTTAATCTATCAAAACGCACTTTCAAGCTGTCAAGTGTAAGTGATGACTCTTTGTGTGGTACCTACAGCTTGCTTCACTTGAAAACTAAATTATTACTATGACAACCCATCCATCTCCAGCACAAAATACGTTAAGTGACACATACGGTAAACGACAAAGGCCGACAATACACGAGTTCTGTGCCAAACACCAACTTCTGCTTCATTTAGGTATGATGCTTTTAAATGAGATCGTGCAAATAGTAAATTTTAGTTTTGAAGGGAATTCGAACCTAGTAGTGATTTAGTATGAATCATTTCAAGTCGAACAGTATATATATCACACATTAAAAAAAAAATCACCGTATTAGTCATGACCCGCTTAATTTGCACAAAGTTTTTTTTTTAATTGAAAGAAGACATGAGAAAATGACATTCTTTTTGTTCAAAAGAAGTTGATGCCACTTTGAATAGTAGCTGGACTTGACTTTTGATAGAATGCAAGTGATAACCTGTGAAATATTTAATGTTTTGCAATTTAATATACTTAGAGCATAACTAGCATAACAAAGTTTATAAAATAAAAGAACAAAAAATAGAGTCTGGATCCACCTTGAAATAAATCTTTGCAGCAATGCAGATTCCCCTGGATACCTGTATTCAAGGTTCAGCACTTCTCCAGTGCAGTGAAACCACATTTACAAGAGCTACACAGAGACTAATACAGTCGAGCCCACATATAACGGCCCCACTTAAAACGAACTTTCGCTTAAAACGAACAATATCCGCATGACCGTCAAAATATACATTAGTTCAATGGCACAAAATCGCACCTACAACGAACGTCTCCGAGCGCCGCTGATCGGTTACAGCGAACGGAGTCAGCGGTCTGCCTACTTCCCGGGAAACCAATTTTGACCACCGATCAGGCATCGTCGAAGTGCCTATACATTCTTATTGTTAAACGCCGACCCTGCCTCCGCGACCCTCCAGTTGCCGCGTTCCCCAACCCATGGAGGAAGGAAAGCCGTTTCCTTCCTCCATGCCCCGACTGCTTTTTGTTAGGCACCCCTTCGTCCTTTGACCCCCCCCCCCCCCCCCCCCCCGCTATTCTGAGCACCCCGCATCGCTAGACGAATAAGTGATTCTAAGAGAGGGAAAAGAAGAGAAAAGTGAGCCCCGTAACTGTCTGCATCACGGTGCGGCACCTCAACAGTAGCTCACAGAGGATGGGGGTGAAGAAGGAATAAAAGGATAGAAGTAAAGGTATAGAGAAAGAGAGATGCGCTAGGCCAGCGAGCGAGGACATCTCGAGGGGATAGGAAAGATGGAAACACGGTCACAGGAGTCCAAGGACGGGGCACCACTTGCGAGAGCTTTTGTCGGCGTCAGGCGATGGCGTAGAGCAAGTCCAGTGGGTCAGAGCTACGCTGTCATCGGAGATCGGCGTCAGGAGATGACGTAGGGCCAGCCCAGTCGGCAAGAGCTGCGCTGACGTCGGAGATCGCGAGGGCACAACGAGGCCCATGTTTTCACATTGCCACCGATCTTTCAAAGACCAGTTGGCCATCTACCCTGTTTTTGATCGCTGGCACTGTCGTTGGCGTCGCCGGCCTGGAGTGACCAGACCATTTACCAACATCGTCAGCCACCGACTGTATCCGATACGCGGCGTCTGGTGCATGCGCGTACGCTACCCCACCAAATCTGATAATTTGCGATTTGTTTTGTGCTTAGGACTTGTTCTCGTTCACTTCGCCTTTGACTCAGCATGTCCTCCGCGCGCGTGCGGGAGCGCGAAATCGGCTGTTAATTTGCGCGGAACAAATCGCGAAATATCGAAGTTCGTGAGGCCACGCCAACCCGCCGGCACAACAAGACGATTTTTCACCACGGCCACCGATTCTTTGAATACCGCCGCGTGCAGGCACTTTTTCCAAGTTTTTTTACGTGCGAGTTTCGCGGAGCTTTCAAGCAAGCTACCCAGCGTGCCTCCTTCTCGTGTGCTTTGGTTTTCAAGGTCGCCCTCGGATAGCGAGAACGGAAGAAATCGGATAGCGAGAACGACGAAAATTCGGAGCCATTGCCTCAAGCAGCTTATGCCATGGGCCTCGGCGAACGAGCACCCTGCCGTTTTAAATGAATTCGAGATTGCCCTTATTGCTTCTGCTCTTCAAAACACGTGCATCATGGACTTTTCGGGGCAAAAAAAGTTTGCGCTTTCACTCGCAACTTTTTTAAAAGCTGTGTTTCATTTACTACGAACTTTAGGATACAGCGAACAGATGCCGCATCAAGCTCAGGTTCGTTATAAGCGGGCTCGACTGTAACTGATAATAAGTAGTAACATACACCTATATGTTCATTGCGAATACTTCGAAATTTTCAATTATTAATATGTGAATTGAAGCGAATTGAAATACAGTAGTATTCGTTCAAATATATGAAGTGTTCGATCTTTCACACAGGCCTACTTTTTAATTTTAATGGCTCTTTTCATCGGCTGCAATGGCTACTGAGAACTAAAATTGAATTCTCGTGCTTCATGCGGACGCTTCGTGGGAACTTGACATCTTGGAAGCTTTACAAAGCATTGTGGCTGAAAGTAGATATTCATTAGGTTATTCTTATCTGTCTGCCATGCCAATGTGCTAAAGTGTTTGCATAATCATAAGAGCAGCAATAGCACCCTCCTGTTCAGATTGCGATTACCGATGTACAACAATAACTTTTTCATTAAATTATGAGACAATGGGCTCTAGATTAGCATATTTACTCATTCAACATGCCTTTTTGACAAATGCTTCCAGGATGTGTGCTTTAAACGAGGCAGGCCTACAGCCAATGTTTCTTCAAACAGAGCTCAGATTGCTAGGCAAGTTACCATAAACACTGGCACTAACTATATAGGCATTCACAGTTTACGATCCACTTTTAGGATGTAAAATACGTCCTGAAGTCGTTAACATGTCATCAGCAGACAGTCAGGAAAGAAAGTTAAAAAAATTATAAATTAAAATTCATTTCATTACGAGACAGCAGGATTGGGTGTGCTGGTGCAACATAATTGAGCGAGTGTATTGGTCCAAACGACGACGCTCTATGCGCCCCCTTCTGTCCTTTCTTACCTTTAGTGCTGATATGCACTCTAACAATTTCATTAGTTTTCAAGTGCCAGCACACCAGTGATTAGTGTTTTACAAATTATTACTGGCGCGGTTAGCTTCAGCAACAACACTGCTTCATTAGAGTTGGCAGTAATACATTCAAACCTCATTATAACAAAGTTGCACTTTACATAAAAAATGTTTGCATACCTGAAAATTTGTTATAAAGATATCTATTGCAAGGCTATTTCTCATTTACTTTGTTATAGCCAATATTTCATTATATACAGTTTTGTTATATTGAGCTTTGAGTGTAGTTGCAAATCGACCAGTTTAGTGCTTAGGTGTTGAATGCAGCAATGATAATGCGAGCACTGGCATGACAAGTGGCACCATCTAGTAGCAGATTGCAGATATTGACCTGCTTGTGGGTATGCAAACGGTCGGTGCAAAGTATTGCTCCAAGTTTTCACCCTCCAAAGTTGGGATGCACAGCATACATGAGAGAAAAATGGAATCACCTCTCAGTAAACGGAACTCCTGTTAAATGTAACATATTTTCTTGGTCCCTTCAACTTCGGTTTGCTGAGAGTCTACTGTATTTTTAATCTCCCCCATGAGAGATGATTATGTCGTTGCCGACACTCTCATGGTGCTACTCTGATGGCCCCGTTTCTCCTCTCGTGCTTGCTGGCTCTTCTTCCTCATCTGGTGGTCTGCCAGTGCTCGCGATAGATTCAGCAGTCACAGCAGCTGAGGGAGGATAGAAGTGCTCGAAAGCCACAATAAACCCTAAATCAAGCATTTTGTTGAAAACTATCAATACCGAAAAATCTGCCGATGTTATGGCTCACACTACTTACAACGCTCACAAATTTTGCAGGAACAGCCAAAGGGGCAAACAAATTGCTTGACAGCACAAATGCAACATATGATACCATTGAAATCGCACACAAGAAAATAAATTTACTACCAGTCAAACATGCTCCCTACTCACATATAATCCAGCGCTCCATGGTCTCCAGGGAGAGGTATTCACAGGGCATCTACAATGTAATGCAAGATAAATCAGTTTTATCTCACGATTTTGGCACAGATACATAAATTTACACCATAAATGAGATATTTTTTCACTGCAATCCTTCCTTAGGTTGGTTGGTAACAACTTTACTGCTAGTCCTGCAGAAATTTCACCAAGCGGGCCTAGGTTCATTATGTGGAGTCATCGAGGCTTTGGATGCCCCTTATTTTCCGTGCTGTTATACTCAAGTAGGTTTAATATTGCTTAATTAGAAAGAAAAGGTATTCAAGACAAACAATGATTACATCTGTGGTTTTTTTCTTTCAAAGTTTTCTTTTTATTTGTTTTATGAGTTTTTCCCAACATCACTGCATTTTGTGCCAGTCACACATGCGAAAACACACCGATTCTGAACCAGCACCCACCGTCTCAGTCTGTGCGGGTGTGAGCATTTGTGCGGGTGTCACCAGAAGGCTGAGCATTTGGCTCTTGCGCCACTCGTCGGCAGTGAGGTTGCGCCGAGGAAACACCTGTTGGAGCGACATAAGGGCCTGGAAGAGGGTCTGCAAAAGAGAAAAAAATAAAATTGCTTTTATTAGTCAGGATGTTGACCCACAGCAATAAAGAGAAAGACATTCATCATGGGAAAACGATGACAGCGTACAGAAACGCTGTCATTGTGTAGGGGAATTCTAAGATTTCAAAATGCTTCATCGGTTCTGGTTTTCTGCACAATAAGTAAAGCAATACATTCCCCAACGAATTTTTCAGACTCCAAAAATTCGGACTTGTTAGATATTTCTGACTTCACAAATGCACGATCAAGGTTCCCATCACACGAATGCATTTCCGCTACAAATTTTTTTGAACGAATTCATGTTCGAAAGTTCAATTTTCCAAACTAAATCGTTTGTTTTGAGCTATCCTGCTCGATATTGAGAGCCGCCATATTAGATTTTTTTTTGGCTTGCTCAAGTTTGGCTTGCAGTGGCTAGTTGTGTGGCCTCCAAGATGGGAAGCGCGCACTATCTTTCAGTTTCAGAGCTCAGATCTGATCTTCCTTGGGTAGAAAAATGGCAACACCTTTCTTGTTCAGTCCGCCTTATCATCATCATTATTACGCCGGTAGGTTATTTTTTTATTTTCTGGGCGTTTGTTTTTCTCGTCATTGCACAGTGGTCATGTCAGTGGTGCACGAAGTGTTCAAGCCATCGTGCACGTCACATGCTCGCTGCTGTACTCACTAGCAGGCTGTGGTCACGGTGCTCGGCCACTGACTTGGAACACATGGGTTCGATCCCGGCCGCGATGGTAGCGTTTTGATGGTGGGGAAATGGACGCTCACGTACTGTGCGGCGTCCGTGCAGATAAAAGACGTCTAGACCTTGTTAAATCCCACCGAACAGTCAATACGTCGCATCCATCTTTTTGCGACCGGCATCGAGTTTCCTTTCCAAGGAGCCACCAACTTTGCCGCCCGTAACAGTTGGCGGCAGCAATAGTCAACGCGCTTGCCAACGATGGTAAAGTAGCCCAAGTAGAACCAAATTTGCTCGTCCCCGAGAACAGCATGAAGAATAGCACTATTTGGGATTTTTTTTTTTCCAGGTTTTTTGTAAACTAAATATACTTCATTTTCACCGCATGACAATTTTTTCAGACTGTTCGATCTTTCGGATTATTTTGTCGTCCCCGCTAGGTCCAGAAAATCGGTCGGAGACTACTTTGCACCACAGTGGGTGGCACATGGCTATACAAGTCTGCATGATCTTCATCAGCCGCTCACATCACCCCATCACCTTGCCATGTTCTTCGGGCAACATGCTCAGAAAAAACGGATAAGATCATGGCCACGCCAACACAGAATAGAAATGTCACAGCATAAACGGTGCCGCATTACTAAAGAAAGCCTAGCAATTACAAGTGAAATCTCTCAGACATTACACCCCTGGTAAACAAGACTTGCACAAACACTAAATGCATAGTTATTGCAACAACGGCTATGTTCCCCTGGTCAAGCTCCGCACAACCAGGTGCTTCCGCCATATGAGTCACTACCGTTTACACCTTTGGTAACACCACAGTTATTTGTAAATGCCAAGAAGTTTGGAACTAAAAAAAAAGTTGTTAAATATGGCAGCTACACACTATTGATGCCAAACCTGAAGGAAGAATGACACGTTAGTTGGCCTGTGTTGTTTCTTTATTTCTTCTTTTTTTTTTCTCCTCTTTCTGTTTTTTTGTTTGTTGTACCTCTTTTTCATTATTCTGATTCCATTTCTTTATTTCTCTCTCTATTTCTTCTGCTTTTTTTTTTTTTTTTTTACCATTAGCCCCGCCGCGGTGGTCTAGTGGCTAAGGTACTCGGCTGCTGACCCGCAGGTCGCGGGTTCGAATCCCGGCTGCGGCGGCTGCATTTCCGATGGAGGCGGAAATGTTGTAGGCCCGTGTGCTCAGATTTGGGTGCACGTTAAAGAACCCCAGGTGGTCGAAATTTCCGTAGCCCTCCACTACGGCGTCTCTCATAATCATATGGTGGTTTTGGGACGTTAAACCCGACATTTCAATTTGCTTTTTACCATTATTTCTTTTTCTTCTCCTTCTTGCTCACTCTGTTTTGTTCTCAATGTTTTTTTACTGTACGCTCAAACCTCATTTTAACAAAGTTGTATATTACACAACAATAAGTTTGTTATAACCAAAAACTTGTTATAAAGATATATTTCTAACACTACATTTATTGCAAGATTGGTCTTCATTCTCTGCATTATAACCAATAGTTCGTTACGTCCGGGTTTGCTATATCAGCATTCGAGCAAATTTTTATTTCTCTCTCCTCTATTTTTTTCTTTGTGTCTTTTCTTCCTGTCTCTCTCTTTCTTTTTTTTCATGTCTTTATTCTCTTTGTTTCTCTCTATTTTTCTTTCATTTTTTATTGATTTCTGTGTATCTATTGCTTTCTCTGCATTTATCTTCTTCCTTCTCCCACTATCTTTTTTTTCTATCTCTTTCTGTATCACTCTCTCTCCCTCTTTAACTTGTGTCATGTGCTCCACTATATCAAGCAAGGTTTTCATTTAACGCTTGCACGTGCTGTACTCAGTTGGAGGCGCTTGCCCAGTTTCTGCAACAAGTATCTACAAGCGAGTTTTTGCAACACTGCATAAATATACAGCGAGCAACAACAGCTTCTCCGATCAAACCTATCAATATCTGCCATATCTACCACCAGTACAGACACATGCATACGTAGGCTAAAAGAAAAAGCGAGATTGTGGTCGAGTCTACGTGAAAAAAAAAAAAAAACAAGAAAAATGGCAGCGAGAGATTGTTCAATATTGGAGAAGATTCCTTGCCGGCATTGTGACAATGCTCTACAAAAAAGATGGGGTGTTACACGCTGATCAAGCCTGCGTTCACATGCGGCAAATGCTTTTCTAATGTTTTTCAGAAAGCACATCTATTTATGTTTGGCTCAAAACCGCAACACTTAACAAATTGCACTAAACTATGCCGTTGTCTCTAGTAGCCTCATCCTCCTTTGCTATCTCTTGGTAAGGCAAGTGCTCCATCACAACAAACAAGGGCCAGGTGCCCTGCTCCAACATTATCAAGCTTCGGAAATCATAAGATGGTAGCCATTCCAGAAGTGCATGTATCTCAGCCTCGCTGTTTTAGCAGAGTGCTAAATGTTGAAATGCTTGGAAGAAAATGAAAAAGGGAAAGTGGCAGTGTTCTGTGAAAGACAGCCCACAGTCTGACAGTGAAAACGGCACAATTAAAGAGAGTGGTACATGAGGTCGTGGAATTGAGGCTTGTGGTGGGTACAGCCAATACGGGTTAAGAATTTCAAATTTGTGCTTAAAAAGGTTTATGTTGAGCAGTATACTTCAGTAGGTTCTAGTCACCAATAGCGAGATAACCTTTCAGAATCCACAGATGTAGGTGGAATTATCGACCTCACCTTGGAATGTGGCACGAACTCGTCGGCGAGCTTCTTGAGAGGCGGATCGTACTCGATGATGAGCTGTCCCAGGCGAGGAAAGCTGTTGTCGCTGTGGCCGTGAGTCATCTCGTGGGCCGTGTTGAAGAGGCCGAGCACTGCTTTTCGGTCTTCGACGCGCGACAGTAGGATCATCAACGTCACGTACGCTGCCACCAAGTCCAGGTACGCTTTGGTTACGTCGAAGTTCAGTGTCTATGCAGGGAAAGGGTCGAGAGTTGGAACACCATATCAAATCACGCTGTCGTAATAGAAGATTTGAAATCACAGCCCCGTGTGCTCATACCCAGGGCTGTAACTTTCACAACATTTTTTGGCCATGCCAGGCCCTTGCACAAAAAAAGAAACAGCATGGATCATCAAGAGAAAACAGAACTGGTGCTCCAGCCCCAACTAATAGACAAAATGTGATGTGAAGACATCCTGCATTAATTTCTATCGATAGGCCTAACTATGTCTAACGCATCTTGACCAGCAAAACTTGACACATGCCGTCCAGCATGTTCGTGAGAGCACATCCTACCAAACTGCAACACAATACACTGGTTGCTCATCTGTATGACCACCACTGTTTCTTATCGTTGTGCAAGGTAAACCTTGGGCTTCATCTGGCGTATCTAAGAACGTAAGCATAATTTTTGTCACGTCATGTCTTGCTTAGCATGTATGGCCAATGCGACTATGAAGCGACGCCAGGATGTCACGCAGCGTGGTGCCATCTCTCAAAGAACATGGCAAACGGTGCCACTAAACTGTTGCCTCCAGGATCAGCTCTGGCAGCACTCCATCAAATTGCCCACCACTGGTGTTCAAAAGAGCGCGGGCTTGGCGATGGCATTTAAGGGAAGGTGCAAGTCGAAAAAAACGTGTGTTTTTAATAACATGTTTTTCGTTTTTGCTTGCTTTCTTCACGAGGTCAGTTTCTCTACATTTACGACGAAAAAAAAATTGAAGATTGTAATTAACCTTGAAGTAGATCAGAAGTGCTTTTGAAGAGAACAAGGTGGCCACTAAAAAACTAAAAAGAGTTCATTGTCTAGGGTCCCCTGAAAATTGTCACCTGCCTGCTTTCCATTGCATTTCGCACAAGGGGTTTACTAACGCCACATGCTCAAAATAACCATGATTTGCAAGCTCTCATGATGGAAGAAATCAACATAAAAGCCATACCTTTCCCACACAAATGATCTTTCACTTATACCTTTAAAATGCATTTTTCTCAATGTCCATTTTTGTGCAACTTCTTGGGTCTGGACATCATGAGTTTGGTCCTTCTGACAGCCTGATCGGGATAACATTTTGCCCACATATTCCTTCACATGTGAAGGGTGCAAGTATCTCCTTTAAAACTTGATATCACCGGTATAATTATTACGAGTCTAAAGCAAGCAATTAGTATGAACTGAGGATTCTAAGAATTCTCACACTACAATTTTTCTTGTCCATCAGAATGTTTTTCACACTCTTTCTTGATGGTTATTTGCATTCTACAGTTAATGTGGAGTAATATGAGCTTTTAATGGAGCACAATCATAAATGGTGAGGGGGCATACAAAGTTTGTCCAGAATAAATTATAGTTTACACACTGTCGTGGCACGAAATGAAAACTGTGCAACTTACTATAAAAAAATTTACATATTTGAAATCAGCATAAAAGCCCATATATACAACAAAAATTTCATTGCCCTAGGCTACAGATTACCGCAACTTTTTTTCCGAATCACATGTCCCCTTGAAAGAGCAAGTGTACAGTGCCTTATCTGCCTTTTGAACATTGCTTTTGCAAATGACAAAGTTTCACCAAACAAGAATTCAAGTGATAGAGCAAACAAACACTACAAGAAACTATGAAGTAATATTTTTCCGTAATTTCTTTGAACCATTCCTAGAATTAATATTGAAGTCTTGCATAAAGGGTTGACTGCCAAAGACTACAATTTTTTTTTTAGCTGTTGGGCTGATTGCTCGGGTGTCCTGTTTAATTCTAGCAACGATGCCTGGATAATCTGGCCTGAGAGCCAATGTGTTCTCTCGAGTTGATGGACGGCAGCGCTGGCTTTTAGCTCGAGGTCATCTGAAGGCCAGCGAAAAAAGGAGTCAAAAGCAATTCGTATTTAAAAATCAGCAAAAACTAGCGAGCTGAAGACATTGTGACAAGCAACAGAAAAACTATTTTAATAGCTGACTTGGCAAACGCGACAAGCTCCAACTCACTACTAATAAGCAGAACTTCTTATTGTGATCGTAATTAAAGGATGCATCATGAAAGTACTCACAATGTCCAGATGAAGCTGAAAGGAGTCTATGGTGGTGAGCAGCTCATTGACGTGATCCTGCAAAAGAAATTAGTCATTTAGCATACTCAACAATGTCATCTGTATCACATCAAAAACCAAGCTGGAGCGCTGTCAAAAGTACAAAATTATACAAAGACAACGTCCTTACACAGCAGACTATAGCTGCAGGTGAAACTGCCCGATTATTGATAGGACTAAGGAGCGAAGAATTTCAGCTCGGCTAAGGACGCAATACACACTGCCACATGGCCGTGTGCATATAAACAAGACAACCAGCTTCAATCATAAATAATGCTTACTAGTTGCTCTCCGTCCTCAACACACACACACACAAAAAAAACTTATGATAAAAACAGTCCCTGCAATTGTCTCATATCACGCAAAGGATAGAACGATAGGTACCTTTGTTGATTTTATTAAGATAAAATGTTGCGTGAACACTTTCAAGGCCTACAGAAGTGGCACTGAGCCACAGAAGTGATTCGGTTTCGACTAAGCATATTGCATTACTTGTAGCATCACTCAATAGTGATGCAGAGTGCTCTGAAAGACTCTGTGCTAAGTAATTGATTACAACATTGCTTCAGTAAAGTATGCGACGAAGGTGATAAGCATGTGGCAGTCAGATGGTCATTAGGCAATGTAGATCGAACCAACATATTTAGAGGGGGTGTTCATTCGAACCATTGGCCGAGTAAGCTACAGCAGTGTTTCCATATTTTCATTCATGTAAGCCCCGCTTATGATTGGAGAATTAAACATTTGCTGCACAACACAATCACATAGAAAGCACTGCCGTAACAGTGCGGTCCTGTCCTGTGGTCATTTTCAGCATTTAATGCAGGAAACATCCACGCGGTAACGTACCTTTGGCTCGCAAATTGAAATGCGTAGCTTCCTTACCCTAAAGTCGAGGAGGTCGACAAATGTGTAGTAGTATAGTGACAATGACTTCATGATGTCCTGACGAATGTTGAACACTGCGGACAGCTGGGCCTGCAAACAAAAACGCAATCAGAAGTGGCGGGTGAATCACTTTAGATCAGAAATTTAATCATCAATTGCACTGATTCGTTTAATGCTTTCGCCTATAAAATGCATCCCTGTATTTCGGTAATCTAATGTCATATTCTCAAAGTATGTTTCGGTCACAGTATAGTGAACAGATGTGCAACCAAGCCCTTAGTAGGCTTGAAGGCCTGCAATGTATTTGACATTCCGTCTCTCTCAAAGGGGCACTGACACACAAATTTAGGACCTTGTCTTTTTCTGTTGCAGCAAGTACCTAACAACCCACTTATCGCTGCGGGAGAGCTCGTTTGCTCAAGTGTGTGATGGTTAATTGTTTGAAGATTGTTTAATAGACCTCACTCGCAGCTTCCGTTTCAGGCAGCGCCGAGTAAAGCGGGACCCAAAGTGGAGTTTGTGTAAACATAGGTGGCTACATGAATTCACAATAACGCATGCACATGAGTACTGCATTAACAATTCTTTTTAACAAGGACTTTCAGGTTGCTGCATAATTCTCTCTGATGCCTTGTGAATACAAGTGACCCCCCAAAAATGCACTGCTGAGGCGAGGACATACTTTTCTACACCCGTGCAAGCCTGCCCTTCTTTCCGCTGAAAAGGTCTGCTAGGAGAGAGTGCTCGCAAGGATCGTGGCAGCCAACACAAACTCATGACGAAGGAGGCAGTTCGGTTGTTTACCCGAAACCCTAAGGTTTATTTTGGGTGAAGTTCTGCGACACACACTTTAAAGGGGTACTGACACAAAATTCAAAAACCGAAGGAGCCTGCTGGGTCGATTTTTGTGAACATTCGTATATCATCTGCAAGATATTAACAGTGAATATAGCTTAGAAGGTATTTTAAATTAATTTTGAAGTTTGCGTGAGCGACCAACTCCATAGCGCTACAGACACCATCGTAGGGGACCCTGAGGTGACCCCCTACTTCCCTCATGTCACCAAGCTACGGTCAACAAAACAAGTTATGATGACATCATAGCCGCCACTTTTTTTTGCCGCGTTAGTTCCCGCAGTCTATATTTCTCAGCAGCTGGTTGCGGGTGCGTGGCCGTGGCACACGCTTATAAAGTTGTGTCTGGCGACATTCCAGTCCCGTTTCCTTTTCGAAAGTAATTCTTTATGCAAACCGTGCGGAAGTGCATCACAGTTCTGTGTGCTGACATGGTCAAGAGCTGCATACGCTAGGTGGCAACAGTTACACCATGTTTTTGGAACTCCCTCAAACTGTAACTCAAACTGATCGATAATGAGGGGCCTGTAATTAATCATATGTCGCGTGCTGCAGTAAACGATGCGTCATGTCATCACTAACAGGCCGCCAGCAAGGCACTGCAGCAGAAAAACGCGAGGCCAAGGTTTTTGTGTCAGTACCTTTTTAAAATTGATTTTCTACATGTTCTAGGCTATATTATCCATTAATATTTTGTAGATGATGCAAGTGTGTCCACACAAGTCTATCCCACAAGTTATCTTGCTTTCAAAATTTTGTGCCTATAATTCTTTGAAGGACCACTGAAAAACCCCACTGTACAAAATCTGTGAAGAGAAAACTGCCCACTTGTACGATGTGAACATGCTGCCTCCATAATTTTGTGAATAAGTGCTGTAATAATGACGTTAGAGGGGATATCACAATAATTTCACCTGGTTTTGGTTTTTCAATAGGCCTTGCTATCCTTCTACTCTGTGTAGTGGGGTAAGTGCAGACAGTCATGCCCACTTGGTCAATGTAACACTACGCAAGTGATCACGTCATTTGGGTGCAGCCCACAACTGAGAAAGGCTTTCTTTCTCCACATGCAGCTCTTGTCAGAGCTCCATGGCGAGGAAGCACAGTCCACTGGCGAGGTAAACAAACGTATGACAACTGCGTGGCCAAAACTGCACCACCGCAGGGCTAAGGCACCATTTCTGTAGAGCAGAGGACCCCATGAGGAAGCCAGCGCTACCCAACATTGCCCATGGGCAAGGTTCAATCACTTCACGGGCAAAGATGAACAGGAGTTAGAAAAGAGTATGTGAATCGTTTCTAAATATGTAGCATCTGGGAAGTTTGCAGCATTGCAATATTTGTGAAACGTGATTTCCCCAGTTTTCCAAATGAATAAGCAAACTTTTTTATAAGGTTAAAAAAAAGTCGAAGCCAGTTTACTGGCTCTTTAACACCAGGCTAACGTGACACTAACCGAATGTTGGTTCTTGCAACAGTTGAGTATGGCTCCGCCTTGCGGAACCCCACACGAAATCTGATATTGCCAAAACAGACTATTCCGAGAAAAGCTGCGCGTTTAATGCATGGTCTCTATGACAGACATTTTTCACTTAGTTTGCACATTCACATTGAAATTTTTAAGTGCCCTCATGCTGTGAATAACATTGCACAATTTCCCTTACATAGGAGCTGCGTTACATCAGCTAGACCTCTATCCACCAGACACCCATAATGAGTTATGTCTCCTTTTCAACACTACACTGATGCGTTTTAAAATTGTATTTTTTAAAGGTGCTACAGAGCTGTGGAATGCTTAACCCAGTCATGTTTAGCCTTCGTCACTTGCTGAATTTTTCTTACACATAGCTAAAAACTGAAATTCACTACATCTGGTTCTGTTCAGCCACCTCTGCATCATTTGCTCAAGACTCCTGCGGCAACTCTTTGAGGCTGCAGTACGGCGAAGAAACCAAAAATGACCACTCTGCATCATTTGCTCAAGACTCCTGCGGCAACTCTTTGAGGCTGCAGTACGGCGAAGAAACCAAAAATGAATCAAAAACACATTTTTTTTCATTTTTAGAGAGAATATTTCTCCGTTACATTTAAGTAGAGAAAGAAATGAGAGGAAGAGAACGTGGCTGACAACAAAACAGGAGTAAAACCTTAGGTGGACTTCAGTAGTACTTTACATCTGAGAGATCAGTAAACAAAATTTGCCAGAAAATGCGAGCTAGCCCCTCACTTTTAAAAACGAATACAGGAATGCTGCAACACATCCTTATTCTAATAGCGTTCAGCTATGTTAATGAGCCAAACTCCTTCTCTGGAAGTGCATAAAAGTGCAGGTATGGTGCATAAATGCATGTATGTATGTATGTGAGTATGTATGTACGTATGTATGCATGCAAGCAGGAGCAAGAGATGAAGCAAATCAGGCAAGCTGACTATTTCGCAACCTCTCCTTTCTGCTATACATATGAAAGTGCGAGTTCTCTACAAAATTTACAAAGCCTGTGTCACAAACTACAGTGTGCCCTGCAAGGGCTCAATGGGGCCGTCATTTTTTCATATGAGCCACTAAGCCATTGTTGACTTGCTTTCACGTAATGCATAAGTATTAGGAGTATAGAAGTGGGAACAGGTACTCTGAATCAATGACGCAAACAAAGAAAAGCAACCACTTACACTGTTGCCCCGGATGTCAATGTTGGGGAAGCGCCGCACAACATGCTTGATGGCCGATTCGAGGTTTTTGTCGGAGAGGAACGACGGCTTCGACTTGGCATCACCACAGGCCTGTTCGCGAAAAGTACCATGTCAGTGCACATCTTGTATCACCCTACAGATAAGCTTATGCTTCAATACTCCAAACATTTTTGCAGCAAAATCCATCATTGCTCTTGTGACACGACAAAATGCTTCTAATTTTTACACAGACATTGAAAGCATTGGGCACTCTCATGAGGTAACACCGTCAATTTGCAAATAACACTCCCTTTAAAAAGGGTGTACACCTTTTTATAGGTATTCAGTAAACAAAAAAAAAAATCAAAGAACTCTTCAATAAAGGTGTTGTTCAGCGCCAAGCAGCATGGCACAGGTAAAACGAAGCTTTCGGTATTTTGATAGCGCATTGCGGTACTGGCGATCTCCTGAAAGCTTTACAAAAATGTCTGCCTGTTTGTTCACAAAAGCAGTGTTCTAAGTTATCAAGCTCTCTTAAAGTCGTTTTTCTCTCTTTTTTTTATTTACTGCGTCCAAATGAAAGACGAGGTAGCTCGCGAATGTTCACGGCGATTTGCACAAACGATCTTACTTCCCATAAGTTCATTCTACATCGTTCAACTCAAGCCTTTAATGCTATTTTCGTTTGTTGCTCCGCAAGCGAGGATTCCCATAACCCGAGCTTCGCCTGGCTGAGATCGCTTGCGAACACCTCCCGAAGTGTCGGAAGTACCTCAACTCGCGAGAGGCGGCCAACGCCAATCTTCCGCTATGCGTAATCTAGCGCCAGTAAACTACACGTGAACGAACTCATAAAGGGAACGAAACCAGACAGACAACGTCCCTCTTTCGTGCAGGAGTTCGCGATCGCATCGTGCGAAACCAGCGCTTGGAAGGTTTCTGCGACAACTAACGTTTGTAAACAATCGGTCGCCGACTGCTTGACATCTGCGGAAGTGAACGCCCTTTATCGGCAACAGCAGTTGCACTTGGAAAGATTCTAACATGCCGCCGTGACACACCCTGTCCACGGAGTAAACGACTATCCGTCATCCGGGATAGACGCGCGGACGAGGAACGAGAACGGAGTGTTTAGTTACCTTTTTGATGTTGTATATCCGCGTGAGCATTCCGACGCCTCGGTCGTTGAGGATGGTCAGTTTCTCGGCGATCCGCTGAGTGGTGACTTGAAGTGATCGGGCCATGTCGAACGCTCAGTCAGTCCTCCGCTTCACGCCACAACCCGCAGGGAACGGCCCGAGGCACGCGCGCCGCACATAAACACACGCACACACCGCACCACAGGGAACGGAAGAAACAAAATGAACTTTCACACGCTGGTAAAACTCACTTGACAAACATGACGCGTCAGAGGCGTCCGCTTTGCTCGAGCAAAGCGGCACTAGCACACGCGAGAACGTCCCACGGCACGCACAACAAGCGCGGCTTATGAGGATTAGCAATGCCGGAAGCGAGGCTACACTACGTTATTCGCTTCACGGATGTTTCTCCGCATCGTCGGAGCATAGCCTCTGAGACTGCGCCGCACGCTCGCCATCTTGAAGGCCACAATCTGAGCTTGTTATTTTTTACGCCACTGTGTTGTAGCGCGGCTAGCCCCATATTTTGTTGTCATTTTTAAAAGTTACGAAAACAAAAACCTAAAACTTATTTTGTACTTCTGTTATTTTAACCTATCAAATCATATTGGTTTTTTTAAAATAAGTAACACATGTTTTTTAGAACTGTTTGAAAAGTTGTTTGTGAAAAAAAATTATACTTTTTTTCAAAGTGTTGTTGCACTATTACTTTTTTAATTTGTAGTAAAACAACTTTAGCAATAAATTTTTTAAAATTTGAAACATTTATTTTATTTGTGTTTTTAATCTCTGAGGAGAGCTATCTTTGTCATACATGCTGTAGTAGTTTGGTCACTGAGGCATAGCTAAATGACCCCAAGCATCCTTGTGAAACAAAAACGTGAAATTATTTTTCGGTAAAAGGACACTGTTCAGCCTTGTGGTTAAGTACTTGGTAGCACCTAAAGTGGACGACAGCAACTCGCAGCATGTGCTATGTTATCTGGAAGGCGCCAGCAGAGGCCGGTAGCGGCATCCATCACATCGTGACGCAATCAGCCCGTGTGTGTGACAAGCGTGCACGCGCTGCACGCAGGTGCTGTGGCCTTGCGAGTTCTATAGTCGCATCTTTTCAGCGTACCGCCTGTGTTACGCCGCCGTTTGTCACCTATGCGCATAAATTCTCTCGACGCGGCGCTAGCCAAAGCGCCACGAATACCACCCGCATCTCTTGTGAAAGCCATGGATGCAGTGCCTCCTCGGTGGTGATACAGCCGTGTTTTGTTTTGTACCGAGCTAGTGAGGAACCATGGACGATCCGCTTGTAACCAGGATCAGCCCTCGGGCCAAGGTGCTTTCCGCTCTCTTCTACGGCGTCGTCTCGTTCCTCATCATTATTATCAACAAAGTCGTGCTCACTACCTACGGGTGAGTTCGTAGCCATGCGCTATGCAGCCTCTTAGGCGAGCGCTTTCGCTTTCACCTTCTATCATGCATGTTTCCCGTTCATCTTCTTCACCTGTCTCAGGTGTCAGACGAAGTGCCTTTTTAATATACCTTTCTGTTTCGTCTCCTCCCGACAGGTTTCCTTCGCCGCATTTCTTGGGGGTGGGTCAGGTATGTCCTTTGCATGCCCGTTTACCTTTGCCACTGCTCTGAAGTAGTACCGATCTATGTTGAAGCAATACAAGATCAAGTATGCCCGTTACTGTTATGATAGTCGATTCAGTGCGTCAACTTGCCGAAGGAATGTCAGTGCACTTGCGCTCCCATTCCTCACTTAATGAAATCAAGGAATATATCATTCACGGCGTATTTTAAATCTCTCAACCCCTTTTTTGTTTTTGTTTAGCGCGAACAGCGCTCTAATTAGGAATGACTGCTCTATAGGTGACCCTTTTTTACAAAAATAAAAATAATAATGGGCTATTTTCAACTGCATCTCTGGGAAAAACTGCCGTAGTGAACAGCGCTCATGCGATTGAGTTTTGATGTTAGTTAACTGACTGCCACTTCGGTACTGTAGATGTCGTCTAACACGAACTAGTTACAGCCAAGATAGTTTTGTGCACAGCTACATTAGGATCGTGTCCAAATTTATAGCTTGGTTTGAATTGTTGGTTGGCGCGCGCGTTTTTTTAATGCATGTGGCAAATGCGAAACCACCCCAATAAATTTTGGCGCCTACGTTTTGGCGTCTACGTTCGATGGAGAACGTTCTCGCCGCAGTTTGTTTTAAGTTTGCTTCGCATTCGGTTGCATTGCAATGCACACTTACTGTCGTGTCGAGCGTTTCATCTTTAAAAGTAGTCGATGCAGTTTGCTCGGGGAGAGTTCCGAGAACGCGCAGACAGGTTTCGTGTTACTTCACCGAATCGCACTTATAGAGAAGAAAAAAAAAAAATTGAAGCAATGACCGACGACTGGGGGGTTTTCCCGTCTTGTCGCGGTAGTTCAACGACGGGCCTGTCTATAATTAGTTTCGGTGGTTGGACCGCGCGCCCTGGAATCTTGATCTGTCTGCGAAGCTACAAGCCCATTATGAGACACACACGTACATTGAATTACGTGTGAAGTACGTGCGATAAATGCTTTATTCGAAGAGGTAGACAAAGCAAGTTCCATCAATTCGTTATTTCATTTTATTACCTTGGTTTCTTTTTCACTATCATTTAGGAATGTTTGCGTATTGTTACTTTCCGAAAGTGAAACCATGCTTGAAAAAAAAAAAAAACTGGCTGTCGGCACGCCCAGCGTATTTACTGAGCGCTGCATGCAATCTATGTACTATTTGTTTATTAGTAATACGATTTCTTTTTTTTTCTTTGAACTTCGAAAGACTTGAGGTCTTTGATATGGAGCTCAGGTAACGGCCTCGCAGTTCCAACGCTATAGTTTTTGCTGCGGCGCCGTTGTCATATCCGAAAGCAAAATGCGCGGCATGCTCCTTTTATTAGTGCCATTTCATTCCGTATTGATGTTTCGCTTTTCCGCATTCGCACTGTCGCTACTCGTCACTTTGACCTCTTTTAAGTAACCGAAAGAGAGAGAGAGAAGTACTTCTTCGAGGGATTTGCTGTAGCGGGATTTCGCTATAGTGTGCATATAGGCCGTATTATCATGCTCTTGAACAAAACCGAATAACTTGGGAGCATTCCAGTTTCAATTCGTTGGCTGGACAAGTGACTATGCAAAAAAAACAAACAAAAAACGCAAAACTTTCTCGTGCTTTGGGAAGAAAATGATAGTACGGCACCACACACTCTAGCGGCTTTTCGGCCGCAACCGCCGCCGGAAACTGCGTCTGGGATTCGGAGATAAACGCAGTAATTGGGTGGGAAGTCTGAAAGTTTTACGACGCTGATAACGGGCCTTACAGCCATCTCACTGAGGGCTCGGTGGTGCAATTCTGGGTGCTGTAGCGGGAGGTGAAAGGAAAGAGCAGAATGTTTTTGACGGTATTTTGCTTCGCTTAGATGGGATATCATTTTCTCATGACCTAACCTCTGCTGATTTGTATGGGAACAGAATAGAGTGACAGTTTTGCTTTGCATATTGCATGCATGTTAGAGGATCCTAGCTAGGTTGTCAACTTCACCTGGTGTTTCCCACCATGATTCGGCTCATAATCATATCATGGTTTTGGGGAATGATCTTGAGAGTGTAATCATTCTGCTGTAGCCTTGATCACCGATATTGTAGTGACTATGCTGTTATCTGTTGCTGACTATAAATAAACGTGTGATTGAACATTCTCGTCTCCATTCCAGATGGTTATTACCATTATCCTGATATGGGCATTAAGGCAAGCAGGGTTTATAGACTTTCCAAATATATCGATGGCCACGTGTGCTAAGGTGAGACACAAGCAAAACGCATGATGTGTTGGCATGTTTTTTTCATGAACATGAAAACATAAACATGTTTTATTTTTATTAATGAATGCTTACCTGAAGAAAGTATTTATTTGCCTTTACAGATACTGCCGCTTCCCATATTCTTTGGAGCCAATCTAGTGTGTGGCTTGGGAGGCACACAAAAAATTAGGTACGCCATCACTATATGTCTTATGTTCACTGGGTAACACCGTTAAAAAGAATTTGTGAAGTGTTCCACAAAGACAACATCCATATATTCTGTTTTACCTGCACTAGCTCAGTTTTCGAAGTGAGCACATCCCCAGAGTTTCAGGACATGTGCATGTCACAGATCTCTCTGTGGTGGTTGGGTGACCCGCCGTAATTGAGTGGAAAATACCCACACAAAATAAATCGTATTTCATGAATGAAATGTGACGTCGAAAATGACTCATGGTTTCAGATACTACCGAACCACTGACACAATCTGGACGTAATTGTATTTACCTGCCGCAAAGTGCCTACTTTCCTATGCTATTTGAATGGTTTAGCCCGCAGCTTATGAGAGCTGCCTCAATGTAGACCCATTTTGTCCCATTCAAAAAATTGCAAGATTCGGAGAAGATGTTTCAACAACGACTGCCGGTTTTAGACTCGCTGAGGGGCGCACTTTCTATTAATATGGTAGTTTGTTTCTGTAGCTAAAGCCGCGCAACTCACTCGGTCATTATTCTCGACTGCAACGCTAACATCTGCTACTACATTATACAGAGTTGTGGCAGAACAGTTTGTGGTGCGGGCCAAGTTTTTGAATGCCATACTCGGATGTGTGTGTGTGGCAGAGCGGGACGAAGAGAGTGCTTCAATGCCTCAATAAGTCTGCCTGGCCACTGGTGCAGGCAGTGCCTGCACAATTGTGAGCACAAACACCTCGATCCCCCCCGACTACACCAGAGCTCAGCAGCCAATACTATGTTGGGGAAGTCAGTTTCTAAGTATGGCTTGTAGGTGGGTTCTAGCATATTTTTAGCTAATATACCACCCTGGTTTGACGAAGTGATAATGCTAGAACTTCTTTACTATAACATGCGAAGATGCAGTTCTTTAGCTTGATCTGCGGTCCCCATTGTGTATATTATTTAGATGTAGCCTCCCACAATGACGTGCTGGTAAAGCATGCTCATATTTCCTGGTAATTTTTTTAAAACTAGCATAATTATAGTCTAGCAACTAGGTAGACGAATACTTGATCACCAATGGCTTCCAACACACCGTCAACATAGATAAATAGTGGTAAATGATCGGGAAATCTTTACTTCGCATTCTGAAGACAAGCATATTAAGCAATAATAGCACATCAGAAGTAACAGTAATCTGTGCTCGTGCTCTTCAGTGCTTTTTTAAATGGAAAGAAGCTTTCAATTTTGAGCTTTGTATCTTCACTTAGGAAGGGCTTCAGATGTTGGTTTTCTAAAGTGTGCTATATTTCACAGTCAAGTAGTTCAAATATATACCAACGAGCTAACTTTCAAGGGGGAGGACAGGGTGTGTTTCCCCCAACTTGAACAAAAGGAGGTCGAACCCCCTGTACCCCCCTCCCCCCATGAATAACGACACTGCAACACACGACTTCATGACTTGGCTGAGCTGTTCACCGCAGCATCTATCCTTCATTGTATGTGCTTGTATGATTGAAGTCGCCGAGGAAAAAAAAAACAAACAAGCCAACGAACACTACTTTGATCACAGTGCAACTGAGATTACCTTGGGGAAAAGTTTCTGACAAAGAAAAATGTGCAGGTCGCAGTACGCAAGCTTGAAATTTCTCAAGGAGCATAAAAAAGTGATCTTTTTATTGAGCAGTGTCATGCCATATGTTTGGACATTGTGGAAGTCTTATTTACAAACCAGTGGGCATATTGTAAATGAATGCATTCGAATGTTTCATTTGGCTCCAAGTTTATCTATGTTATTGTAGGACATACATTGTCTTCAGAACAAATGCGCCATAATACTTATTTTGCTTGTCAAACTAAGCATCTACAAATTCTCTCTGCAGCTTGCCAATGTTCACAGCATTACGTAGGTTTTCCATTCTCATGACTATGATCGGGGAATACCTGGTGCTGAGGTGAGTTCAAGTTTTTCTGAATATGAACCTTTTTTTAAAAATTCTCATTGCACTAGCCTCTATCTTGATTTTTTTTTTATTTCTATATTCTATTCTTGGAACTGTTTGACATGAGTGCCTCGTTCATATACCATGCATTGTGCTCTATGTTGATTAGATAGCTGGAACTTGCAAAGTGAATGCATACTGCTACAGGGTTCCATAGCTCCATGCTATACGAAACTAGCCAACTTTATATTTGCTTTAATCACTCGAAGGGCCAGAGTGGGGGGCTAGTTGGTTGTACATAGTTGACACTTACGACGCGCTGTTTGAACACGAAGAAAGACACGAGAAAAGCACAGGGAGAACACAACACGAGCGCCGCTTGCATTGAGATTCATTCCTTCTTGAGCTTGTCATGGCTGTAGTGGTAATAATCAATAATTCTTTAACATGATTCTGCAAAACTTGGTCAACGTTCGCGGTTGTAGACAGCGCCATCACATTGAAAGTGATAATAAACAGGATTTCAGCAAAAGCACATATGACAGATATGTGCTGTGAGAGAAAAGTGTGAATCTAATCGTAGAAGCACCAAATGTTAAACTGTCACCGTACACATGGTGAGAAGAACAAGATACCTTATTAAAATGCATTGCTAGGCTAGTTTATAACTTTCAGAAATGGATAGCACATGGATAACTCTGAATTGCTGGTCCTGTGCTTTTGTGCACCTACTTTGTCTTGTTTCATTTAGAGCTATCCATTTACAGAACTAAGTACATTTCTGGTAAGGTTATATTTGTCAGATGCCTTATTTACTCAAAATAAATTAAAATACGCTGCTGCCTTGTAACTTTCTTGGGCATAACAGGGAATCCCTGTGTAAGCAATCGTGCTCACCAACGCAGGGCTGTGAAGTAGCATTTGATTCTTCGTCTCTCTTTTCCCAGGAAAAGGCCTCAGACAGGTGTCGTGATCTCTGTGTTTGCCATGGTGGGAGGTGCAATGATAGCCGCGTGGTAAGTACTTTCCATGTGGTCCTTCGCATATTATTTTGCTACTGTGAATTAGGAGTAGTGAGGTTAAAGAATTCGTAAGTTATGTAAGCAGGACAGAACATGGTGGAGAGTGTCTTTTCTCAGCAGTGAAGCGATTTGAAGAAATGAAAAAGGCACTATGTGATAATGAGTGCAGAGTACAAAATGGTAACGCTGTGTTAACGACATTGCTCCACTAGGAACATTGTTATTCAATGCAAACATGCGGAAAAGATAAGTCGGAAATGTTGTAGGCTCAATAACTTTAGAATTATAGGGCCGTGCTCTGCCCTTTGCGCAGCGTGACCTCCCTTATGCGCATGTGCGTCAGCTCTGCCTCTCTCTCTCTTTTCTCTCCTATGCTTCCTCTCACCTCGTATCACCTACACAGTGAGTGTGCGCTAACCTACACTCACTCTCCCATCTCTCCTTTCAGCATTCCTCCCCTCATCCCCACAGGGTTTACGCCTCCATTAGACATGCGCCTCCCCTCTCCCTCCTCTTAAGCTCGCGCTTAAGCCAGCGTCTTAAGCCAGTGTGTGCTAGCGAGTTTTTTTTTTTAATTTAAAAAACGGACTGCTCACGTTGCATGACCATTCACTGGGTACACCGTACACATAGGTACTCCATTTGAACCTCCAAGGTAGTGCTGGTGGGAGACTTCTCTTGTGCATTGTTGAACAACAAAAATTCGCAATGTGTGCATCAAGTAAAAGCGGACTGCTGGTCTCTGTGTCCAATCGGACTCTTTTGTCTCTTGGTGCACATTAGCAGCGATCGGCATGTTCTAGTAGGAAACTCTGGTCTATCACTGCGTGCTTTGCGCCACCCCAGGTTTCTCTCCTGCGAATGCTGCAATAAGCGCCAGCGTTAACGTGGCCGGCACCCACTTTGCATTCGCTTTTGTTCGCACCTGCTGCTTCGCATGTACACGTGGTTCCCTTTAGCGGTAGACGGTGTAATTTTTTTAAATGCACTATGTAGCCACATGTTGCGAACTTGCATAGCCATGACTACAGGGATGATCCTTGGAAATGTGATGGGCTATTCCTGCAAAAAGAGAAAGCTTCATTTCTGTCTTCATGCCTACTAACTTTTGAAATTTTTTTTTAATAAAGTTTACATATTTGGGCTGTTCCTACAATTTTATAGATGTTTTGTCTTGTGCTACAAAAAAGTTATTCTGTTCCAAGAGAAACTTTTGATGGTATTTTAAGGTAGCGAAGTGTAAAAAAAAAAAAAAACCTTCAAGAGAAGAATTAAAACTGTGCCAGTGCTGTACCTTTGCATGTATTATCATAAGATTCCTAAGCATACTGCATGATGTACCTACTTCAAGCAGGCTCTAGTTGTACCTCTTGGGGTGTTTTTTGGTTGTACAATAATAATCACCGTTTGTGAGGTTTCCATTTTTCTGCTTTTATGCTGCGCCTCCAGGGCTTTCAAGTGACAAAGATTACACGTGTTATGATGCGACGTAGCATTATTGATTGGAAAGAAGTGCGCGTTGAGTTTTTAAGAAGGAAAGGGACAGCACGCAAAATGATTGTTGCAGAGTGATGAATGTGTGCTTTGAAAAGCACAGCTGTTCTGCAAGCATAAGTTCATCCAGATAAGTGTCTTGAAATAGACATCACAGCTTCGCTGCTGGTCTGTATCGATCTGCTACACATTAGCACGGATGGCCGCCATTTCAAAAAGAAGAGCTCAGTTTGTTGGGTCGTCCAGGGACTGTCCTAATTGAGCTCGGGCCATCTCCCTTTCAGCAAAGACCTGTCCTTCGATGTTGGCGGCTACACGCTAGTCCTGCTCAATGATTTCTTCACTGCGGCCAACATCATATGCGTTCGCAAGGTTGTCGACGCCAAGGTATGCGCACCAGACGCTCTGACATTGAAAAACACAACGCCGTGAAAGCACTTCAGCGCGCAGTCTGACACGGCTTTTGCTGTTCAAATGCATTCTTCTGGAAGTTTTGTGCCTCAAAGCTTATAAGACGTTTACTGACTCGGTCAATTTAGTTTAGGGTTTGCGAACGAAATCGTCAAAACTACGCTTCTGCATAGAAATACGGTGTAATGAACCTTTACGAGCGGCTGTCGGTGGTTTATAAATTTCGATCAGATGTGGCACTTGATTAAACACTGATGCTGACCCACTCCTATACTTCGTACTTCATTTTCTGTGTTGCACGAGTTTTTATATAGGTTGGGACTCTGTAACGCTAAGTCTTCTTCATAGGCCACCTGATATTTGCCTTTTAGTATGATTCTTTAAAGCTTCCTCGGATTTAGTGGCAACAAATGTTTCTCCATGAGCAGCATTTGATATGCTTTCTGTTCTTTTGTTCCCAATGATAGGACCTCACAAATTACGAACTGCTCTTCTACAATGCCTTGCTCATGGTGGCACCCCTGGCTTTTCTGTCGTGGGCCATTGGTGACCTGACAATGGTGAGCCCATTTGCATGTTACCGTGTCCTTGTAAATGTCGCCGAAACTGGGTACATTGCCGAGTAAAACTTATAAATGGCAAACATTGCTGTGTGTTAGAGTACAATCTCATGTAGGGCACAAGAATATTGTCATAATGCTGAACTTCAGCTGACTTAGAAGTGAGGTAGTAGTTATAAAGAATAGTACTACAATAAAGGTCTCTTAACTAAAGTGTATTGAAGCAAGAAATTCATCAGCAAAACTCGTACACTAAAAATACTGTGAAGCTGAAAAATGACATCACAGGTGAAAAAAAAAAGGCAGTGCCAGAAATGGCAAAGAAAAAGCAGATAACATGAAACACTAATTACTTATTGTTAGTTAAAATGGTCTCGAAAAAGTAGTTGCTTCCAATTTTTAAAGAGAGTGCTGGAAATCGGATGTTCCGCAGCAACTAATTGCGACCTTGCGTCAGTGTATCGTGATGCATGCTTGGGAGCAAAGATGTATTCATATAGTGAATATTGTTGAAATGTGCAGTGAAAAGGGCATTAACTAAAGGTCTCTTGGACAGATGCCAGTGTTGGTTGTTGAGACCTCATTTAATATAGGGAAATCTATATTGCAAGCGGCCATGTTAAATGCACACTCGTACCTCATTTTAACAAAGTGGCATCTTGCACCAAAATAAGTTCACTATATGAAAAAAATTATTACATAAGTGTATTTCCAACACCATATCTATTGCAAGAGTATTCTTCATTTACTTCGTTATAACTGATATTTCGTTATATACAGGTTCGTTATATCGAGGTTTGAGTGTACATGTGCTAGTGGTCGGGCGACTTTTGAATTCTATTTCAGTGTGACAATGACAGTGCCTTTCTTTCATCTTCTGTTCGGGTCACAATAATAAAAAAAAGGCGCTGGAGTACCCGCGATGGCTGGAGCCTGGATTTCTGGGTGCCTTTCTTTGTTCCTGTCTGATGGGCTTTATGATAATGTACGCCACGGTGCTGTGCACTGCGTATAACTCTGCTCTCACCACTACCATCATCGGCTGCCTAAAGGTACGTGCATTGCTTCAAAATGACTAACACTCCGTCCTTCTAAGCATCGGTTCTAAGTGACAAGCATCGCTTCTAGTCTCTGAATGACAAGCACTCCATCTACATGCTTTGGAGAGCAGTGTGCCAGAATACAATCACACCTCCTTATAACAAACTCACATCTGCCATGAAAATACTTTGTAATATCCCCAAATTCCTTATAAATGATTGTTTGCAGCACTGTATCAATGGCAAAGCTATTGGTCACTTACTTCATTTTAACCTATAATTTGTTATGCACTCAAACCTTGATATAATGAACCAAGATATAACGAAATACTGCTTTTAACGAAGTAAATGAGAAATAATCTTGCGATGGATAGATACAAATAAACGTTTATAAGGAATATTTAGATACAGCGAACTTATTTTTGTCAAAAAATAAGTTCGCTGTATCTAAATACTAGATGCAACATTATAATGAGAATTGAGTGTATCTGAATTCATTATATCGATGTTTGAGTGTATAACACCAGGGCTTATAATTTGTCTGGCAGATTTGAATTACATGGCTGTTCCCAAGAAAGAGTTGAGTAGATCTGGATAGGGAAGAATTTCTACTAATTCAAATGCTTAAAAACCTGCCCAGCATTATTTTGAACAATATTTTCTATTCATACAGCCAGTCATGCACAAAAAAATGTCGCACAGTGTTGCCGCATGCTAACATGTCCAGCAGAACGTGATTAGTATTCGAATGCCTGCAGGAAGACGAAGCATTTGCGCAGCTTTGCAGCTTCATGCTAAGTTTGGTGCTAAGGGTGTTTTAAACAAGAATGTATGGCGCAAAAGCTGTTACTTTCACACTAGCTTGCATTTTATCCCATTCGTTCTCAAGTTCATTTGTTCCTGCTCTTTTAATTACTAAGCTGCTGAGGGTCTGGATTCAGAACTTTGGAAGTGCTCCTCAGCGTGGTCACACTTAGGTAGTGAACGTTTCTCAATTAATTATGAGGCCATACTTGGAGTCTCTTTTCATATTTTTTTTGGATGACGCAGCCAGCAATGGCAAGGAAAATGGTAGGTGTAACCTTAAGAGACAAGAAGAGAGCAGAGTGGATTAGAAAACAAACCGTTGTTAAGGATATAATAGTTGAAATTGGGAAGAAGAAATGGACATGGGCCGGGCATGTAGCACGTAGACAGGATAGCCGCTGGTCATTAAGGGTAACTCAGTAGATTCCTAGAGAAGGCCAGTGGGTTAGGGGGAGACAGAAGGTTTGGTGGGCAGATGAAATAAAGAAGTTTGTGGGTGTAAATTGACAGCAGCAACCACAGGACTGAGTTGACTGGCAGAACATGGGAGAGGCCTTTGTCCTGCAGTGGATGTAGTCTGGCTGATGGTGATGATGACTTGGTGTCTCCTTTGATATTTTTTGGCTGACTTGTATGTACACGTTGGAGGCCTGTTGAATTTTGCAGATTGCTGAGTTCACGTTTGTGCTTTTCTTATTTTTTGTTTTTTCAGAACATAATGACCACCTATGTCGGAATGTACATTGGTGGTGACTACATCTTCAATCTTTCCAACTTTGTGGGCCTTAATATTAGGTAAGAGAGCATCTTTGTCTAGAGAAGAGCAGGGCATATTGCTTGGCATCTTTGATGTTACTGAAGAGTAAGGTTTGTTTTTGTGTGCTCTTGAAAACGTATGTTTTGTAGTTTGTTCATCGTGACTTATAAGTCCACAGTTAACTGTTCTCAGGCTCTTGTGAGGGCAGTAGACATTGCGTACTATGTTTTTTTTTCTACATTGGGTGCAGAATTGCTTATCTGCAGGTCGCAGGATAGAATTCCCGCTGTGGCGGCCATATTTTCATTGGTGGGGGAAATCCTTGAAGCCCAAGTGCTTATATATAGATGCACATTAAAAAAAATCCCAGGTGGACAGGAATTTCTGGAAAGCTTCACTATGGTGTCTCTCATTATCATCTTGTGGTTTTACAGTGAAAGCTGTTATGAGATCACTACTTGGGTCATGCACAATGCCGTAGTTGTCCGCCGTCGCCGCCATTGTCCGTAACCACTTCACACGAAATAAGAAGAAAAAACAAACCTAGTACCAAAGACACAGTGGAGCTCGAACCTAGGTACATTGCGTGCCAGGCCAGCATTCTGCCACTGAACCACATTGCTGCTTGGAACTTGTTTACAAACTTGCCTTAGACAGGCTTGATGTTGGGGAAGGAATGGTATTAATATGAGTAATAAAGAGTTTTAGGACAGCAAAAGAACAACCAGGTGTCACACTATGCGAATAGTGTAACGAATGGGCCGTCCAGTGCTCCAACCCATTACAAAAGCTTGTTCTTGATCACCTAATAACTTTGGCGCATACCCTTTTCAGGCATAATTTCTCATCATTGTCAGCCACTGCATGAACAACTAGCACAAAATTCCTTGCAAGTGTTTAGTGGGTACCACACATCCCAGAAGAATGACGAAAGATAGCATAGCAAATGCCGACTTACTACCCAGAAATCATTTTTATTGTCGTAGTAGGTACCCAGCAAGCGTGCTTGCAGCAGTTACCCAAGGAGTGTTTAGAAAAGGCTCTGAAAGGCTGCTTTTCTAGCTTTCACTGTGACTGTGCTGCGCCTTTTGCTCAGGCCTGGCGTTTTCTTTGGATGTTAAGCCGCAACAATTATTATTTTTTCTGCACTGAAAAGCCTGGAGCATTATTTAGTACTTGCGTATTTATACTTTGGGAAAAATAGTTGCTCAAATGGAAGTTGTATTTCGTGAGAGTTAAGCAGTACAATTGTCCTCTGATTTGATAGCATTTATGATTACATTCAGACTGATCACAGTATCTGCAAGCCCTCATTAGTGAAACGTAAGTTCACTGTGATCTATGCCGTCTGAACGTTATAACGTTGAAGGTCTCGCATATCATTGCGTATTTGCTCTATATTTTGTCTGTTTCTCTTTTTCTTCTCTGTTTAGCGTTGGCGGAAGCCTGCTGTATTCTTATCTCACCTTCATTCAGAAGCAGAGCAACCAACAGATGCCAACAACACAGTCAAAGTGAGACCCTTTCGTAATACAGTTCTTTTGTGTAGTGTCTGCTTTACTAAGCAGCTTATTTCTGTCTGCTAGCTTCCTTGCATTTCTTTCGAAAGCATGCCTCAAAAGCTTGCATGTGCCAATCACATTAGATGCATTGTAGCTTGTTAGGTGTCCTTTCTTGCAGTGCACTCTTTTCAAAATTTAAAAACGCAGCTGCTTCAGTTTAACAAGTTTGAAATTTTCTTCCACTGGACTCGCTCGGTCTTAGACTTATGACATGACCTGAATCTGAGTGAGTAGACTTGTGAGTTTGCCGACCTATACTTTTCTGTAGTGCTGAAATAAAGATAATATCATCAAAAAGATTGGTAGACCAAAAAAGTTCGAAAATAAAAAAAAGAGGTGACGCTCCCTAAGTATTTTATGCCAGCTCATCACGCATCTGCGTAGACCTCTCAAATTTTTTAGCTAGACGGGGCACATTGTTTGTGTTACAATTGAATTCAGTGAGCTGTGTTCAGTGAGCTGTGTTCAGTGAGCTTCGAAAACTTTGAGCCACAATGGGGCTATAGCTAGATATTTCTTTTAAAACCTGCGACTTCACACTAATGCACTGGAATTGGCGTTCTCGTGACTGGAAGTCCCATAACATGGGACATTGAACTTCCTTTGCACATTAGAGGGCCAAACCCCATGACGGCGAAAATGCACACGAAAGCGACGAGTGATGTGACGTAGATTGCCTTCGCACGAACAGTCGCTTGCCCAGTCAAGCCTAATGCATGTGACGGCTTCAGCGACTGAATTTCACTGTCGCTGGCGTGAGGCTGTCAACTCGCACCGAAAGTTCCCTGTAGTCATTGGTATCTGACGTAAAAATAAGATGTGCTGTTGCGTGCATTTGCGTGCTTATGGGGTTCGTCCTTAATGATAAGTCTGTGACCACCAAAATAACAAGAACATTTTTTTTTTTTCAAAAAACAGTCTACCACTATAAACTAATGTAATGTTTCACTTTAGTGTGCCTGTTAGATATACCTATTTAAGTATGCCTTTTCCACATTTATCAAAGGAAAGAGTTTACAACCATTTGGTGCTTATCTTGCCTCTAAATGATAACTGTCTGTCTTACATGCCTTTTCTTTCTTTAAACGCTGCCTCTCAGGTAAGTTTACGTTGCCACTGCATGCACATTATTAGCTTAAGGGCATTCTTGACAAGCGATTTTTATCAGCAGTCCTGATACGAAAGTAGCAAGCTCTTGGAGAATAGAGAAATGCAACCAAGAAAGACAATCAATATTGTTGAGCCGGAAACCCTCTCAGCCTGCAAACACTCCGTCGCGTCTGCATCACAGCATTGGTGTCGATCCTGAGACAAGATTTTCTTGCTGCTCTATCTTCATAAATTGACCCATTGGCCAATATTAGCACCAAGTTTTTATGAACCCCTAGACCATTTTGTTTTTTGAGAGTTTTTTTTTGTCTAAGAAGTTTATTGTTTAATTTGATATTGAATATTTTTGGCTTCTAGAGAGCGTGCTTTGATTGAAGAAAAAAATTGAAGCATATGTTTAGTCACAATGACTTAGGAAAATTTATTGTTCCATGGCTGATTAGTGTCTGATGGTCTGTAGTATTGTGTAATTGTCAAAAAACTGGCAAACAGGTAATGTTTTGTGGGATGCCCTACCGTGGCCACCCAGAAATGGTAACTGAGAAGACTTGATGGGGACGTCGTTCGTGTCAACCTCCCTGCCATGGCGTGTTCTCTTCGTAGTGTCCTTTGAAAAGCCTTCCTCGTCTGGTGCACTGCTGCAAATACCGGTGCGACCATCATTACGGGTTTCGCATCCAAAGTCACAGTAGACTTCGATGTTTGAATGATTAGCGCCTGAGGAGCTGTATAATAATAAAAGGCTTCTTTCCCATGATAATGCATGAGTGATGTAGGCATTGCCTTTAGATGATGCCATTTTCTTGACACAAGTGACTAAAGTGTGTAATGACAGTAAAAATTTAAAAAAAATGCCATGTGAAAGCTGCTATTAGTGAAACGGCACATGAACTGGCTTAGAAATGAGGGAGTCTTGTTCGAGATGTTCACGAGGGGGGGGGGGGGAGGCTACTGTAATTACTCGAATCTAACACGCACCTTTTTCCCAGTAAGCGAGTTCGTAAATTGCATGCGCGTTAAAATCAAGGGCGAAAAAAAAAAATGAATACGGCCATTCTATTGCCATCGGCATTTCCAAAATGGCCGCCCCCTACGTGCCGCCCGTGCGCCGGCATGGCGCGTCGGCCATTTCTGCCTACCGTGGCCACCCAGAAATGGCCACCCATGTGTTTCCCATGTGCGGCACTTCGTACGTGTGCTGAGGAGTTCGTCATCTTGTAGTTCATTAGCATCGATGGCATGGAAGGGTCGACTCCAGAAACTCGACGAGTGCACCACGATGCCGCTTTTAAAAGAAAAGTCATCGCATATGCCGAAACAGACAGAAATCGGGCCGCATCGCGGTCGTTCGGAGTTCCCGAAACGTGCGTGTGGGACTGGTGGAAACAAAAGCAGAAAATTGTCAAAGATTCATGCAAAGGCTTCAGTGGACCACAGCAGGGTCGGTTTCCGCAAATTGAAGAGCTGTTCGCCGAGTATGTGCTTGAGCATCGAGCGGCATAGCGGCCCGTGACGACAGAACTGCTCTAAATGCGGGCTATGCAGTTAGCTTTAGAAAAGGGGCTAACGCGGAGCCAGTTCAAAGCGAGCAGGTGCTGGCTAACTAACTTTATGAAGAGGAAAGGCTTTTCCCTCCGAAAGCGAACGGGCATGCGCCAAAACTTGCCGGAGGAGTACGAAGAAAAGCTTCACAGTTTTCAGAGGTTCGTCCCAAACTTGCGGCACAACAACGGCTACCTGCTTGGGCAAATCGGGAATGCCGATCAGACACCTTTTTACTTCGACATGCCTGGCACCACAACCGTCGAAAAGAAGGGGGCGAAGCAAGTTTGCATGCTGACATCGGGCCACGGTAAAAAAAGAGTGACGGCAATGCTTCGTTGCACATCAGATAAGCACAAGCTTTCCCCATACCTCATATTTAAACGGAAGACGCTCCCGAAAGGAGTCGTTTTCCCGAGTAGTATGATCATGCGGGCCAACGAGAAAAATGGGTGTGCGTTGCAATCGATGTCTTACTTTTTTTTTCGTCGTGAAAACCGAGTGCGCGTTACAATTGAGGGCGCGGTAGAATAGAGTAAATACGGTATTATCTTCAGTGGATGGACGAGCCATTCATGTCCAAAATAATTGAGGGTTTAGAGAGAGAAGGCAGCCTCGTGAAGAATGCTGATGCTGTGACGGCAGTGTGGCAGACTGTGACAAATCGGTCACTAGAAAGCTTGCCTGCTATTCCCACTAGCCGCCCTCTTCACTTTTTGTTTTTTTTTTTTTTGAGGCTGACTCTTGCTGCCTGTATTGTAATACTCGGTTCAGTGAGTGTCCCCAACGTGCTCTCTCTCATTCGGGGTCTGATGTGTGCGCAGTTCTTGCACGTCACAAATCAATATTTTTAGCCCTCATTACAGCTGAGCAAGATACAGAAATAGCACACGAGAATTTTTTGCTATAAACATTCTTGAAACTGAAAAGTGCGTCGAGATACAATCATGTGGACAGTGAAGATTCACCTGTGTTTATACCTTGACGTAATCATCGAAGTTGGCACAATAGTTTTTCTGGAATGGAGTAATTTATTTCATATGTTGATTTTTTCTTGCAGTAATAACGAGCTAAAAAGATTTGTTCATGTAAGATGACAGCTGAAATGTTTGTGTATTTTGTGAATAAATTCATATGGACAGTGGAGCTGTTAATTAAGCAGCGATGCTGACTTAGGAGTAGCCTCAGAAATCTTAGCTTTTGTTGATACTTTTACAGGGAGAAAAGAATGGTAGGACTCCCCATCGGCCATGTTTATAGATAAAATGGTGGTATTTCTAAAAGTTTTCAAACATAATTATGGCACAACTTCACAGAGTTTATTAATTCTAGCAGTTCACTTATTGATACTTTCATTCCGGCTTTGAAATATTGCAAGTGTTCTGGCGGGTAATAGGAATGGAGCTGGTGTACCTCTGCAAGGTGCTGTGTGAACTCTGGTCAGTTTCCTCGGTTATGCACATGCACCAAGATCTAGCAATGCCTGTATTCTCTTCCTTTTCTGCTTAAATGTAGTGTATGGAAGGTTAGGAACACGTGCTATAACGAGTTGGATATGTAAATCTGAATTTGGGAAGTTGTGCTTTACTTCAGTGGAGTAATTGAGCCTGTTCTTCACCGTGTCACACCCAACACTGATACGGCTTCACTATATCTGATATTTGTTTCAAACATATTATGTGTTACATTTCAGTGGTGGCGTGCACTTAACGTTCACATGGTTATATTGGGCAATAATATGCTTCAGCCATGTTCATTCTATCGAAGTTTAGCTGTACATTACAATGAAACCCTGTATTTAGCAAAACGGAATGTGTGGTGCACGTAAAAAGCCACATATTCGGGACATTTCATATTGTATAAAAATACATTAGGCTTTTTTTGAACCCTGTGATCTGTAAATCTTGGATGTCAATTGGACGGCATGTCATGACTGTGCGCACAGCACCCTCTTCCTTGCTCTTCCATGAACTGCATGGTACACAAGTTCTAGAAATATAAATGCATGTTGGTAAAGAAAGACCGTAGGAAAAGAGAGATGTCCAAGAGTGAACATGCACTTGGCACCGATGCCTCTAGTTTTATGGCTATGCCGCAGCCATCAGGGTTAAAAAAAAATTCATCTTACCATGAGGCCAGTTCTGATTCTGAATTTTTTCACTCAGCTGTTATGTTGATTTAGGTTTCATTTCCTTTTTTTTTTTTTTCTTAAATTTCTCTTTTGTGTCCTACTGTGTAATCACTCATTCAGGTTGCTTAAAGACTCGGAAAATGAAAAATCCTGCGTAAGTGGTGTGGGTTGTACCCAGAACTTGCTCGTTCAAATTAAGGTCACTTGGTGCATCGTATAATTGGAAGTAGTGCTACATAACTGATGCACGCGTTTTCAGGCTTTTAGATTCTTTACACAGGTGACACCTCACAAAATGGAATGATTACTGAGAGTATATAAGAAGTTCAGTGTTGCAACTTTGATACTTTGAGTTTTACGGCTGCGCACGTGCCACACATAGTGGAAATTTGCATGTTAAGAAACAAAAATGCTGCCGGACTTTCCATGCCATTGCAATAACTAAGCTGAGCCTGAGGATGCTGATACTATAACTGAAAGTATAGTTGGCTTATGCTTTGAGCCACTGCAGTCTATTGAATGTATTGTGTTCTTTTTGCATCTAGTAAACAGTGGTTGAAGATGAACTGAAGTTCTCAAAATGCTGGCATAGTGATCGCTGATGTGGCTCTCTTAGCAAATGTCGATAGAGTTCTAAGCTATGGTGTGATATTGTAAGGTCATGGGAAAAAATGGATGTGGATGAAAAATGTAGATATAACAACTTTTCTTAGAAGTGCATCTGCTGCAATTGTGCTGCCGAAAAATGTTTGGCAGTTCAGAGGTGGTTATACTAGAAAACTAGCCTTGCACATTTTGTGATGCTATGGCAGTTCTGAACATTGAGGCTGGGAACTGCTTACTGTTTCTTTCTAATCCCTTGCTTCAAATAGCTGTTGCAGGAAGTTATATTCACAGCAGTACCACAATAATTGTTTAACGTTGGCTCATTGAACTTTCATTACAGGAAAAGAACTCTCTCTAGAAGCTGAGTGCTGTCCATTTTCTTGTATTGTTGTCAATCATACCAAAGATGTAGAGGACACGCAACACATCGTTCTTGAATCTAGCATTAGTCACAAGGTAGTGTTTCAGTGTTCCATAGGTGTTCTGTGTTTGTCAAGTGCTTGTCTAGATTAAATTAATGGGCCACGAATTTTACATTGTGTTTTTTCTGTTCTAGATGATGCCTGGTGTATCAAGTTGAAGAACAAGAGAAGCTCAGGCCCGATGCACATGCTTCGGCGTCTGGAACGAGTAATTCTTTTTCTAGATCAAACAGCCTTGTTTTTTCAGTCTGCGATGCCATGCCGTGGGCTATTGCAGGCTGGAACTTTTTTTTATGGTGTTGATTTAGGCTTGTGCTCACTCTTGCCATGTTTGGGCGTCTGGAGGCAACCACGTATTTTCTGTGTTTTATGTATATTTTTTTTACATATTACTGATGCCTGAAGAACCTTGTTTCGCAGTCTGCCCTTTTGCATGTCTGCATTGTTATTGACAAGAGTAAAAATGTTGAAACGAAGTTTGCCAGCTTTTTGTTCTTATTTAGCTGTTGCGCCTAAAAAAATTTAGGCGCGGGGGGGCAGTTGTGCAACTCTGAAATCGAAGCACCAATGCTGTGTCTACCATCTGTTCTCCTGATGATTGCTATGTGAAATGTGGGGCGGTAGTCAAGCCTTTGTAGGTGTTCAGTTATTGTTTTCTGATGAGTTGTGGTTTCCTGTCCCCTAAATCACAGGCACCCTATTGGTGATTCCAGTTGAGTACCAACTCTTTCCCGAGTGGAGGGGGGTGGGGCAAACCTACCTCACTCGTCAGCCAGGATACATATATATACATAGTACATACATACTTACATACATACATACATACATACATACATACATACATACATACATACGTATATATCGGGAGAGGGAACTTTATCGACGCACTTGCACTTTGATATAAATTAGAATACAAAGATGTGACACAACGCGCAATCTTGGGTACCACGAAGTTTAATCGCACTTTAACAGGCCGAGGCATGGCGCCCTTTGCCCAATTTCCACGTTCAATATGCGACGCTCATCTTGCTATCACTCCTCTTTCTCAGACTATGCTTTGGGGGTTAACATTTACAGATACTACAAAAGTTTAAAAATTTATCATGGATGTTAGTATTCGGCATGGAGGTGTATCAAATGTCAACGAAGGTACATCCGCGTTGAACGGAGCTATAGCTGCCAAACACCAAAACATGCATTCGGCAAACCCTCCTTTATCAGTGTACAGTAAGCATTCAATTACCCCTGCAAAGGAGCGTTTTACTTTCGTGTTATATGCAGATTCCTGTGGCGGAGGGATGAACCATGTTTTTTCAAGGAATGATTGCTATTACATTTTTTATAAGTAATATAATAAGATATTTTCATAAGTAATATAAGATAAATATTTCCACATGCAGCAGAACGGTGTTTAGTAGTTTTTGCACGTATACATCTCTGTCAGCTCATACTTGCTGGGAGAAAGAGAAATAGAGAGAAACAAGCAGCACTGCACATGTGTGCTTCTTTGCTGTCCGAGATGTATTTTGAGCTGTAAAAGACAATTCAAGTTGAGTGAAAACAAACTAGCCGATTCCTTACTAAGCCTCCATAGTACTAAAAACGCCAGGCCTGTGCGGAAGGTGCAGCACAGACACAGAAAGCTAGAAGAGTGGCCTTTCAGAGCCTTTTCTAAACACTCGTTGGGTATCTGCTGCAAGCACACTTGCTTGATACTCACTATGGCATTATTAATAAAATTTTTGGGTAGTAGGTCGGCATTCGCTGTTATTTATGCCTGAAATTGGTATGTGCCACAGTTAATAGGTGAACAAGAACAAGCTGTTGTAATGGGTTGGAGCATTTTACGACCCACTCTTTACGCTATTCGCATTGAGCGATGACTAGAGTTAGTGTATATGCTACCTTTAGGTAGCATATACAGTAAGTCTAGCTTGCGTGAACAAGTAGCGGCCTCCCGTGGAGATCCCTGTAACGACCGAGCGCACCATGTTCAAATCTGCCAATGGCTGATAGAAGACCTTCTACGAGAGACTTCCGAGCTTCCGCCGTCATTTGTCGAGAGAAAAGAAAGCATTTTTAGCTGACTTTGATAATTTATTGTGAATTGAAGGCCGCCTGCTGGGCTTTATTGTTTCGTTCTCGGGAGCCTCTGCTACTTATTGGCATCGTTTTTTGACCATGCTCAAAAAGTGTTGCAGGGGCCCTTCAAGAAAATGTGGTTGACTCCCGTGCCTTGTAAGGGAGGGCGCCCTTTAGCAAAGTGCCTTATTGCTCCTCACACTGGCGCTACTACGATGCTTTTGTCTTTATATCTGAAGGCAGAAACAACCTGACAGAGCTCGCGGAAGACGGCATGTATTTCAACTTCCATTGCAGGAAGGAAGTCGATAATGTGCAGGAAATAGCACGCATGTCGATTTCCGAGTTAGCGTATCTTTCTTTCAAGGTTCTACTCGTGCCAGGGAAACCTTGCGTGAATTTGCAAACATTTGCGTCAACGGAGAATTCCTATAGGGAGCCTGCAGCGACGCTGCAGGCTCCCTATAAAGTGGGTGGAAAAATAACTTGCCGTGAGTTATGCAAGTTAATTTTTCAGCCACTTTGCTTTCTTCTTATTTACATTACATGGGTTCTAATAACTTCCCCTATACATTCCTTGGAATTATTGTCTGTTAGATCTCATTAATATTGTGTTAAAACACGAAAAAACGAGCCCTGAGATATACATCTCTTTCCCATATATATATATATATATATATGTGTGTGTGCGTGTGTGTGTGTGTGTGTGTGACGCTATGATGAGTGGGTGACGTGGCCTGGCTCATACGTCATGTTTTTTCCATTCTGCACATCTTCCTTCTCTGCCTCTATGAACCATCACTTAATACGTCACACAATTCCCCCACCCCCCAAAAGAAGGCATGAATTATGAACAAGAAAAAGTAAACAAGGAGAGGTTAAAAAGTCACGAATGTCAAAAGTTGCAATTGGTTCTATGCTACAGAGGAGTTCTGTAAACTTCCGAAGACTTCAGTGGAGAGTGCAGCAGTCCGGTTAACGCAGAAGTTCTGGTGGGCGTGGCTGACTGTTGCGTTCTGGATGGCATAACCACACCCTGTAGATCTGCACTGGTGGTGACATGGGTTGCGTTCTTGCGAGGATCAGACGAGAGTGGGAGTCCCTGTAGAATTTGAAGTTCGGATGTTGAAGGCGTCGAGTTGCGTCTCGTAACGGGAACAGACGGTGTGCTTCTAGTTTGCATGTGCAATGGTCGCAGCTGATGAAATCAGAATGATGTCTTGGTCTCTGCGTTGTACAGATGGTACCTTCTCGTCTCTTTCGTTGTTTTCTGTGGTTTCGGAGCTGTAGTCGTAGGCGCAGTCTTGATCTCTTGCGCCAAATGCGTTTCTGGCGCCGATCCCTTATGCAAAGATGCCCGACGTTTTGAATTTGTTTTAAGAAGGCTTACTTTGCATCGTCGTCCTTGTCGGTGTAACCGTTGGAGTGTCTGCGATTCTTGGACTTGCTTTTGCTGGCGTTGCTGATATTGCTGTGGAACGCCTTGTGGTGAGATCCCTTCTTGACCATCGCGCTGGTTTTCTTGACAACTTGATGGGGTGCCCAGTAGGCAGATGGTAGTCTGTGGGCTGTTGTCATGCAGTTCGGGCAATGAAGATAATGCTTCAAAGTTCGTAGAAAGTTCCTCAGAAGCTGCTTCTATCCTGTTCACTACGAGAGGCTCTTCTGCGTTGCAGCGTGCGACGTTCGATGCGCCTGAGTCTTCAGTGTTGCTTCGACTGTCGAGTGTGTATGCACCGAACGGCGATGAATGAACCCGCGTGGAAGAAGCATGGCTCAACAGGGTATTTTCCCGGTGCGTCAGCTCGTCTATCGTGAACACGGCGTCCTTATGAGGCAAGCGGTGAGCCTCAAGAGCATTTGAAGATCCGCGTAATTGAAACCCAGGTGGTGGACCACGTACGCGAGACGAAGAATGAAGTGCATTAGGTGGGTAAGCAACGTCTCGTGTCGTTTGCTAGAGCGACGACTTTGTAAATACCGGCTTTCGTGAAGAGAAACGTGGTAGAAGGCTATGTTCCTTGAGAAATGAGTGTGTATTGTGACGGCTGAGTGTTGTTGTGGGCAGATGGTCGGTAATTAGGAAGCCTTCGTCATAGTCCTTAAAATGGGTAATCATCTCTCCTCTGATCTTTTGCCATGATTCGTCGTTTTCGAATATGTGTGTCAGGTAAAACTTAAATGCCTCACCGGAGATGTAGTCCGTGAAGTTGGCGATCATCTGCCGTTCTGACCATGATGCAGCGGTAGCGTGGAGTTCGAACAGGTCAAACCAGTCCTGTACAGGTCCATCGTCCGCTGCTCCGGTGTACTTGGGGATGAGAAAGTCAGTCGATGGTTCTGTTATGATGCTGGTACTTGAATGCGCCTGAGATCACCTCATCTGTGGTCGATATTCAGTTGAGGCGTATTGCTGGTGGCTTCGTGAATGATGTGAGGCTGATGAGCGGTGGCCAGGTCGTTGTTGTTGTTGTTCTCCTATTGTTAGTGGCACATACCCACTGTGGGGGATTGGCCAAGAATCGAGTGGCTTTAAAATTTACTGTTCAGATTTAGAATGATGGAGGTATAACAGAAACATTACCGATAGCCTATAGGCAAGTGTGGTGCTTAATGTAATGCATACAAATATTTACATAAACAAATTTATTCTTAGAATAGACCAATAATCTGATTTTATACGTATATAATTATGTGCACATGTTAAGATAATGAAACTGGTTAATTAGTCAACCTATTAGTTTTATCAATATAGTCCCGGACGGCCGCGCATACTGTGCCATTAGAGAAACCAGAAATGGAAGCTCCAAAAGACAAAATGACGGGCAGAGATAAGTCTATACCAATGCGAAGCAAAAAGCAAAGGTATTTCTAATAGGGTTTTTCGTAATGTGTTAAACCGCCTGCAAGTCAAAAAGAAATGGTCTATTGTTTCCAGTTCATCACAGAACGCGCACAGTGGCGAAGGTGCCTGAGCAGACCTGTGTTTATAGAAATTTAGATTTGGTACCCGGCAACGCAGCCTTGTGATAGCTACTTCTTGTTTTCAAGTGCGGCAAAAGTCTCTTCGCCAGGGATATAATAAATGGCGATATTCTGTAGAGTTTGTTAGTGCTGAACCTTTAAAGACTTGCATAAGCGTACGTCTGCGGAATCGAACAGCAGTCACATAAGCGGATGATGGACAGATCGGTAGAATTGGTTCGCTCATTGACGACTTAGCTAAGGAATCAGCTATTTCATTCAGAAACAAACCTTTATGTCCAGGCACCCAAACTAATCGCACTTTTCTCAAATGCACAGGTACTAGTGCACGGAACGCCCTTGTTACGTGATTATCAGCACCAACAGAAAATGCTGCACAGAGAGATAGGGAATCTGTTATTATGACAGCTGATGTAATTGCTGTATCTAACTTGCGTAAGGCGAGCACTACTGCCAGAAACTCAGCCACAAAAACGGGTATGAAATCGGGTAGTCGAAGGGAATAGATCCAATTTAAAATCGGGCTGAAAATACCAACCCCTGACTTTTCGTCGTATTGCGATGCGTCTGTAGCAATAATAACGTTCGTTGTAATACGGCGCAGGTGATCTTGTAGTAAACCATCCAAAATATTATGGGGAAGTAATTTGGCATTATTAGGAAAAATGTCGTCGAATTGAATTTTCACCGGGGCTGAATTATAACGACTCGGCATGATGTCGCATATACGTACGTTTAGAGGCTCCAGTAAATTTTGCACAAATATAATTTGTGGCGTGTGAAATCGCGGCCATCTAGCAGCAAAAAATGATTCCGGGGTGGAAATAAAGGCTTTTTCTGAATGTCGTAATGGTGATTCATAAATTCTTAAGAATGTCTGAACAGTCAGAAGGCGAATTCTACAAGAAAGCGGAGGGACCCTCGATTCGAGATACAACACATTGTTGGCGACTGTTTTGGGAAGGCCAAGGCATAAGCGCAAAGCTTCTCTTTCCAGAAGAATTAGAGGCCGCAACTTGTAAGCTGGAACTCCAGAGAAAAGCACACAACCAAATTCCAAAATGGGACGAACATACATGCGATATATCATTAATAATGTGTCTCTTCTCATACCTGTGCGGTAGTTGCTTAGCCTACGTAATATGCCAATGGCCCGCACACCTTTTCCGGCGATATATTCGATATGAGATCGCCAGTTAAGCGATGTGTGATAAATTACTCCAAGGTATTTAACAGATTCCACCTGTGGTATATCCTCATGATGGTAAGACAGAGAGATGTTCACAGGGTATTGCAGCGGGAAAAACAAGGAGGGCACATTTACTCGGATTAAATCTGAAAAGCTGTTGCCATCGAGCCAGCTCTCCAATATATTAAGGTAAGTCTGCAGCCGTTCATATAAGGTCTGAATGTTATCTGCCATTGCAAAAAAATGCGATATCGTCTGCATGAACATAAGTTGTTATATCATGTTTACGTGGAATGGTGCTCATTAGTAAATTAAATAGCACCGGGGAAAGCACCGAGCCTTGCGGTACTCCCCTCGTTTGGGTATGAGTAGATGATGAAAAGCCATCTTTAAAACAATAAAATTTCCTGTCTGCGAGAAAATTGTGAACCCACGCTACTATGTATGATGGAAAATAAAGGTATTCTAATCGATCTATCAAAATACAGTGCTCCACGGTATCATACGCTTTAGCGATGTCTAAGGTAACTAAATCAGCATATTTTTTATGTAGCCAAGCTAATTGAAGCCTACTTTCTAAGTCAACGTGGGCATCCCAAATTGAACAACCAGCCCTGAACCCAATTTGACAGGGACTTAGAATAGACCTCATGGTAATAAGTTCATTTATTCGTATATTGATGATTCAACCAATTTCACTAAGTTTGATGTCAGTGCGATCGGCCTTATGTTATCCAACGTGTATGCATCATTTTCATTTTTTAGCAACAATACAATTTTGGCAAGTTTCCATTCTGGAGGTATCCATGCATTCCCTAAAGAATAATTCACCAGTTCTAGCAAAAGATTAGGCGATTCCTGTAGTAAACATTTCAACATAGAGTTCGTAATCCCATCTGGTCCGGGAGCCGTCCTCGGTAAGCATAATACTGTCTGAATCAATTCAGCTCAAGAAACTTCTGGAAATTCATGCAAGTTTACCAGAACGGACTGAATAGCCGAAAAATTCGCAGTGAAGCGGCGTTCTAAACCTTGCGCTATGTCTTCTAGAGAGGTGTTCATTTGTACCGGCGTCAAGACACATGACTGCAACGTTAAAGGTGCTGGTAGTACTTTTCTTGTCCGAAGATAAGCGAACAAAGCACGCTTATTTTTTTATTTAGAAAGATAATCAAAACGTATACTCTCGTATTCTTCTTTCGCGCGGTTCACTGTACGCTTAAATACGCCAGCAAGGAATTGAAAGTCTTTCCAGTTTGTTGGGCTCTGATTAAGAAGTTTTTTCCAAGCGGCTTTTCGTCTTCTATAATCGCGCGTACACTCATCGTTCCACCAACGAGAGGAGGATCGTTTATTGGATGGAATAGAAAATTCAGAATTTTTTCTAGATCCCTCCAGCATTGAACCAATCGTAGATGCAATCTCCTTAGTACTGGCGTTTCCAAGCTTGGAAATGGCAGAACGGAGGCAGGCTTGAAATTTGCTATGGTTGATGTATGTGCGTTTTGGCTGATCTAAAGTTATTGTTGGACAAGTAATGTCAAAAACTACAGGAAGGTGGTCACTGTTAGTTGCCGAATCCAGAACAGCCCATGACAAAATCTTGATTGCATTGGAGCAAAACGTTAAATCCAATACTGAGCTAGTTTGAGCTCGGACAAATGTTACATGACCTTTATTCAGACAGGAGAGGTTGTGATCAATAGTCCATTCCCACAGTCGCCTACCACAAGAATCTGTCCTTATACCCCAAGACAAATGGTGGGAATTAAAGTCTCCTGTGAGTACAATTTCCTTTCTACATGCTACCAAAACGCTGTCAAGATAACTCGTGCTCTGCACACCGGAGGGGAAGTAACAATTCATGATTGAAAAAGGGTGGTATCCGGGGAGACACAAGTCTGATGCTAATAATTCACAATCCAAGTCTAACATTCTGAAAGAAATTTTCGCTCTATGGCATAATTTACTTGATACAAGGATCATTAAACCACCACCACGTGATGGGCGATCTAATCGAAAAGAACGAAAACCTGCAAGATGGAAATTTTTATCTGGTGTAAGCCAAGTTTCTTGGAGAATTATAATATCAAGATTAAAATTATTGCAAAAGTAATGTAAGTCGGTTGAGGCTGAGAATATAGAACGGCAGTTCCACTGTAGTACCCTCAACTGACCTATGGTGTTGAGCGCACCGCAGAGGCGCATGTTGCGCCCTTGTTAGCATCTTCACGCAAAATAGCTGATTCATTCCGTTTAGATTTGGACTTGAGATTGGTGAAGATAGGGGATCTGGTACGTTTATTAGTTCGTATATCGAGTTCCATATCTGTATCAGTACTTGTACTCGGCCGAGGCGAATGTCGGTCCAAGTGCACCTGTGTTCCTGGCTGCTTAGCCTTGCCTGCAGATGCAGAAAGTTCGTCCATCACTACATTGCGTAGCTGTGTGGCGTCACTGGTAATGTGTAATACTGCAGGTTCTGTACTAGTCTGTACTGTTTGTCCAATCTGGCTTGAAATAATTTGCACTAAACAGTCGGAAAGGTTAGATATTAGTTTATCCATTGCCTTACTCACTGCCTTTTCCACAGCAGTTTCAATAGCCTGCGATAGGGTTGAGTCCATACTGGAAGTGCAGCGCGCTGTAATTCCAGAGTATCCAAAAGCCCTGTCTCTAACTATGTCAATGGCTTCCCTTCGAGAACAGCGGCGGCGGTCAATAACTTCTAGGATTTGAACCTCCCGGGAACGAGCGGAACAGTCAGAGTTGTCGGCGCAGTGACTGCCCCCACAGAGACAACACTTTTCCACTGTTGCAGTACAATTGCTTGAAGGATGACTCTCTCCGCAGGTGCTACAACGAACGTTAGATTTACATCCTCTCGCACTGTGGCCGAATCTCCAGCAGTTCTTGCACTGAATCGGACGAGAAGCGAGGGGTTCTACTCGGAAGATCAGTGGCCATAATTTTATTTCTGACGGGCATTTTGTGCCCACAAATGTCGCGATAACAGATTCGGTTGGTACCCTCTGGTTGTCGACTAGGCGATTACACTGGTAAATTGAAATTACGCCTGCTCCAGAGAGCCTGTCTAGGGTTTCAGCTGGACTCAGCTTGGAGTCGACTCCCCGTACAAGGCCTTTGGTACATGCAAGGTGAGGCGGAATAAAAGCACTCACCGGGGTAGCAGCAAAGGAGGTGCATTTGAGAAGATCCTGCACGCAGGTCTGATCCGGCGACCTACACATGATACCTCCTCGACCAAATGGGCGCACATCTGTGATGGTCTGGAAATGATTTGAAGTTGGCTTAAGTTCCTTTTGAACCACCTGAGGGTTTGAGTCTGATGAAGCCTCCATTTGTAGGTACCAGTGCTATTGGAATACTGTCGATACCACTGCGGAAAAAGGAGTCTAGCGGTAATTCATTAGACGGCAGGGACGCTGATCAGGCGGATCGCGCCTGGCCAGGAGAAGTAGTCGACATGAGCACTAGAGATATGGTTAGACTCAGAAACAGATAAACTATAGAATCGAACTCTAAGACAGAAAGTTAAAACCACTCAATCCTCAGCCAAGAACACCCCAGCAGGTTGAGCATGGCACTGCAGCGTGGCAGCAGCTACTGCAGGTCGTTCTCTCGCGAGGCACAGTCTCTTCTGACGTCGCTTCTTCTCCGATTCGTTCGCAAGGTTTCTACAGGGTCGAGGGAGTGCACCCGACGCGTTGAGCGTTCGCTCGAGTCTTCATCCTGTCGACTCGTGTGACGTTATGATGAATGGGTGACGTGGCCTGGCTTGCTTGCTTGCTTGTTCCTTTCTTTTGTGGCTCTCACCCACTAAGGGGGATTGGCCAAGAAGCCGGTGGTAATGCAAGTAAATACCTATAGATTTTCTAGATTAGGGGAATATGTTTACTGTGTTTTGACTGTGAAATAATTTGGCGCAATGTCAGAAAAAAAAGAAAAAAAGAGGGGGAGAAATAATAGAATTTGTTGAATATCTGTGGTGGAATCGTTATATGAAATTCTCCTGAAATTTGAATCATTGCAGTGTATCAGCCAAATAATAAGTGGTAGTGTGACTAGTAAAATTCGAGAGCTGATCGCTGACTCAGCAAGGTAATCTTCTTGTGTTATATATGAATTCGCAGAGAGCCCCGCAGATGGTCCTGTCGCTGTGTCCCAATGAAATGGCCCCAAAAGATAAAATATTGGGAGTATTAAGTGATATTACTAATTTTCTGAATAAAATTTCGAAGCAGTTTTTATTTTGATTTTTGAATCGGTGACATGTGATAAGAAAATGGCCGATATGTTCAGGTTCGTTACAGCTTGAGCACAGAGGGGATGGCACCAGACCAGACCTGTTTAAGTAGAAATTAAGAGGTGGTACACGGCAACAAAATTTTGTTACCAAGACTTCCAATTTACGCGTGGGACACCATTTATTATTCCATGTGAAGTGCAGGTGCGAGAAATCTGGATTCGGTATCATGGTTTTTGATGAGTCTTCAAGAAGGGAAAGTTTTCTAAACCTCGCTGCTGTTACATAAGCTGTAGGAGACATGATTGGCACAATCGGAAGATCAAGAGATGTTCGCGCAAGTTTGTCAGCCATCTCGTTTATAAATATACTACGATGGCCTGGCACCCATATCATTCGCACTAGACGAATGTTTGCTGGGATTAATGATTTAAAAGTCTCTAGTACTGCTGATGTCGACGACGATGATAAGAATGAACACACGGAATACGAGTCAGTCACTATCACAGCTGTCGAATGAGTCGCAGGAAGTTTACGAATAGCTAGTATAACGGCCGTTAATTCCGCTTCAAATATTGTTGTATAATCTGAGAGGCGTAATGAAAATGACCAGAATAATGAGAGAGAAAAAATACCCACACCTGCCTTCTCGCCACTCATAGATGCATCCTTTGCAATTACTGTATTAGTATCTAATTGAGACAGGTGTTGTTCTAATAAACCAATCAAATATTTAGAGGGCAAGTGTTTAGCGTTGATGGGGAGATATCGCCAAATTCTATTTGCACTTGGCCGATTGGTTTGACAGATGGTGTGATCTCGAATATATTAACTGCTTAACGGCCTGGCTCATACGCCATGTTTTTTCCATTCTGCACTTCTTCCTTCTCTGCCTCTACGAACCATCACTTAATACGTCACACACACACACACACACACACACACACACACACACACACACACACACACACACACACACACACACACACACACACACACACACACACACACACACACACACACATATATATATATATATATATATATATATATATATATAAAGAGAGAGAGTTGTGCAAGAATAAGCCCCGCTGGGAATACTGGGAATTCGCTAACTCTCTGCCTATGCTTTCAGATCATGCAGCACCCCAGACAACACTCGATGTCCAGAGGTCGTCCTCATATGGTAAAATCGTTCTCACACAGTTATCATTGACCTTAGTACTTACTAAGGACGGCACAAGCTGGTTTGCTTCGGAAACGTCTTTTCGAGTGCTTTCCGAGGACAACAATTGGTCTGGAAAAGGTTCTGTTGAGGATCTTTTGGGAATGACAAAAGCATTGCACTGAGCCCTTAGATATAATTCCAGAAGACTTTTGCGCACCAAGTAGATGCATTTCATACGTGGAAACTTTCTCCACACGTTTGTTTCTTACAGTCATAAAGTGATTGTATATTTTATCCTCGTTTTTTTGCAGAAAATTTTCAAATTATGCGTCGCGTTCATTGAGACACACGTAATCAATTGACTTAGGTATCGAACCTGGTATTGCGAAATGTCCATTTGAAATAGTGTGTTCTTAAATGTCACAGCCCTAAATTACTCATTATACGTCGTTGTAGCGCGTAGTAATAAACTAGCAGCTGGCAACCATTGATTATGCGGCACCATTTTAGATAGTCAAGTAGCCAAGCCATTCCAAGCCAACTGACTGTCAAAATAGCAGCGGTAATCTTGTCAGGGAAAGTGCAGTGAACTAGTGAAGGTTCGTGTCCTTTGTTGTTTGTGTGCGTGGTTAAAAGTGAGATATGTGTGAGAGTGTAAGTCGTAGGTGATGACGGTAGGTAAATTGTCGTGTTGATGGGTGCACTGGGCTGCTTAACGTTCAGACTGATCATGGATGCATTGTCACCAGCCGACCGCGGCGAGGTGTGGTTCGAAGCAGCCTGGAACAAGAGCAAATCGAGATCAATTGGCCTTCGAAGCAGCCTGGTCGAAACGTGAAAGGATCGACTTCTGCATCTGACACATGGCCCGACCTCGGGCAAGTCAAGTGAACGCCCGTGTCGAGTGTACTGATAGCCTGTCATGCGGAGCCTCTAGCACTAGTGAGTGCATTGGGCGCGATACACGTGGTGATGAGGACACTGTGTCAAACTTTCGAAGAAGATTACAAACGTAGTTGATTGAGCTGTGTTGACTGCCTTGATACTGCTTTTCTTTTTTCAGACTATACGCGGACTCGAATGCCTGACAAAGCTGTCTATTGTGATTAATTACTGTTAAATAAATTTTAGTCAACAAGCTTTGTTTGTTTTACTCTAATAGTCCAGCACTGTCACCTCTCTATTGATTGATACAGTATATATACTCGAGAACTCGCAGGTGTTTTTCTTTTGATGTATGAAAATGTCATGAAAAGAAGTAAATCCTAAGTAGTATCACTGCCCACAGTACCGAACCGGCCACGCTATTGTTCTGAAAAGATACTGAAAAAGTCCTGAAATGTTGTTTGGAGGATGTGCTGAGGTGGTTGTGGGTATGGACAAGGGTACGGGATTAGTGCCTTTCTAGTACCATAAGAGGACATTCTGAGAGCGTCATAGTGTCCTCACGGAGGCATACTGAGGATGTCCTGAGGTTGAGTTTATGTTGTCTGCGACAGCTCTCTTGTGCATGATTTAGACTGTGGTGGTAGGTTTTAGATCTTTCACGAAAGTTTGGGTTGTTAAGAATAGAACACGTCAATGCATTTGGCACATTATAGGCGTGGGTATACATGAGAAAAATTGACAAAGCTTGCATTAAGCCGAGCAAAGATGAGAACAAAACTGGACCATTCTGAAGGCTAATCTAGTTGCTCTCATAGATTGTTTGTACGCTTTAGCTAAGCACATGATACATGTTGTGCCTAGGTTGTTTTCAGGGCGCTGCTAGGCTTATAAGAGTCTATTTTATATATCGGTGGTCTCATGCTTAAGTGAAATATTCAATTATGCCTGACCACGGCAAGCCATTGCTTTGCTTCGTTCCACACATCACGCTAAAAAAGAAAGCCATATTCAGACAAATCCTTGTCTTCATTATCACAACCACAATTAATCTGCAAAATATCGCACATGTTCTTCTTCGTCTATAATAATCATCTGTTGAAATAGTCAGGAAAATAATTTTTGAAATCACTCTTTCATAATGCATGTTATCAAAGTTTAACGAACATAGCATCTGTGCTCACAGGCACACATTAGCGTGCACATGTATTGCCCAATGAACACAGGCTTTCGCAATGCGGTAGTGACAAATAGAGGGAATAGAAGTGAGCTGGAGGGGTAGGAAGAAACTTTCATTAAAATCAACAGCTTTGTTGGCTGGGCGGAGGCCTCCCACATGGGGACGTCGAGGTCTTGCCCCTTCGCCGCCGCGCGGGCTTTCTGGGTAAGCCAAAGCCGGTCGTCGAGGTTAGAGGTGCAAAGGCGTGTCATCTCGATGAGAGGGTCGTGTTAACGGACGATGTATGTCGGGGTTTACACTGCAGCATAATTTAAATAAACACAAGCTACCAGATAAGCTGCCAGAAGTGAGCAATGACGTTTATTAAATGCGAAACATTTCTTAGAGAACTTCGGCCACTTTGAGCGTATCCATCCATCCATCCATCCATCCATCCATCCATCCATCCATCCATCCATCCATCCATCCATCCATCCATCCATTCATTCATCCATCCATCCGTCCGTCCATCCGTCCGTCCGTCCGTGCGTCCTAGGCCCGCACGAGACGCGAGCCTGCGCACCGCCGACGGGAAAGCGTCACATCATGCAACTAAAAAATGCTCCGCAATAAGAAAAAAACCACTGTGACTGTCATACATTGGAAGGAGTTTCTTTGATGCTTCACACATTACGTGACAGAAGGGTAGTATCGCGCCAGGCGTCGAAAATTGTGAATTGAGCGAAGAGTAAGTGTTTTGAAGGCTCGCCTATTATGAAACCAGCAGACGTTTATTCACCATCTGCAGCAGAACCGTCAACAAAATGAACAGCTGCCTCAGTTGGCGTTTTGCCCTACGGTGTGTCAAAAGCGACGCACACCACAATAAAAATAAGGACATAAACTAGCGCGTGTCTGAGTTCTTTCTTTTGAGTTTGCGCTCTGTTCTTGAGGTGCGGGATCAGAAAAGAATGCATTTTTTGCGACATGTAGTCCTTACGAGATCGCTTTCAACGTTTCGCAGAATTTTTCCTTACGTCCTTAAGATGTACGTAATGTCCAGCAAAGTGGCATGTGTCTATTTATGTCACTCGACCATCTGAATGGTGGGCCATATTTGGAACAAATTCTTGAATTCAATAATAGAGCCAAAATAAGTCTGAAAAAGATCACATATGTTCTTCCTCTTTAATATTTATCTTGTGATAAATGTTGAGAAAATGATTCTTTGAAATCACACTTTCATAACGCATGCAATAGAGGTTCAACGAACATGACATATGTGCGCACAGGCATACAGGAACACATATGACCAATGAACACTGGCTTTTGTAATGCGGTCGTGACAAATAGAGGGAAGAGAAATGAGCAGAATGGAAAGGAATACACTTTAATATAAATCAACAGCTTTGCTAGGAGGCCCTTGGCGTCCCACGTGGGGACGTCGAAGTCTTGCCTCTTCGTGGCCTCGCGAAATTTCTTTGCCAAAGCTGGTCGTTGAGGTGGGAGGTGTGAAGAGAGTCGTGTCATCTCGACGAGAAGGTCTTGGTGTGAGACGGGTTTTGGGGTTTACATTCGCACATCATGTGACGGCAAATAAGCTATGTGTGAATAAGTTGCCGCAAGGATGCAAATGCATTTATTATTTCCATTTTCTTTCAGATAACGCTCATTATCACGTTAATAAAAATACTTTTCTTGGGCGAGTAGTGGTGGAATCTTCATGTTACGTACTGTTACGTTGGGTGAGCCGATATCCGGAAATGCTGGCAGAAAGAAGCTTGAGGGGTACCACAGAAAAATCGCTAAACATAAGACCCGGGTACTGTTTTTCGCGACAATTTCCGCGCGAAGTGTTGCCTTTTAAGGCTTTGACCTCTTCCCATGCCGACCCGACTAAAAATGAGCAAATCGACTACGTGCGTCTCTTTGACATGCTCCAAGAGCACTTTTGTTCTGTAATACCACAAATCATTTTCTATGGCAGTAAACGAGTGGTTTTTATAGGTTACAATTTAATTTACGTAATATTTAACGGCGCTTTGTTAATTTCTTTAGAACTTGTGGAAGTACACATAGAGCACGGTGGCGCGAAATCATGGTACAGAGCTGCTGCTAACTGTTGACAAATGTTTATTTTGAGCAAGGCAGAAAACATAATATAGAGTTAATTTCACAGTGTAGCGGTTTTATTTATCGCCATGACAGCTACAATCACATTTATGTATCACTTGGTATGTCGGATCAGTACCCGACTCGGCACCAAGACCAACCCGGTTGTTTAGGCACAATCTCTTAGATCGACAAGGTTTACCCGTAAGAAAAAAGTCAGAAGTACCACAGGGACCACGATGTCACTGGGGGTCATACATTCAAAGTACCGGGGGTATAAAGGCTTACTCATGGTGTCAGTTCATGAGTCCTGATCGACTTGATAATTCAAAACAGGAGCAGAAGCAGTAACGAAGGCTAGCAACGAGAGTTTCAAGCTAGAGCAGCGTGATTGGCACAAATGTACTCACAAGAAAACAAGGTTTTGTCTTTTTTTCTGTAAGGTGAAAAGTGCTTACCTTTTACCATAAAGTTCGGCATGGTGATCTCATTACCGACAACGTTACTCGTGCTTGGAACTTAGAGACAAACTAAAAAGATGATCGTGGATCTATGAAATATTGTCTCTGTTTTCGAGCAGACACACAAAGTGCTGGATTTCAGGAATCGTCTTCAAGTGCTCGAGTGTGTCGTCTAGTAATGAGCTAAACAACTATACTTGCACAAAAACTATATGTTTGTGTGGTGCGATAAGGAGTGTATACCATGTGATATGTCAATCATAATGATCTGAAAATGAACTTACACCACTCGGAAGAATATATAACGTAGCAAGAACTGTTAGTAGCTTTACATCAAGCTTCCACCTACCGTTCAACAAAATCTTTTCGAGGCACTCTCTGAAATACTCTTTCTTTGTTTTCGGTGGCTCTCACAAAAGGGCAATGGGTGCGTTGCGAACACCGATACACCAGAGTTTCAGCCAGGAACACCACGCAGCAGAGGAGTACCTGTATCATCCAGAACTGTACGAAGAACCCGAATAGGTCGAACTGAACAGGATCAGCTGCATGTAGTTGTGAGCAGTCAGAATGTTCATCGCGAAGAACTTGGCCCTCTCGAATAGCGTTGAAGAACCTTCTCAATGGTCGATACAGCGCAAGACCTTTATGCATTCGAAACCCACTGAGATGAGATCTATAGTGTTCTTTGAACACCCGGACTTCTCGAACATGATAACGAAACTCGCACTGGTGTGCAAGCGTTTCGTAGCAGACACGATCGCGTCTCATAGCGCATCGAAGGCAATCAGTGATATTGTGCCTCACGAGATCCTTTGGATCTTCACGTTTAAACACCGCTTGTAGCTTCGAAATCAGTGAGGCTGCTGATGAGGTGTTGTGTCGGAGCTCTTTTTCCATGGCAGTGTTTAAAGTTGCACATGGAGCGACTTCGTGCCTGTCAAGGGCATCTTCCAACTTCTGCAGTGTGTCTATTCGGTCGCCGGGTGCTTTAATCGTTACCTTCGACGTGAGTTCACTGCGGAAGTAGGAGGATAGCGGAAGTATCGCAAGGAACCAGAGGTAATACAGTGCCACTCCAGCTATCACTCGGCGTGAGACGTTGCCTGGCAGAGGAGCCGAGGTTGCTAGAACGGAAGCTAAAAGCAGTGTGACTGAGTCGGCGATTCTCACTAAAGGTGGACGCTGACAATCCTCCATTGTGGCAAGCACTAACGCGACGACCAACAGAAGAGCAAGGGTCGATGCGAAGAGTGGCCAGGAATGGTAGACCACCTCGGAAAGCGTCACGGCACGATTGTCGTTCAATCGGGAATAGAAAGTCTCCTGAACCATCTCAAAATGTGGAATGTCCGCATCAAGAACAATTTCCGCATCTAATTTGGCTGAGAGGAACAGAATGTCCCAGCTGTTATAACGGGTTCCTCCACGTACGCCTCGAAACGCATTAAGATATTGAACGTAGATGGAAACGTTTGTTTGATCTAGACTATCTAGAATGAAGACTAAGCTGGGATGATCGCAGGAATGCCAACCGTCGCCATAGAAAGCGTTGACAACACATCCTACAGTCAACCGCTCCCCAGAAAGGCGTTTGCCCTTGGGGCTGTCTATACGCAAGTTTGACAGTATTTCTTCGGTTGACGGATTGTGACTTACCGATGACGTGAGAGGCCACACGGCATTTTTTATGTCTGCGCCTTTTATTTCCAGAACTCCAAAAACCTGGCAGGGTGAGAGAGTCAGGTAAATATTTTTGGCGTTAGTGAGGTTCAGTGGGTAAAACGCTGCATAGAGCCAGGATGCACATATCATTGTGCGCTTCGCTGACTGTAAAGTCAAGTCCATGACTTTAAGGTCGCTTATCGGTTCGGCATAAACAACTACGGTTCTCTTGGCTTCCATTCTGTTCTTTTGAAAATAGGTGCCTATACCATTGTGTGGAAGGCGCCATGTAGTCACTGTTCCTTCGAGAAGGTGCGCGAAGGAAGCGTGCGTTTGTTTCCACTGTGTTGCACACACCACCATAACATCGGCCTTTTTTGTGGAGAGCGATGACAGCGTAGCAGTAGCTTGTCTTTCCCAGCGCACTCCACGGGCTGAGTAAGGCAAAAAGTGAAGTGCCACGAGTACCACTGTGGTCAATGTAGCAAGTGCCGCGTTCGCCATTGCTGAGTTGTCGGCGTTGGACTAGGAGAAGGCTTCGTAACTATATGTTCTTCCTCTTTTGACACGCAAATGAATTTGCCGTTCACTTTTTAAAGAAATATGAACTCTGATTTAAAATGCGTCAGTTATCATTTTCTGCCATTACTCCTTCTTATGTGACAACCGCAGGAGAACTGACCTATACGTAATGATGTCTTGAGGTAAGAAACATGACCGAAAACGTGGTCATTTTAGGCCTAAGTGGTACAAGATGCGCAAGTGGACAGGCCGCTTGGAAGGCACGTCAACTACCGATCTTGTGATCAGCCCGATTTCTTGCTGGTTGATTACCAAGTGGCTATACCTGTTCCAAACGACTCGTGCTCCTTGTCGATACCACGTCGATGTCACTGCAGCCTTTCATGACGGTGCTATGGCACTCCACGATGGCTTTAATAAAGCGTGCTGGGAAAGGCATCTCGATATGATGCATGAGTACTTCCGGCACTAAAAGCCGCCATGGAATGAGGCCTTAGATTACGTTTGTCAGCTCCAAACTGAGCTTTGCCTCTTACGAAAATTGACCTCACGCAAGAGTCAAATCAATCTGGCTCTGTAAGTGATCAGTTGTAGAACGCTTTGGTGACGTCAATCATTCAAGTCCGCACGTGCGGTTTCCATTAGAGGCTTGAAGTTTATCAAAGGCTGTGATCCGACCATTACAAAGCGGACAGGCGAGATCAGCCACACTCGACTCTACTCTTCGAGTCGGTTATTGACCACCTGTGTGATAAAAGCATAAAACAATATCCATGTATATGTTATTTGGTACACATGAATTATTAATGATACACGTTTCTAATAGGACTGCACATGCACGCAGAATCTCCTAACTCGATGAGAGGTCGCAAGAAAAGCTAGGCGAATATAGTGGTAGCTCAGAAATATCTCTATCTGGTTCTTACACCTACCGTTCCGACCGCAATGCGCATAGGGGTAGTGTCTTTCTTGTTGTTGATTCGTGATTACAATCGCATCATGTGTGAACATCTGATTGTTTCGAGTCAGTGTGATGCAATGTTCAATTTAAAACAGGACAGTCACTGACATTTGGTTCTTTCTACGGTTCCCCTGCAAACGCATTTCCGGTGTCCTTTACATCCCTTCCCGAGTTTCCTTTTACATTAAATAATTACTATCTGCCAGGTGGTGTTTAAGGATGCCTGATGGAAGGTGGGTTGACAATACTCTTGTGCTTGGCAATTCATCTGTCCTGTCTATGGCAATTTGTATTTGTGAGGCAAGTTTGTTACTCTAGTTGCCAGATGTGGCCATATTAGTTCTTCTGTCTTGAATCACGCTTTTTTAACTAGCCACAGCTTGTGTGTGATAACACCATAATTCCTGGTATTAGTGAGCATGACTATATTGTGGCTCATGTTAGGCTTGTTTTATTCTCATGGGCGCATAATTGGCCAAGAAAAAGGTTTTTTGATAAATGAAATTATGCTTCGTTATCAAATGAGCTTGTCGTGTTACTGCTTAAATTCCGTCGTCTAGCTCTTTCAGTAAATTGCCACCCCCTACGGGGTACATTTTGCTTCCTACAAAAGCACAGTGTTGACAAGCATGTTCTAAGTAGACAGTTGTCTGCTAAAAAACGCAGTGATACGCCTTTGGTTACTCTGGAAGTCAAACGAAGGATTAAAAAAGAAACTTTTGTATTGGTGTATTTATCTTGATAAATTGGCGCATCTGGAAATGACATCTCGATCCATGCTTCTCGTCTTCGTGTTCTGGGAAACGGTATAAAGCGAGGCCTTTCTGCTCATATTGCAATTCCAATAAGCGAGATAGGTCTGTGCGGACAGTACAACGCTCTGTCCAATCACTTCCAACCGCTTATGGTGATATGCAGACATCCGGCGGCTTAAGTCGTTGGCAGGAATCAGTATGAGAACGGCCTTGCTGGCTATCTTCAGGGCATGGGGTAAACCAGCCATGACCACATTGAACAACATTGGAGACAGCTAGCTTGGACACTGCCCTGTGGCAGGCCTCTGGTGATTTTTCTTGAGCTACTCCGCACTGTTACCAACGTCACCTGCATCGAGTGATCGCTAAGAAACACACGGTGAAAGCGCAAGAGGTGCACTCTTATATCGACACAAAACGACAAATTATCGCACCGCGAAACACGAAGTCGTACAAACTTTCACCGTGTCTAAAATGTCTTGTGCACTCAATCATTGCCGAAATTCAGTCATACATGCTGGAGGAGGCTTGCCATGCTGTATCTGCCATTTTATTCCATTATGCTCCCGACCACTGGCAAGAATCTCCGTCAAGTTTGCTATACACGAGTTTGTGATGCTGGTATTTATGATGCCAGCTATGGGCTGTCCTTACCAGACTTCAGCACGGGCACTACTCAGGTCATTTTTGTGTTTAAAAAAATGTTTCCCCTCGTACACGTAGTTAAAAGCTTGAAATGTGCCAGAAGCGTACTGGTCACATCTGCAGGCATGTTCAAAATTATTTAGATCGAACTTCCATCAGGTACAGGTGCGCAGCGTCGACAGATATTTTGGGGTTGACGTGAGTTCTGGTAACGTCAAAGGGGCGCAGATGGCAGATTCACAATAAAGTGCGAGTGAAGGTGATGGTTCACTTTCTATTCCAGTTATAAGAATGTCAGCAATTTCTTTGGCTAGATTTGGCGTAGATGTATCCTTGAATAGCACAAGGACATTGAATGATCGCAAAGGCTAGGATGCGCTTCCGTCATCATATACAAGTCGTCAGATCCTTGGAAGTGGAGTAAATGCGCTGAAGCTCTCCACAAGCCCAGTTCTTTGTTTTCTTCGAAGCTTTTTTGGTGCGTCGCAGTTCTGCATTAGGTCTGCTAAATAGTGTTCTCAAAGCTGGTTCTCCACTTATTCGCAAGCTCTTTTCGGTGGCTTTTCTTCTAGCAGCACACAAACTAGGGCGTTAAGCTCCGGGGCTAAAATATGTGCAGGTATCCTGAGTATGACTGGTGCCATCGCTTTACTCCCTAACATATCAATATGTCTGGTGATAGGGGACCTAGATGCTCCCGGTAGCAATCCCAATCCGTTACCTTGCTGCATTTACCTGCCGTCAAATGGTAGCCAAGAAGATGAATAAATATAGGAAAATGTTCGTTTTCTATTCCGTCCAGCACTTTAAAGCACGTGAACTGAACATCACTAAAATGCAAAATCAGATCAATAACACTTGTACACGCTGGGTGTCTAAAGAACGCTACGTTGCCATCATTCGGAATGCATAGGTCCAGCTTATCAGTAGCACTTTCCAGATAACATCTACGTGCATTTGACCTCTTGTCACGATCCACATTGAAAGCACCACAAGTTTTGCGCGGAACTGGGCAAAAACGACCCAGATCTTCGAAAAACTTTTCGATGGGAATTTTTTCTTGAGGAGATGCATACATAGATATAATGCTGATTTGCGTTTTACTATCTAAGTTCTGGTCACATAAACTTCTGTAAAATCTGCGCACAAGTCAGCCACATTTAGTGCTACGTGTGCTAGCACTCCAGGACAATTGGATGCGAAGCCCACCACTGGAGGCGCAGGCGCTGCAATCGCTGTGACGTGCTGGTTTGGATCATGTGATCTTACTTCGTTCTCGCGAAGGGAAGCAAACGGTGGAGTGTGCCGTTTTTAACGGCGACTTAGCAGTTTAATGGGCCTTTATTGCTTCCCGCTTCCTGCAAAGTGCTCGGCTACAATTAATCATCAGCAGCCACCTTCGGCATCAACCAAGTGCGAATAATACCTTACAGAAATGCAATGGGTACTTCGCTTATCCGCAGATAGACGATTAATGGCCCAGTTGGGGGTGCGCTCTTTCTAAAAAAATGATTGATAGTGTAGTGGACACCAAGCGTGTACTTGTGTTAGTAGCCCCGAGCCATTGTAGAGCGAGTTCTAGAAAGGTGGCTGTTTAGCTAGCGATAGGACAGTCCTGCACGTCTCGATCAGGCCTGGCGGTTTAAAGTACAGCCCTTGGTGCTCGTTCCTGCGTTGAGCAGTGTCGCAATTGGCGTAAGCGGCATAAGCGATGTAGCGAATGAGGATGATAGAGAGCGAATGCACAGCACTCGAGCCCGGGCAGTTTCTCTGGCAGATTGTGATGACCATTGCATCGCTACTACTGAGGAAATCTAAGACTGGACACATAGCCGAGGTTGCCCAACGTGAAGTTGCGCTCAGCACTCGCTTTAGGCAGTGTTGTAATCACTGGTGAATTTTTAGATGCGAAGCAGCTTATTGTATAGCTCACTACAGTGTGTATTGTTACCCTCCCTGCGCATGCGCAACATCTGGTCCAAGCACTCCAAGAACTCACTGGCACGCGCTAGCGCGTTCTAGGATGTGTAAGGGCAACACCTCCTAGAAAAACTATGCCTGGAACGAGGCTCTTTTTACAATTGAGAGCTTGTTGCCAGCACAAAATCCTGGAGGCCATTCCTCCTACCGGGTGTTGCGACCGTCCGCCGCGTGGGACCGCTCGCCTCCGTACCACTTTGTCACGTGACATCACAGCTGCTCGGAGGTAACTTTGAGAGCCTTTCTGTGTTCGCAGGGGGCGACCGCCATAGGCGTTCGCCTCCGTACCGGAGGGGGAGGGTAAAATCCGAGGGTAGGGCGGCGCGTTCGCGGCTCACACTCCAAGCATACTTTTTCTAAAAGGCGTTGGTAAGGGGCTGCATAAGACTCTGTGGGCTCTTTCTCTTACGATCATGCAGCAATCATGCGATACCATTGACGAACGAGGTTCTGCAGACGTTCGATTAAGCAACGCGTTGTATCCTACTCTGAACGAGCTGGCACGCGCTAGCACGTTCTAGCCTGCGTAAGCGGCCGTGTAAAAGACTGTGGCCTGTCCTATTCGCACTCTCTTAGAAATCACGTGATAGGGTTGGTGAACGAGATTCTGAAGATGAATGCACGTTCTGCAGATAAACGGTTGCGATGAACGCACGTAATTCCATGGCGATAAACACACGTAGCCTGCGAATAACAGCAACATAATCTACAGTGAATCCATCGTTGGCTACACTTGCAAGGACATATCAACATCGGGCGAAGTGCCCGCGATGAACGGAACATTAAGTCGACCCATATTATACTTCGCAGGCTACTCTGGTTTTCTTTAGTGGGAGATGGTGTAATATTTTAGGAGCTTGTTCTTTTTGCGGGGGGGGGGGGTGTTTGTCTTTCATCGTTGCGCCAATGAATACGCTAGTGCTCATTGTTCCTGCTAGAGGCAAAGCTGTACTCTTCGTTTCAAGAGCACTCACTAGATGCCGCACCACCCCTCAGGCGACACTCACTCCACTCTCGGTGCGTGCTCTACTTTTTAGAACACCGCTAGATGGTCGCGCCTACATATAGCGCTTGCTCTCAGCACGCTTCCTTTCTCTTTTGCCGGACATCACTCAGTGCGCTTCGATACCGTGTACCGGTGCCAAAACACGTACTGGCATCACGCTGTTTTTGCAATAGGGATAATATAGAAAAAGTCTAATCAGGTCCATCGGGGCAAAAACTAGCACGTAGCATGCCCCTCCCACACCAGGACAGATAGGCCTAACCTGTTCGCCATGTCGTGGAGCCATTGGACTACCCATAGCTTCGTCCATAAATCCGTACTGCTTAGCGCAGGATCCCACTTTGCAATGCAACGTTTGCAACCCGTTGGGCAGGGTACCACCAGGGCCTATTATCTGAGCTGGCAAAGTCTGAGCAAAGCGCGAAAATGTCTGACGTCTGAATTTCAGTGTGTATTTTGTGCAAGAGTGTGTGACTTGAATGTCACGCCCTCAGGCATTGTCGGAGCGACAATTCCTGAGGCCTGCTCAGTTTACTGCGCGGTGGTGGAGACTTTCACCTCCTCCGATAAAAGTTCTTGCGAAGTTCATTGTACGTCGTTGGGGGATCCTTGTTATCCAGAACGTCGTCATCACATCGTTCAGTAGCTACGTGGTGGATGACTCCTCGGGCGCTTCTGTGGGTATTGCCGTTGAGGTTGGACGGAGCGCCCTCGATCTGTACCTTGTGAGCTAGGAACCAGACAAATGTGTGTTGTTGCACCTCCTTATTGCGCAAGATCCAAAAGGTTGATTCCGAGGTGGTGCCTCTAACGAATGCTGAGACTGCTGATCTTGACTCACAGTATAGTGGTTTCTCCCGCCGTCTAGCAGAGCCAAGGCTATTGTGACCTGTTAGGCAACCTCGGCCGTTGTGATCCGGACCGATGAGGAGTTCGTAACAATGCCATCGTGATCACCAGTGACTGCAACGAATGCTTTTCCGTTCAGGTACTGTGCAGCGTAAACGAAACAGCAACTCCAGGCGTGTGCTAGGGCACTCTCAAGGAGGGCTTTAGCCCTAGCCCGTCGTCTGCCTACATTGTAATCAGGGTGGACATTCCGAGGTATGGGCGCCACAGTAATACGCTCTCTCTGTTCTCGAGGAACGGTGCAGTATAATATGTGATCCGTAAGTAAGCTCTTCAACAAAGTGTATATATTGCATCAGTATGCAAATATTTGTCTATAGCACAATGATGTGTTGGTAATAAGCATTGTGTATATAACGTGTTTGTACAATCACACCACAATGACTCTCGTGTCACGTCTTTATGTGATGATGATAGAGGATATGCACATAGAATTCCCATTTTACCGGATTCAACCGGGGGAGCAAGCTCCATAATCATTCAATTCAGAATTTCTTATTGAGAAATATATTATGCCGCGGTGCATGAAGACTTCAGTGACGTGCTTTCGTCACGGAAAAGACGTCGAAAAATACGCCCGCTCACAGGACAAAGAAAGGAAGGCCAGCTAATGACAGTCGAACCCATGACCCCTGGGTCCGCGATGATAGATGCTGTCACAGGTCCCATTAATTAGGGAGGCGATCGCCGGGCTAATTCCAAGGGCCGAAGTATCAGCCCCTTGAACCGCACCACGAAAGCGTGGACAATTTAGAAGTTGTCCTTTTTGGCGCGCCAGCCGACGCCGGCTGTTGCCCAAAAAACAAGTCAGAGCCGAGAGTTGATAACAAAACACAATTATATTCTCAATAATGGCCGATCGAAAACCATACACAAGAATGCACACTCCACAATAGATGAGGACAATATGTCACCAATCAAACAACTTACTACACAGTACAATCAGCCACACTCGAAACAATGGACACAGACAACAATACGCACTACAATGTAGTCGCATGCATTGAAGAACCAAGACACTTAAAGACTAAAGAGATAGAAAACCTATTCAGTCCAAAGTTCCTAGAACAAAGGTCTGGATGATACTCTTCCGAGAATAACTCACTCAAAGTCCAGCGTTGTTGTCGTTCCGCTGCCCCCGAAGTTTCTCTTCCAGGAAACCTCTGTCGTTCCGCTGCCCCGAAGTTTCTCTTCCAGGAAACTTCTGTCGTTCCGCTGCTCCCGAAGTTTCTCTTCCAGGAAACCTCGCGTCTTCAATAGGCCACTTTCCAAGCTTCTAACTTCTTCGCCGGAAACACGTCAGCTTCACACACGCAGCTGTTGCCACGCGTCTTCGCTCGATAGCGGTAGACCCACGCTCTTGCCTGTAGCTCGAGCCTTCACCCCTGAGGTGGAAATCCTCTTCTTCTCCTGCTTTGTCCCTTCGGAAAAAACCTTCGCCGACAATACGGCGGGATACCCAACGCGCTCTGGCGCTAACTTCCGTCTTCTCCTGATCTCTCGTCTCGGCTGCTCGATTAAATACCCTCCGCGCGAGATTCCAGAAAGTTCTCATCATTTCGTCGGCGCGATACGCAGCGTAGGCTAGGGGGGGGGAGAGCGCGAGACGGTACGAGGGCCGTCCGCGACGGATGAATCAACCCGGCATCACCACGCCCCTTTCCATCTAGAAATTTCGAGGGCTTGCTCGGCCACCGATGTGGGGTGAGGAGGTTCGTCGGCGAACCTACGCTTCCGAGGGGAGAGGGACGCTCCCGGGGAGTCTTTGGACGCTTGTTTTTTTATTGTTGACCTCGCGGCGTCACTCCGGCGTTTTGTCGCGAGAATTTGGCGGCGCGCCCTTTTTTGAGCTCTCGGTTGGTGACACTGCCCCTACTTTAAGAATATTATCTCATAATATTCAAAACCACACAAACGAGCGCGAACAGTCACCACACGCTTAAAGACTGTAACATAGTCCGTTGCTCATGGCACGTCACATTCACAATAGATCACTCAATACAAATGTACTTTGCAATTCAATCTCACAACACATGAAATATAACCACAGGTACATGAGTACAACACTCCATCACATATTCCAGACAATACAAATGTACAAAGTTCTCTCATTACAACAATTTTTATACTCACATCATTACTATACATCACATCACCATAACTAACATTTTGGCTCACTCGACATACAGTTGTGACACAGGATAACAAAACAAACCACATTGAGGCTCAACACAGCCAAACGCATTCCGATTTTACCTCATCACCTATCCTGAGTACTTCGAGCTGCGCTTGCGCCCTTTCTTGCGGTGCTCTCTCGATCTCTTCTTATTGTTCTTGATTCTGTTCCGATGAGCCCTTTCCAATGACGGAATCTGAGGCGGTGTCTTAGCCATCGTTGTCCCTTTCGACACCGCTAACGAGTCATAACGTTCAACCGATCCTGTCACCCGCTTGTTCATGTTACGACATTGGGCCTGGCTGGCCGACTCCGTCACCTTTGCAGTGTCGGTTGGTTGAGGTCGTGCCGACGTAAGTCCAGCTGCCCAGCACGTGAACTCATTCAATACGATCATGTTCTCATTCGCTGTCTCTTGCACCGCGGCTTCACCTTGGGCTCGAGTGAGATCCGTCACGGGATGCTCCTCCACTTTATCTCGCGGTCGCTGGGTTGGCGAGGGCTCTATCTTAGGGTCTTCTCCCAAATATTCTGGATCATTCGGCCCTCGCGCCCCGTCAATGTTTCCGATGACGAGGTCGTACAGGGGGGTTGTCATGCATAGAGCAGTAACCTTCCCGCTGAAGTACGGGGTTCCAACCTCAATTTCTGCTTCGGGAAGCATTCGAACCGTACTGTCAATTAGGCAAACTGGTTTCGTTCTGCCTGTCAACTCACTTTCCCGTACCAAATTTCCCCGCACGATAACTGCGGAGCTACCGGTGTCTCTTAACACCGTAATCTTCTTGCCCGCAACTTTTCTAGGCAGCGTTGGCATTCCCTTCGTAACACCGGTTGGCTGTTTTGTCATTACAGCACCCACAATAACAATTTTTTCCCCATTTTTCGATTCTACGAATTCGTTGGTGACGGCATCACCATCAGATTTCGGTGCTGCTAGCACAAAGGATACCTGGTGAGTTCGACTCGCTCCGTTACGACATGCGTCTGATTTGTGCCCAGTCTGACCACACTTGAAACATTTTACTACCGTAGGGCTCGTAAAGTTAGTACGACAGTTGTTCGCGCGATGACCCACTCGGTTACGCAGAAAACATCGCGGAACACTCTCCGGTGCACGCTTCTTTTGTTCGGGTGCCAAATTTTTCGAATCTTCAGGACACTCCTTCTTGACTTTGGCCAAATTAGTGCCACCTTGCGCTTCCAAGAATTGATCCGCTAATTTAAGCATGTCTTCAAGTGACTTAGCTCTCCTCTCTTTCAAGTACAGCGAAGGCTTTTGTGGCAACTAGTAAGAAATTGTTCTCTAATTAGGAGCTCTCTAAGCTCATTGTACTCCTGCGCTGTCCCTGAAAGTTCAATCCATCTGTCAAAATAATGGCAAAGTCGGGCGGCATACTGCGTAGCCATCTCACAATCAGCTGGCTTTCCTGTCTGAAATCTGTCCCGGAAACATTCCACAGTAAATCTAAATCGCTTCAGCAAAGCAGCTTTCACCTTTGCATAGTTGGCTGCATCGGTCGGCGTCAGCCTACCGTACACACTGAGTGCTTCACCACTCAAGCTAGTACTCAAAGCAGTTTCCCACTGATGTTCCAGCCAATTCTGGCTCCTCGCATTTGTCTCAAATCGGTGAAGGTACGCGTCAAGGTCGTCCCTCCTTTCATCAAATGCTACGAGCAGCTTGCTTGGGTTCAAGCGGAAGCCGTGGTATTCCCGTTCGCTGCTTTCAACTCTAGCTTGGACCGGAGTTTCACTTCGCTGTTGCGAACGGAGCCGCTCGAGTTCAATCTCGTGCGGTCGCTGCCATTCCCTTTCCTCTCTTTCTTCTTTCACCCTCTCAGATGCCAGTCTTTCTCTCTCCAGCTCCAACTTCAATTGCTGCTCTCTTTCTTCTCTCGCCCTTTCGGCTGCCAACTTTTCTCTCTCTAGCTCCAACTTCAATTGCTGCTCTCTTTCTTCCTTGGCCCTTTCAGCGGCCAGCCTTTCTCCCTCCAACTCAGCTGCTTTTTCTTTCATGGCCCTCTCAGCTGCCAACCTCTCTCGTTCCAACTCAGCTGCTTTTTCTTCCTTGGCTCTCTCAGCTGCCAACCTCTCTCTCTCCACCGCCTCTTTCTCCTTCTGGCTTACCCATTTCCGTAGTTCGGGGCCAGAAAGACCCATCCTCTCACCAAGAGCGACTAACTTTTCGAGATCCATGGTGTCTCGCAAATAAAGTCTTGCCGCGTGTAAAAAATATCTGCCTAAATCAATCTATCGAAACACTCTCCTGCACACGTTAACGAGTACACTGAGCCACACACAAAATCGTTCCGATAGCAGTATCAACAACTCGAGGCTCTTTCTCACTACTTTGGACACACTGTGCACCAAAAAGGTCCTGTCGCGGACGCCAAACTAATTGGCGCAGGTCCCGTTAATTAGGGAGGCAATCGCCGGGCTAATTCCAAGGGCCGAAGTATCGGGCCCCCGAACCGCACCACGAAAGCGTGGACAATTTAGAAGTGGTCCTTTTTGGCGCGCCAACGGACGCCGGCTGTGGCCCAAACAACAAGTCAGAGCCGAGAGTTGATAAACAAAACAGAATTTTATTCTCAATAATGGCAGATCAAAACAATACACAAGTATGCGCACTCCACAATAGTTGAGTACAATATGTCACCAATCAAACAATGTACCACACAGTACAATCAGCCACACTCGAAACGACGAACACAGACAACAATACGCACTACAATGCAGTCGCATGCATTGAACAACCAAGACATTGAAAGACTAAACAGATAGAAAACCTATTCAGTCCAAAGTTCTTGGAGCAAAAGTCTGGATGATACTATTCCGAGAATCGCTCACTCAAAGTCCAGCGTTGTTGTCGTTCCTCTGCCCCCGAAGTTTTTCTGCCAGGAAACCTCTGTCGTTCCGCTGCCCCGAAGTTTCTCTTCCAGGAAACATCTGTCGTTCCGCTGCCCCCGAAGTTTCTCTTCCAGGAAACTTCGCCAAAGTTTCTCTTTCAGGAAACCTCGCGTCTTTAATTGGCCACACTCCAAGCTTCAAACTTCTTCGCCGGAAACACGTCGGCTTCACACACGCAGCTGTTGCCACGCGTCTTCGCTCGATAGCGGTAGACCCACGCTCTTGCCTGTAGCTCGAGCCTTCACCCATCAGGTGGAAATCCTCTTCTCCTGCTTTGTCCCTTCGGACAAAACCTTCGCCGACTATACGGCGGGATAGCCAATGCTCTCTGGCACTAACTTCCGTCTTCTCCTGATCTCTCGTCTCGGCTGCTCGATTAAATACCTTCCGCACGAGGTTCCAGAGAGTTCTCATCATTTCGTCGGCGCGATACGCAGCGTAGGCTGGGGGGGGAGCGCGAGACGGTACGAGGGCCATCCGCGACGGATGACTCAACCCGGCATCACCACGCCCCTTTCCATCTAGAAATTTCGAGGGCTTGCTCGGCTGCCATTGTGGGGTGAGGAGGTTTGTCAGCGAACCTATGCTTCCGATGGGAGAGGGACGCGTGCCCGGGGAGTCTTTGAATGCTTGTTTTCTTTTTTTTATCGTTGACCTCCAGCGTCACTCCGGCGTTTCGTCGCGAGAATTTGGCGGCGCGCCCTTTTTTGAGCGCTTGGTTTGTGACAGATGACCGGCACGCTATGCACTGTGCCACCAACACACACCTTCTTCGCTTTAAATAATACGCGTTTTATATCTACCGCTGTCTTCTCACAGCGTTCTTGGTTAAGTGAAGTAGTGCATTGGGACGGTGACTTTCATGTTAGTTCTTTCAGCGCGTCATACCTAAGCGTCCCTCCCGTGCAAGGTGATTGAAAAAAAAATGTTGGAGTGGAAATCATTGCCCACGAGGAAAGCCACACCGACCGTAAGATGGCAGCTGGGGCAGCCATCTTACTAGGGGCATGAGGAACTGTTAGTGTTCGGCGATTGAGAAAGGAAAGTTTTATTGTACGAAGAACTTGTACATACACAAATAAAACACCGAAAACAAGTAAAGACAGTGTTTACGTCTTACAAGTGAGCAGTGAAATCTATTTTATCACTGTTTATCTAAATGTCACAAGTTGAAAAAAATAAAAGGGTTCGAGTAATCACATTTTACAGAATACCAAGTGCGCATGCGTAAAGGAATGGGCGCATGGCGATGGTAAAAAAACTTGGAACTTCAGCTGTCCCTCCCTTTCTCTGAAGAAAACTGTGTGCCACAGTCGAAGGAAAGCTTCCTTGCCGTGTGTTTACAACTGTTGATAAAGGCGATTCCACACAATGAGCCGTTTTTTCTCGAATGTGGGATGACGACGATGATGATCTTTATTGCACTCATATCTTATACCTAATAAGCACAAACTGAATGGTCCCATAGCCAAAGGCTAGTGCGGGTTCCATAGAAAGTATACATAACTGAAACTGAAATAGTTCTAAATAAAAATAAACAGAAGTAAACAATTTAATTTGATATTATACAAGAAGTAATGTTTATCTGCTATGGATAGGCGCCTCTGTGACGCTTGTGCCGTACTTCCGCTAAACAGCGTCGCCGCCACAGTACGTAAAATGTCACTGTAAAAACCTGTCTTGCAAAAAGCCTACGTGTTTAGAGAAACATATTCTCACGAACAGTGAACATCAATTACAATCCAAGAGAACATCGCGACGGAACACAACATTCACAGACACAACGAAAGTTGTTTACAAAAAGATATGTTTGCATATGTACATGGAACACAACACACACAGATACACAAGAATTGTTACAAAAAGATATGTTTACACATGCACAATACATAGTAAACGAAAAACACAGAAATGAAATATAAAGACCTATATGTTAGCTATTTACATAGTATTTACAAGACATTTGTGTGAGCAGTAAACAAAAGTTGACCTACCAAAATCAGGCAGGCCTGAAAAGAAGCTTTACTCGTCTCTCACAGCCGAACACATAAGGGCAGGACCAGTGTCGAAAGGATTCCTCATCACACAGAAAGAAGAGTTCCTCCGACAAAACAGGCAGTATTTCTTTGTACAGTCGCTCCAAAATCGGAAAAAAAGCATGGTGGTGGTGACCTGTTGCAACACGCTCACAGCGATTGCACCAAAGAAAGTAGGAACCAGTAACATTGAAAAGGTAGGCGAAGCGGCCTCAAAATCAACGTCCAGAAGAAACAAAGCGGTTTACTCTGAGGCCACAAAATCCCACATGCACAGCCCTCCAGAAACACGAGAAACAATGCATTGTCTTAGAACATGCTGTATTTGTTTCCCATTGAGAGCAGTTCAGACATGTTCCTGACTGGAACAATTTTATCTTTCGGGGTGTCAAGGATAGGAAGAACGCCCCACCCCTGCCGTCGCATGAAGTCCCGGAGGTGGCCAGGCAGAAATGATGCCATCAGCGTGCTCCAAGACACACGAATAGAGTGGTTGGGGCGTGCCGGAGAAACTAACGGGAGCCACAAAGCAGTTGTTGTGTCAACGATAGGATTGTTTATCACATCCACCTCAGGGAAAGTCGACTGGATATGACGAAAAAGCGTGACAGCTGTTGCATAAAACAAAGGAAGTATTACTGATTGTGGGGCCCGATTAAGGTGCACCTTAGGCAATAAATACCGAAGGTGAGTGCCTAGAAAATATTATGCCATAGTTCACGTGGGGGATTCCTCTCCTTGTACGAGGCGCAACAGAAAGCGCAGGGCCAATGGCCGGCAACGTATTGATACTGAAGGGAAGAACACTGCTGTCCTAACGCCACACGAGGAACCAACTCAGTGCCACCGGACCAAAAGAAGGAACAGAAGGCAGACTGCAATGACCTCACGATGTGTAAAAGCGGCTGCTACACGTGAGAAAAGTACCAATACGACCGCAAAACACAGTCTGCAAAGAAGGGGGAAATCGAACTCCCGGTGTTTTCAATTTTTCGTTTTACTTCATCGAGGGCGTTTGACCAAACGGAGTTACAAACGTCGTAGTGGTTGTTTAGAATTCCTAAAATGCGAAGAGACGCAGCCGGCTGAAGAATAGATGTGGAGCTAAAGCTGTAGTTACGACAGCCGATAACCAAATACCGGAATTTTGAGAGGTTTAGCGAGGCACCTGAAATGTCACCATACTGAAAGAATAAACGCAGGCTATGTGAAAGACTATCTTAATCTGAAATGTAAATGGTTATGTCGTCAGCAAAAGCTGTGACTTTCGCGGATTGCTGCACGTATGTGCAAGACCCCGGACATGCGAATCCGCTTCTAGAGCACACACACACAAAAAAAACTGGCAGCATATCCACGGAGTGAATGATGGAGAGTGGGGCGAAGTATTCGTCCGTCCACTCGTTCTTGCTTCCGTCCGTCCATGCGTCCGTCTGTGTGACCGTCCATGCGTACATCCGCCCGTCCGTGCGCGCGTCTGTTCGTGCGTCCGCCCCCGCGTTCGTTCATGCGTCCATCCATGCATCTGTCTCTGTTTTCGTTCGTCCATCTATTCAACACTCCAAGTACCACCATCTCGCATCTTTTCATCATATATTCCCCATATAGAAGCACCGCCATCCAGCGGACATTCCAAGTACTTAACGAGAGGTGGCACACGCACACTTCCTTGCAGCTTGCGCTTCGGGTCTACTTCCCACCTTTAACCACCTCGAGTTCATTCATGGTATATACTAGTTCTTTGCATTCGTGGCACTGTGGCTCGACGCTCGCTAAACCTTTCTAAAACTAAGGAGGTTACACCCAGGGAGTATAACGTAGCAACTCTTTCTTGTGAGATAGTGCTCAATGTACATGCCAATAGCTGCTAATGGGGATCGCAGCGTGCGCATTAACTAAAAGCCGAATGCTCCTGTCTCTCATTCCACATTAGCAGCCAATGGCTTGTACATTGGGCACTATTTTATAATGTTCAACAACGCACGAAAGAAATTTCTCACTGGCACTACCTTGGAGGTCAAAATGTTATACTTGTTACATACTACAACATCTACGAGGGACGAACAGGTGTCACTATACAGAGTTTTGCTCCTAAAATGGCACAAGACTGAGGCAAATACAACAGGAGACAATGGGCATCTCCGACGGACCCCACGTGTAAACAAAAAAGGCAGCCCTCTCTCTACATTCTAGAACTAGTGTGCTTTTTATACCAGAGTAGGTATGTCTAAGCAAGTCCACAAAAGTACCATGAAATCAAAGCAGTGTGAGCTCTTTAAAGATATACGTGTGCTCCAGTCGGTGAAATGCTTTCTCTTGGTCGAAAGACAAAAGGAGATCACGCCTAGATCGCAACAGAGTAAGGGCTATTATACCTCGGGTGGTAAAGGACAAGCTGTGTATTTGTCGTCCAGGTATAGATGAAGCCTGGTGATTACCCACCAGGGTGTTAAACAGAGCCCTTGAACGTTGAACGATCACCGTCGCGAATATCTTACAGCCAGCGTTAAAAAGCGTGATAGATCTTCAATCTTCAGGATTAAAATAGGAAGCATCACCTTTCGGAATGAGCACACTGCGTCCATCTAAAAAAACTTGATGGAAAGTCATCATCGTCGATACATTGTCGGATAACCACGGCGAAGGCAGAACCAAGCTCATTTCAAAATGACAAGTAAAATTCAATTGGAAAATTGTCTGGCCCAGGGGCTGCCCCCGTATCAAAGATTGCAGTGCTGCATTTGCCTCTTAGACTGATGGAGGGACGCGCCGAGAATCAGAAGCTTATTGAGGAACGCGAGGCAAACCTCTAAGCATAGGCGGTAATATATCTCAGTTTGTCCGCATGGCCGAACATGACTACTCTTCAAAATGCACCAGAAAAAGAGATCGATGACGTGTAGGAAGCGGCTGTGTAGGTGGTGTCTGCGTGGTCGTTAAAAATGGCAGACCCCACATACAGTGGGAATCGATTATTTGCAAAGCACGAATGAGAAATGCATATATGTCACTTTAAAATCAGCACAACTTTACGACCTGGAGGTAAATGATGCCACACATGACTTCTGTGTCATTATTATCACATTTAGATGTGTCGTTTACCTTCGTCATCTATTCACGTGGTGATACCAAATTTAGTATATGTGGAGCCAGATAAACGGCCATGAGTAGGCTATGAGCGTGATATGTTGGCATGTGCTTACACGAGATGCGAGTCAGGATTATCATATTTGTACCAGTAATATATTTCGTCATCTATTGTCATCACGTAAGATCGAATTCGCTTTATGTGGAGCTTGCGAAACGGCAGCGAGTGCATCATGAATGACCCAATATACTCTGATGTAGCGCTGACATGCGTGCACGCTGGGCACAGCGACGCTACGTTAGCAAAACGCGAGCATTCTCTAGTCTGATGTCAGGCGCGACCAGCGTCCGTGTGCGCGGCCCGACGGCAACTGGCGCGAAATGCGACATGCTGCCTTTCGCGCCAGTGCGTTACCCGGACAACACTGCGTGTCCCTCATTTGGTGACAGAGGGATACCGGACGCGCTGAAACACGCATGCGTCAAAGCAACGCAGCGTGGCGCGTGCCTGCGAGGATATGGCAGGACCGGCGCCTGGCGTGTCAACGCCGACGTGACGCTACAAAATGAACTCTGGCGAGCACGCGCACCGCGTCTCGTCGAAATGTTTGGCGCATTGATTGTGGCATGTAGTCATGTTCTCACATGACCCGCATCTCATTATCATGTTTGCACTAGTCACATGCCTTCGTCATCCATTGGCGTCACGTAATACCAGATTTGTCATATTGATACGTGTATGGAACTGTCGCCCTGACACAGCTGAATCGGCACCCAAATGAAGAAGACGACAACGTGGTCGTAGTGGGTTGGACTCTCGAGCTTTCCCGTTGGCCTGCTTGACTGTGCGCTCGCTAAGCCGTTAGCAAGACCAGCTCTCGGTGAATAAATCTTCCCCATAACATCTTTTGGTGGAAGGTGCTGGGTCTTCACACAACCCGGCTCTGGAACTCCGCAGTGGACTTCAGCTTTGTCCAGCCGCGATGCCTGAAACTGGCACTCAGGCCTCGCCATCCGCGCCGGCTCCATCACCTGTGATTCCCCCCCCCCCCATCTTCTCAACCCTGGCACGTTTTCCGGGACGGACAGCACGGACGTCGAAAAATGGCTCGCATTATTCGAGCGCGTAAGCAAGCATTACAGGTGGGACAAAACGCTTATGCTGGCAAATATTCTATTCTACCTACGGGGTACGGCACGCGCCTGGTATGAGACGCATGAAGAAGAATTAACCAGCTGGGACACATGCAAGCAAAAGCTTCACGATTTGTTCGGTCGGTCAGTTGCTCGTCAGATGGCAGCCAGGCAGGAACTCGCGTTGTGTGTTCAATCATCAACGGAGTCGTACGTCACGTACATCCAAGACGTACTGGCTCTGTGCCGGAAGGCTGAAAAAAATATGTTTGAGGCGGACAAGATCAGCAACGTGTTGAAAGGCATTGCTGATGATGCTTTCAACATACTAATGTGCAAGAACTGCACCACTGTCGACTCCATCATATCTGAATGCCGGCGATTTGAGCAAGCTAAAAGCAGGCGAATCACCCACCACATCGCGAGACTACCAAACACTGCTGCGACTTCGTCTTGCGAGGATTCTGAAGCGGCCCGTTCACTTGCGCCTCCTGCCAATATCGCAAGGATTGTTCGCCAGTAACTGGAAGCCATGGCACCCGCTTCATATCAGCCCCCTGCGCAAGACAACTGGGCAACAGTCTCGCTTATTCAAGCCGTCGTACGTCAGGAGTTTGCTAACCTGGGCGTGCAGGTTCCCCAGCCCGCCAGACTTATGCCGCAGCCCATGAGCACTCCCGTCCACAACGCTGACCACCACTCTGCTCCACTTGTCGTTGCGGCAGCTTCGACTCCTCGGTTTCCACCACGCTACCGAAATCCATCTGAGTGGCGCACGCACGATGATCGACCCATCTGCTTTTCTTGCTCTCGAGTTGGGCACATCTCCCGCCATTGCCGCAACAGATGGTATTTCCGGCCAAGCTTTCGTAATGTAGATCGCCGTCAGGACCGCGGACACTATTCGCAACCCAGTTTTCCGAATGACAATATTCTGGACCCTTCAGCTCGCTGTTCATTTCCACGCTCCAAACCGTCCTACGCTGACGTCGTCGCCTAGAGGAACTGGTCTAGCCGCTCGCCGTCACCTCAGGGTCGGCCGTCACGCTCCCCTCAATGCCGCCACTCTCCGTGACTGGCTTATTCTGCCCATTCCCCGGGAAACTGACGAGTGCAGCTCCTGGAGGTGGCGCTGCGTTGACGACTCGGAACGAAAACCCTCAACCAGTTACAAATTCAAGACGCAATTTACTTCGGGTGTTCGTTGATGGCCACACCGTTACTGCTCTAATTGACACTGGTGCCCAAGTATCTGTTATGAGTTCTACACTTCGATCTCGCCTGAAAAAGGTTCTCACACCAGCTATGTTCTCTACTGTTCGAGTTGCCAACGGAAGTCGAACATCGGTGCTTGGTATGTGCACTGCCCGCGTTACTGTTGCTGGCCACCACACTTCCGTTCTCTTCGCAGTCCTCAATACTTGCCCACACGACGTCATCCTTGGAATTGACTTCTTAACTGCCCACTCCGCCCTCATCGCTTGTTCTACCGGTATCTTACGGCTCGAATTGCCTTTGTGCTCTGATTTCACTCCTCCAACTCGCACTCGGCTACGATCCGTGGAGTCTCTACAGCTACCGCCCCAAACTGCTATGTACATTCCTCTGTCGCCCTTCCCGTCCGTTCCTGATGGAGACTATCTGGTAGCTCCCCTCATTGATTTGACCCTTACGCACAACATCGCACTACCACATACTATAGTGGTTGTTGCTAACAACACGGTGCTACTTCCAGTTCTGAACTTCTCTACGTCGACCCAAGTGCTTCCCCAAGGCATCACTTTAGCCGATCTTTCCACCCTTGATGAATGTTCGATTTGTTCTTTTACACCTGACACTAAGAGCATGACGAAATCTGTCATCACGTCGCAAAATAAGACGTTCCTCGACAAAATGATATCCAGCGACCTCTTACCTTCCCAAGTTGCGGCGCTCCGGGGTGTTCTATTTTCTTACCTGGATATCTTTGACGTCGACGACCGTCCCCTGGGCCGCACAAGTGCCGTAACTCACCGAATCGACACCAGCGACGCCAGTCCACTCCACAAACGCCCTTATCGCGTCTCACATGCTGAGCGCCAAGTAATACAGACGGAGGTCGAGAAAATGCTGAGTAAAGACGCCATTGAGCCTTCATCGAGTCCTTGGGCCTCCCCTGTGGTCTTAGTTAAAAAGAAGGACAACACCTGGCGTTTTTGCGTCGACTATCGCCACCTGAATCGGATCACCAAGAAGGACGTTTATCCTTTGCCTCGAATCGATGATTCGCTCGACTGCCTCCACGGCGCCAACTATTTCTCGTCCCTTGACCTTCGATCCGGATACTGGCAAATTTCAGTCAACGACCGCGACCGCGAGAAGATAGCATTCATCACACCCGACGGCCTTTACCAATTCAAGGTCATGCCTTTTGGGTTGTGCAATGCCCCGGCTACTTTTAAACGTATGATGGACTCTCTTCTTCGCGGTTTCAAATGGTCAACCTGCCTCTACTATCTGGATGATGTAATAGTTTTCTCACCCTCCTTCGAAAGCCACCGTCTCGTCTCTCGGCAATTCTTGAAGTTTTTCGTTGCGCTGGTCTCCAACAGATTAAACTACTCGGCCACCTTGTTGACGCTACTGGTGTTCAACCCGACCCTGACAAAGTCCGTGCAGTCCTAGAATTCCCAATTCCGCGTTCCACACAAGAAGTTCACAGTTTTATTGGGCTCTGTTAATACTTCCGTCGCTTTGTCTTCAATTTCGCGGATATTGCTAGGCCCCTCACGGATCTCCTCAAAAAGAATGTGGCCTTTTCTTGGGGAAGGGAACAAGAACATTCCTTCGCGTCGCTAATTACCGCCCTCACATCACCACCTGTGTTGGCTCATTTTGATCCAGCGGCTCGAACAGAGCTTCGCGCCGATGCAAGTGGCCATGGCATTGGTGCTATACTCGCTCAGATACAGAATGGCACCAACCGTGTGATAGCCTACGCTGGCTGCCTTTTGTCGCAAGCGGAACAAAATTATTCCATCACTGAGCGGGAATGCTTAGCCCTCGTTTGGGCTATTGCGAAATTCCGTCCGTACTTATACGGACATCCGTTCGCAGTCATCACGGACCATCATGCGCCTTGCTGGCTGTCGACGCTTAAGGACCCTACAGGAAGACTCGGCCGATGGGCACTTCGATTACAGGAGTACACGTTCTCGGTTGTTTACAAATCTGGAAAGCTGCACAGCGATGCTGACTGCTTATCCCGGCCCCCTGTTGATCCACCTAGCTTCACTGATTTGGAATTAGATGCCTGCGTTTTAGCCATCACTGACTTTCTGAACGTGGCTGACGAACAGCGCCGAGATCCATCGCTGCTCACCATCATTGACCGCCTTCGATCGCGTTATGCTGACCCTTTTCTTAGCAGATACCTGCTTCAAGACAACGTTTTGTACCGCCGCAACTTACACCCCGACGGCGCGGAACTTTTACTCGTCGTACCGCATCACCTGCGAAAGGATGTTCTGCGACAATTCCATGGCACTCCAACTTCTGGACATCTAGGAGTCTCCAGAACTTACGACCGCATTCGACGACGAGTAATCTGGAAGGATCTGTACCGCTCTGTGACCTCTTGTGACCTCTGCCAGCGCCGAAAGAAGCCTACGACTCCCCCTGCCGGTCTACTTCAACCTATTGAAGTTCCAGCAGAGCCATTTTATCGAGTGGGGTTGGACTTGCTAGGCCGCTTTCCTACTTCTGCAACTTGAAATAAATGGATTGCAGTGGCCACAGACTATGCCACTCGGTACGAAATCACTCGAGCGCTACCAACCAGCTGCGCAACTGACGTTTCCGACTTCCTGCTGTACGACATTATTCTCCAGCATGGCGCTCCGACTCACCAGCTCACAGACCATGGTCGCTACTTTCTATCTCGTGTGGTTGATGATCTACTTCGATCTTGTGCTACCCGTCACAACTTCACCACATCTTACCACCCTCAGACTAACGGCCTTACGGAGCGACTTAACCGCACATTGACGGACATGCTTTCCATGTACGTATCTACCGACCACACTGATTGGGACATAGCTCTTCCGTTCGTAACCTTCGCCTATAACTCGTCGCGTCATGAAACAGCGGGCTACTCCCCTTTTTATCTAATCTTCGTACGTCATCCCCTACTGCCCTTCGACACACTGCTTTCATCAGACCACCCATCCTCCACCTCGTACGCTCAGGATGCAATCACCCGTGCCCTCACGGCACGTGTGGTAGCGCGTGCTCGGTTATCGTCGTCGCAGACAGCACAGAAGTATTTTTATGACCGTCGACATAGAGATGCCGTTTTTTCTGCGGGATCTCTTGTTCTCCTGGGGCTCCCATCTCGACGTGTTGGCCTCTGCGAGAAACTACTATCGCGATACGCTGGGCCCTACCGAGTCATTCGTCAGGTCACACCTGCGACCTACGAGATGGCCGCTACCACAAACTCATCCGCTGCTGCACCCAGAACGGAAGTAGTCCACGTTTCTTGTCTCAAGCCGTACAACGCCGACTCGCTCATTTAACAGGCACCGAGACGGTGCCTTACGGGCCGGGGTGATGTTACGTGTATGGAACTGTCACCCCGACACAGCTGAATTGGCACCTAAATGAAGAAGACGACAACGCGGTCGTAGTGGGTTGGACCCTCGAGCTTCTCCCGTTGGCCTGCTTGACTGTGCGCTCGCTAAGCCGTTAGCAAGACCAGCTCTCGGTGAATAAATCTTCCCCGTAACAATATGATAACCTAGCGAAACGGCCGCGAGCGCATCATGAGTGTGGCATGTAGTCTTGTTGTTACACGACACGCATGTCATGATTATAATGTTGGGATGTGTCATTCACCCATGTCGTCCGTTGGCGTCGCGCAATATCGAGTTTGATAGATGTGAAACTAGCGAAACTGTCGCGAGCGCATCATGAGCGTGGCATGTTAGTCATGTTGTTACATGACACACATGTTATGACTTCATGTTAGGGTCTGTCGCTTGCGTTCGCCATGCAATCATGCCACAACGCACCAGTTTTGCAATATGCCATGGAAACAAAAACACTACAATAGCTGCAGGACCATGAAAGGTATATCATGATATTTATGACATACATGTCATGATTTTCATGTTATGACTAGTCAAATACGTTTTTCATACAGTCATGTTATGACAAGTCAAATACGTTCTTCATACAGTCATGTTATGCCATACCAAATTTGCTATTGATACCATAATCGAAACGGCCAAGAGAGCTAAAAGTCGTAGGCGGCTAGATAGATAGATAGATAGATAGATAGATAGATAGATACGCTCAAAGTCGCCGAAGTTCACTAAGAAATGCTTCGCATTTGAAAGGTGGCTTCACGATTGCTTGTAAAGCATTGATGGAGCTTCCATTCTTGAGAGAAAGAGAGAGAGAGAGAGAACATTTATTGAGTAAAGCTTGTTAGGGAAAGTGGGAGGGTCCCATATTTCAGGAACCCTCTAGCCTGGACAGCCCGCTGGTCTCGAGTGACGAGTTGACGCTGGTAGACCAGGTCTGGCTGGGATATTGCAGCATCCAACGCTTCAATGAAGAGGTCTTGGCCCACATATGGTTCAGCTGCCTGTAGCCTTGGGACGCTTACTTTGCTCTGCAGTAGGAGGTGCGCCAGAGTGTCTGCCACATAGCAGGGAGGAGAGATGTAGCTATGCCACGTTGGCCTCATACGGTGCGATATACGCTGTGGTTGAACTTGTTGCTTTAAAGGCACCTGTAGTCGGTGCCTTCGTTTCCTGTGAGTTTTGGATGTTTCGGAGGGTATGACGTACGTTCGAGCCGATTATGTTGCAGTAAATCAGGATAAATTATCGGTAAGGGTTCTCTTTCTTCTGCTTCTGTGTTTGAGTGGGAGGTGTATCGAATCTCGTACGGCGATGCCCGGTTTACGCATTCGCGGGCTTTGGTGTTTGCCGCTTCATTTCCCTCAAGATCTTCAGGACCCGGAACCCACACGATGCATGTGTAGGGGGCAGGATTGTCCACGCTTTTAAGTAAATTAATCGCCACAGTGAAGACCCCGCCTTTCAGGTAGTTCCGTGCCACTGTTTGTGAGTCGGTAAAGACTCCGATGGAATGCTCACCCGTCTGGGTGGTGAGTGCTATAGCAGCTCCGTCAGATGTTTCCGCGCGTATGACGAGGATGGCAGCCGATGCTAGTACCGTGAACTTGTAATCTGTGATGGTAATCGTGAAGGCTTTACGTCCCGAATACTTGGCTTCCACTGCAGCAATATTTTTGCCGTTCAGAGCATTTCCAATAAAAAATAGAATGATCCCACGTATACAGTGCGAATCGACGATATGCGAAGCACAAATGTGGAATGGTTATATGGCACGTTAAAAGCAGTTCAACGTTACGAGGCGGATGTGAATCATGCCGTTCAAGACTTCTATTTGATGATTATCATGTTTGGACGTATCATTTGCCTTCGTTGTTCATTCACGTCCTGTGAAACCAAATTTGGTATATGTGGAGATTTCCAAAGGGACGCGAGCAACCTATCAGCCCTGCATGTAGTCATGTGTTACATCACACGCGTATCAGATTATGATATTTGGACGTGGCATATACCTTCGTCTACCATTCTCATCACGTGTTTCCAATTTCGGTATATTTGAAACGACCGATAAGCACCATGAGCGTAGCATGTAGTCATGTTTTACACAATACGTATGCCATCATTATCATGTTTGCATGTGTCGTTTACCTTTGCCGTCCGTTCGCGTCACGTAATGGCGAATTTGGTATTTGAGAAGCTAGTGAAACTGCCGCGAGCGCATCATGAGCGTGGAACGTAGTCGTGTTCTTACATGACACGCATATTATCATTATCTTGTTTGCAGCAATCATATCTTCGTCATCCACTCACGTCCTGTAATAACAAATTTGGTATGTGTGAAGCTAGCGAACGATCGCGAAAGCACTATGAACGTTGCAGGTTGTCATGTTTTACATGAGACGGATATCGTGATTATCATGTTTGCACGTGTCATTTAACTTTGCCGTCCGTTCGCATCACGCAATGCCAAATTTCGTATATAAGAATACACTGAAACGGCCGTGACTGCATCATAAGCGTGGCATGTAGTCATGTTCTTACATGACGCGTAGACACCTCCGCAGTGGTATAGTGGCTAAGGTACTCGGCTGCTGACCCACAGGTCGCAGTATCAAATCAGGGTTGCGGCAGCAGCATTTTCAATGGGGGCGAGAATGTTGTAGGCCCGTGAGCTCAGATTTGGGTGCACGTTAAAGAAACCCAGGTGGTCAAAATTTCCGGACCCCTCGACTACTGCGTCTCTCATAATAATATGGTGGCTTTTGGACGTTCAACCTCGCATATAAATTACATGATATGCATCTCATCATTAGCACGCTTGCATCAGTCAGATACCTTCGTAATTCAGTCATAAAGTAACATACTATGTTACTCCATGATCCAGTCATGTCCCGTAATACCAAATGTGGCATATGCGAAGCTAGATAAATGGCCACGAGTGCATCATGGGTGTAGCGTGTAGCCATGTACTTACATGACACGTAACTTATGATTATCATATTTGCACCAGTCATATACCTTCGCATCCCCATTAACGTCGCGTAGTACCAAATTTGGTGCATGTGAAGCTAGCGAAATGAGCCTGAGTGCTGCATAAGCATGGCGTGTAGTCACGACTTACATGACATGCATGCCATGATTTACACTCTAGGGTCTGTCGCTGATATTTGCCATGCAGTTAGGTCGTATATTATCAGTTTTGGATTATGCCATGAAAGAAACCACCACAAGAGCAGCACCATGAAATTTAAATCATGACATTCATGACATACATGTCATGATTCCTTTGATGTTATGACTGGTGACTTATGCTCGTCATACAACAAGTTCAAGTCAGACCGATTTCGGTATCGATACCATTTGCTAAGGCACGTTGCCAAGCTAGTTGATTGGGGTTCATCATTTATATGTGTACAGCGAACCACGATAATGACAAAAAACAGAGACACACATACACACAGCGCTATGTATGTTTCTGTGTTGATCTTTTTGTGTCCTTGTCGTGGTGCTCTATACCCATATAAACGATCAGTACCATGAAGTAAACAGCCAGGAGAGCTAAATGTCGTAGGTGGCTAGACAGATAAATAGATAGATAAATTAATAGAAAAATACATAGATAAATAGATAGATAATTAGATAAATAGATACATAGATAGATAGATACGCTCGAACTCACCGAAAGTTGCTAAGAAATACTTCACATTTTAAAGAAGTGCAATTTCGTCAACAGCCTCAGTCACCCTCACTCATAGCACCCATTCATCTATACCGAAAATAACTCTGACGCCCGTTAGTATTCCTTGTAGTTTTGCGCGTTCCCCACTCACGCTTGCCCAGCGAATAATCGTGACCGGCTAAAGGTAAGACACGAAGTGCGTTGCGTTTCCCTCTAGTCGGGCAGTGGTGTTCTATAACTCCAACTTGCCATGAGTAGTCGACTGTAGTTCAAGTTTGGCGTCCAGTCAGGCACGCTCTCTGGATGTCACATCGCTTTCTCTGTTCTTATGTCACCGTTAACTACTACGGCAAGCATCTTGAGCGCAACGGTTTGTTTAATCAATAATGACAGACGTCAGTCGACGGGTTGGATATATATGTATCGATAAGCGTCAGCGTATATGCACCGTTTCTAGGTGGTTTTTTAAACACGAATATACATTGCGCAAGCACTCCTAAATCAATAAGATGTATATAGTTATAGGTTCTGCAAGGACACGTTTTACTTTTGTGTTTTACCAATTCTTATGACGGACGTATAAATTATGCTTTCTTGTGTTCAGGGTAAACAAGGGTGAACTTACTAAATAGCGTCATTTTTAAGTGCTTCTGAACCACTAGGATAAATATATAACATAACGACATCGTCCAAAAGGTGAAGGTTACGCTTCTACGTTGTCTTCAAAGAGAGATTCACAACTAAATCTGTGAAATACCATTGCTTGATTTGATCCGGCGCTTATGAACGGCAAGTTGTGTGCTGCGAGCACCGGTACATCAGAACTTCTGCTAGGAACACCATGAAGCTGATTAGTACCTGGATTATCCAGAACTGCGTGAAGAATCCGAAGAATTCGAACTGGAGAGGCTTGGCTGCTTGAACGTCTGAGCAATCGGAATGATCATCTTGAACCACTTCGCTCTCTTGAATAGCGTTAAAAAACCTCCTTAATGGGCGATACACTGCCAGACCTTTATGCATGAGAAAGCCACTTATATGTGCTCTATAGTGTTCCTTGAACGCTCGGACTTCTGGGAAATGATTACGTGACCTGCACGAATGTGCAAGCGTTTCGTAGCAGACACGATCGCGTCTCATAGAGCATCGAAGGCAGTCGATGATATCGTACCTCACGAGCTCCTTTGGATCTCCACGTTTAAACGCTGCTTGTAGCTTGGACATCAGTGATGCTGCCGACGAGCTGTTCTGTCTCAGCTCTTGTTCTATGGCAGTGTTTAAAGTAGCACATGGTGCGACCTCGTTTCCGTCTAGTGCATCTTCCAACTTTCGCAGTGTGTCTATTCGGTCGCCGGGTGCTTTAACCGTGATCTTCGACGTGAACTCACTGCGGAAGTACGAGGACAGAGGGAATATCGGAAGGAACCACAGGAAGTAGAGTGCCACTGCGATGACAGCTCGGCGTGAGATGGGGCCCAGCAGAGGAACCGAGGTTGCAAGAACGGCAGCTAGCAGCAGCGTGACGGTATCGGCCATTCTCTGATAGGTTGGCAGCTGACGGTCCTCTATTTTGGCTAGCACCAGCGTGGCGACTAACAGAAGAGCAAGGGTGGACGCGAAGAGTGGCCAGGAACCGTAGACTACCTCAGAGAGCATGATGACACGATCGTCATTGATTCGAGAATAGAAAGTTTCGTGAATGAATGCATTATGTGGAATGTCTGCATCGAGAACATTCCCCTCCTTTAATCTGGTAGAAAGAAACACAATGTCCCAGTTGTTATAAACGAATTCTCTCTGCCCGCTGCCAAGCATAGGAGTATACAGAATATTCAGAGAAATGTTCGTTTGTCGCCGACACCCGAGGAAAAACTCGATGATCTTATGGTCACAAGAGTGATTTCCACCACCATAGTAACGGCCAATAAGGCAGCCTACTGTCAACCGCTGACCAGAAAGGTGTTTCTCATTAGGGCTCTCTATTCTCAACTTCGATCGTATTTCTTCCATTGACGGATTATGACTCACCGATGACGTCAGGGGTAACACGATGCTTTGAATGAAAGTGCCGTTCATCTGCAGGATACCGGCAACTTGACACGCTGTGAGACGCGAGCTGGAGTCAATTTGACGAGGCTGGTTCACGTGTTTGAACATGACATAGAGCCAGGACACGCACATTCGTCTAAGCCCCTTCGAGTTAAGAGTGTGAAACATGCGTTCGAGGTGAGATAATGGATCAACATCCACCACCACAGTTCTTCTGCCTTCGATTCGGTTCTTCAGTATGTAAGAATGGAGTCCTGTGTTCGCGAGGCTCCATGTTGTAAACGTTCCTTCGAATAGGCACAAGAAGACAGCGTGCTGTTCTTTCCAGTGTTTATCAGTCACCAGCAATACATCGGATCTTTTTGCGGACAGAGATGAGAGCGTAGAACTTTCTTGGTTTTTCAAGTGCCCTCTTGTAGCAACAGCAGGGAAAACCCGAAGCGTCACGAGCACCACTGCCGTCATAATGACGGCAGAGAGCACGGCGTTGACCATTCCAGTGTTGTCGGTGTTCGATCTGGGAGAAAGCTGCTTAAATAGGTCCTTTTTGACTGCTGCGAAAATAGCTCTGACGTTCACTCAATCTAACATCAAGATCTATCAACTGTTCATTGAAGTACGCCAGTGAACTTTTTCTGCGGCGACTCCGTCTATGGGACCAGGGCAGCAAAACTTTGCTACATGCAACAACGTTTTCCGACAAGAAGATTGAGTTATGCCTTGGTGCAAGACGTCCGGTTGCTCTTTACAAGACATGAAATTTATAGGAGCCGCTCGAGTGAAGAGTCGGCATGGGAAGCACGTCAACCACCAATCTCGTCAACAGTGATCTTTTTCGCAGATTGACAACCAAGGAGAAAGTGTAAGTACAGTACCACACGGCTCGTGATCCGTGACAGTATTCTGTGAAGTTTCAAAATATTGTTGCACCCTTTCAAGTGAGCGCAGTGCCATTTCATGCAGGCTTTTTTGATTCTTGCTTGAAGCGTTTTTTTATACGGCACGTGAGTACTTCTGAAACAAGAAGTGGACATGAGTGATTGTATTTGTTTCTGCAGTTAGCTAAAGGCACTTGACGCCAGACTCAATGATAGTCTATCCCCTGTGAGTGATAAATTGTAGAATACTTAAGCAACATCAATTACGTGTGGCCACGTGGATTACATTAGAGGCCGAAAAGTAATCAGAAGTGTGAGATGATCCCTCGACAAAACGGGCTGGTGAGCTCAACGGCACTTGTTTCTACTATTCGAGCCTGTTGATGACCACCTGCCCCGTGAAACATGAAACGCCATCGGTGCGCATCTCGTTATTTCGGTACGAATGGATTACTGGGGATACGCGGTGTAGCAGCGAAATGCACACGTCTCGCACAATTCTTAAACCTTGACTACGGAACCGCAGCAGAAGCTTTGTGAACGATCATAGAGCTATGCATCGATTATTAAAGTTTCATGTTTCACTTGATCGCTTCGCTTGTGTAAGTTTTCGTTCTTGGGTTCCTGTATGACGGCCGAATAAGTTGAACCACGGATCACCCTGAAAGCGTCCTATCAATCAATATTGTGCTTCTTTTCAAGTGGCGTCTGATTGTCTAATGCATGCCCTGATTCATCATTACAGTTCTTTACTTGCCCCGGCTTACGAGATCTGCTTTTGTTATTCTGTAATCACTGCAGCATATTCCCAGCCGACCCGGCTACACAGGCGTATTGAATGAACATTTCAGCCAATCGAATCGGTCCATCATGGTACACGCGTGTCCGAGAAAACTGATTCATGCGAAAGCAACATTATGTGCTTGGGAGCTGCGTTAAGGTCTTAAGAGGTGATCATGAAGACACTTAAATTGCAGAGACGAGTGCAGCTAGGTTTGCCTTCTCGTTTTGTAATGGGCTCTTCGCAAACATTCTGCTCTCTCTAGTGGAAGCCACGTGGTCACACATGAGTGAGTCACCTTGCCTAAAAATGCTCGGCAGCTCACGCTTAGTGGGCTGGATTAACTTTAGATCTCACACCAAATCATTCAAACAAAACTGTAGACACGAAACGGCCAACAACCATGGTATTTTTTATTCTCGAAGGACCAACGCACCATGTCGAGAGAACGCTCAAAGTAGGTTTCAGAAAAGGTTTCATGAATTGACATTGCTTTCACAGACTGTTGTTTAACTCTCATGAGATTTCGACGTGAAATACAAGCTGTGTAGTACAGCAATTATATTTCTCCTTCATAACGGTTTTCGATGAAAGCCGGCCTATAGGAAGATAGGTAAAGTCTTTCCCAAGCAGGCTGCTCACTAACATGCATTGTATAACGGTGTGTTGTTCAGAAGCAAGCAAGTGCATTAGTGCTGGTGCTACAGTGCAAGTGCATTAGTGCAAGTGCTACAGTGCATTACTCAAAGTTTTTACTGCAAAACATCAAATCGTATTTGCCGGTTCTGCTGGTACATTAAAGGCGTGATGTCGAGAAATCGTGGTCGACCCACTGTAAAAGATGACTGTTCTTCAGACAAAAAGAAGGGCAACTAAAAAATTGGCCCCGTATCTGCATATAATCTGCGAAAGTCGTTGAAAGACTGTAATCTTGTGTGTGGAGATAGTAAACAAAACATCTATTTATTGTTCTGCGCAAGAAAATTAGTGAATGGTATTCTGGAGGCACTACGTTAGAGAGCCTCGAGCGTGCAGCGAAGGTGAGCGCATTAAGTCACGTCACACGAATGAGCGCATTAAGTCACGTCACACGTGAGACATGAGCGCCATCTGGCAGGTTTCTTGGAAAACGAAGCGCGTGGCTCTGAGACGGGTGCACGCCACAGAGGTGACAAAGTGTAGAACGCAAGGCGACGTGTAGATGTCTTCACCGTCTCGTCTTAGCAATGCGTTGGAAACACTCGCCTTTTCGTGCAAGCGTTGCATGGTTAGCGCAGCGTGATAAGCGCTATGGTCCTAAAATAATTATGTATGCCTTTTCTAGTAGAAGACGCACATGAAGAATATATACGGGTTGTTATGGTGCCCCAGGCATGCGCAATATTTGCTTTTTAATTGACGATTGCACAAGTATGAACGTTAAACCTTGAGCAATATTGGTGGGCGCTACGGATGGAGTCGGCCGTTTCAAGTACCCAGTGCCGTTAAGAGTGGACAAACAGACAGACAGACAGACAGACAGACAGACAGACAGACAGACCAAAATTTTTTGTCAAAGGTGCACAAGAAAGACTATCGTCTTAAAAACATTTTCGCATTCAGTGTAAAATAACATATTAAGGGAACCTTCTCTGACATCCAGTGCCCACGACACCGCAATGGCCGATGCAGCGTTTGCTCCAGTAACGTTGACCCGATTGGCTTCGCGACTCTTCACTACTGGTGTGACATTACCCGCGCAGTGCATTTGGAAAAGTATGACACTGGTGCGCTATCATCACTGAATGCAAAAAGAGCCGATGGTGTGTTGATGTCCCCCAAAACACTGGAAAGGAACTATATGCTTGCTTCAGACGCCAATGCGAATTTAACAATGAATACGTGTAGCACTGGAAACAAGGTGCTACGTTCTTATTCAACGAAGGACGGAGGCAAGGCGAAAGAACCGTAATAGTTGAGGCCGATCCAGACTCTCACCTTGGTAGCGTTTACTTTACTGCGGAAATAGCGGGGTTTACCAAGATGCCAGCGTCATGTGCCAATGATGCTTCAAAACGTACCCTTCAACCTGACCTTAATCGTCAAGCATAGTTCGCCTTGTACAGCATGCCAAGTTGCCTGTATCCTTTAAACGAGGGCACACACATTCAAAGCATCGTATGGGTGCTTACGACGGAAACTAGCCGTAACCTCTCAATGAAAAAAATACGACCAAAGCCGTTAATATAGAGCTGTAATGTGAAATGCTTTTCTGGGTAGCCTGTAACAGCAGCCTGCCTCGCCTGCACTTTCTGATATTGTGGTAGACATTCGTAAGACTACCAAGGCCTGGAATAGTCTTCATTGTTTTTGGCAAAAAGCCATTCTCCTAGTTTTCTTTATATTCTAACGTCTGGACGCATGCGAAGAGAGACTGCGCATAATGACTTCGGCAAAGTGTTCCCGTCCAGCATAATTAAGATGAAGAATGTTCATGGTCAGGGCACTGCCGATGTTGAGGTCATATAGGAAAGCTTCAAATCTCTAACGAACGAGGATTGTGTCGTTAAGCTCTGTGAGGTGTGCGACAAGTCATGACCACTTGTACGTAGGCACGTCGCTGTCGTGCCTCAAACAAGTGGCTGGGATGGTGAAAGATAAAGTCAAAAAGGACCTTTTCCCGTGTTTCGCATAGAAGATTCCTCACGCTGATTGTAATGTAGTCTACATACGTGAAGTTGGTGACTTTGGAAAAACAGTTAAGCTAGACAGCTGTGTTGTAAAAGCACAGCACGTGGCAACAAATGTGCAGTGTCCACGAGCCATGACATTGACTTTGACACCACCAAGATATTAGAAAAGAATAACAAAACAGGATGAGTTTATCTGGCATCCCTTCAATATATCAGACCGCCGATAATAAGACTAATCTCAACTCGGGCAATCGTGCCTCGACATACCTTCGGTGTTTACTTCACAATGAAGCTCATATAGCGAAAACCTCTCAAAGCCTTTCATTATTTGTGAGCAATTTAATAAGGACCCTGTGGCAGGGTCGAAACGCCATTTTTAATTTTCTTTCATCAAGTGGTGAGTGCTTGCCGTTTATCGCCATGAATCTTGACAACCAGGTCAGTTTCTGTAGAACCCTGGACCGCTGTTAACCTATTTCCAGAAAAACTTAGAAAGTGTCCTCAAATTTGGACTCCGGTAGTACCACGCACAATAGGTCGATCTTCTTCATCGTACATATTGACGTTGCTTGCAGATGGCTCTTTTATTGTCATAGTTTTATTCACCACCACATGTTATAATCAAAGCCTTCAATAATTTGATAACAAGTATAATCATCATCATAATATAATCAAAAAGCCCTGATAATCGAAATATCAAGAGCATTCAATTACGGTGTCCCTGATATTCATATCATGGTATTGGGACGTTAAACCAAACATTAAAAATTTCAAATATTTTCAATGCTCTAAAATTTGTATCGTCAGCATCATACTTGCTCTTGGCTCCACTTCTTGCTCAGATCTCGGCTTCATATATTGGTATCTGCCATGCACTTATGCCCTCAAGAACGCATTTATACTCTTTTTCTTCGATTTTATCATTCTCATCACCATCACAATTTAAAGTGCATTTGCTTGCCCACAGCTGTGCTTCAACGTGAATATCATCACCATTATTATGGCAGCTGAGTATCATTACCACTGAGTTCATTGTTCTCTTGACATCAAGCGCTTTCATCACTATCATAAGCAGCGTTGAAAATGCTTTTTTTTGCCCACGTATCTCCGTCCATGCGTTTGTCGTCGCTGCTCTACAATTCAGTATAATCGGTTAAGCTAGGGAAGTTCCAAATCAAGTCATACACGTCTTCATCACATAATCTACATCTCGAATGAAAAATAATTTTTAAACATACAAGTCGTGTTCACCCTTTTACGGATATTCTTTGCGCAGACAACTAGGTGAGTAAGTGAGTTGTACTAACATGCGGTGCTCTATCGAGTCCCACTAACTCGGTATGCCTGCCATTCAGAAATGTAGTAAACGCAGGGACAACATAACCTTCGAAATTTCAGTCACTCACAGTGCATCAACTTATGCATGAAAACAAGATGAAAGCAAGATATTTCTCTCATTTACTCGAATAAGGCCAGAAGATTGAAGAACTTAAGCATTTGAAGGGGCCCTGCAACTCTTTTTGAGCATGGTACGAAAAACGTTTTCGAGGGGTACGTCGAAGATCCTGAGAACAGGTAATTGATTGATATGTGGGGTTTAACGTCCCAAAACCACTATATAAAGAACAGGTAAGTCTGATACCATGCAGTACGTTCCCTGTAATTCACTATGAATTCTCAAAGTGAGCTTAACATTGTTTTCTCTTCTCTTTGGGGACGATCTCCCATGGTTCTATCATTACATATGATTCAAAGCCACATCGCATACAAGGACCCTATATTTCCAAGTCTGAGCAGGACACAAGTGAACGTTTGGGGAAAGCTTAACTGCTTTGGACATTCAGTGAGGCTAGAGGGCAAACTTTCGAACAAACCAAGACGTGTACATAGCGGTCCACTCTTGAAGAAAACAACATCGGAGTGCATGTCTGCCTTCCTGGGCCACCACCAGCTGCTACGATTTTATCGCTAGAGCAGTGGACTGCGAAAGCGCTGCTCGTTCGGCGCGTTGTTGGCTCGATTCGCGATGGACGACCTGAAGAGCAGCAGTTGAAGGAAGCGGCCGATGAACGAGCACCACCCACATCACGCACTCAACTTACGCGAAAGCCGTTCCACCCGCCGGCCGGCGATGGAGCGTGGCTGACGAAACGCACTCCGATGTGTCCTTTAACAGCGGACCACTGAGAACATTTATTAACCTGCATTTTTTATATGACGGCGGGCTAACCTGCCGAATGTAATGCATCTCTAGTGGCACACTAAGTAACCTACAATATAACAATCCATCACACCAACAAAATAACCAACAGGACAAGCGATAATGCTTTTACAAGGTACTGTGAAAGTGGTATCGCCTACGTTCAACTCACCATGAGTGGTCCATTAGCAAATACCCGCGGCGTCGTGTCCACAGCCACACACCAGAAAACACTTGTTTATGTACACCGCAAAACACCAAAAAAGACTCGCTACTCTTATCTGTGCGCTGGCCTAACCTTTCCTGCCATGCGGCGGTACCACGTGGCGTACCCTTGATCCAAAGACGAGCGTCCTAACCATACGGTGATTTATGTACAATATATAGCAGCGCATAGCAAAACCTTGCATAGTATTCGCCTCGAGATCTTTGAGTGGCTCCCTATCACGCATGACGTCACCAGAGGAACTGGGGTTCACACGACTGCTGCTCTGTTCGCAGGCGGTCGCTACATGATAGCTGCTTGACGCTGCCAACCCTGCCAGCCGTTGCTCTTTCTGTTTTCGAGGTAATGAATGATAAGTTGGACAGGTTCATATGATGCGATTTGCAGTGAATGTTCAATGAAATGGCTGTGATGGTCCATCACTCCTGGTGTCACCTGCCGGCCATCGATGTGTACGCTACTACGTTTCACGCATGGCGTGGACTTCTTGTCATGATGGTTCTACGTCCGTGCATGTCATATTCGTATTCCTTGCCGACCCGTTTTAAGTGTGAATACACTTTATAAGCGACCCCAAACCATCCACTGCCGTCGGCGGCGTCCGCAGTCTTCTCTCTATCTTTAAAAGAAAGGGGACTTGGCGGGCCGCAGCGCGATGCTCTAAAGAATAAGCCACGGACGCGACGCTGATATCGGTGTCAGTAACGCGCCTTATACCCCCTCCCCCTTCGCTCGCTCCTCCGCTCTCCTCGCTCGCTGCAGCTGCGCGCGCACCGCTCTCTCGCGCACCCGCCGTCTCTCTCAGTCTCCCGTCGAGAGCGGGTCGTGCGATGGATGTCCCGGAGGCAACGCTACCATCAACAACGAATGCAGTACAACCGAATGCCAGCACTGCACCCGTCGTTGGAGGTGACGGTACCGCGGTGCTTTCGCCGACGTTGGAAGACAAGGCGGCGCTGCAAAGGGCTCGTGAGACCGAACGTAAGCGGGCGAAGCGTGCAGCGGATGCCGAACTGCGTGCTCGCGAGGCCGAGTGCAAGCTGGCGAAGCGTGCAGCGGATGCCGAACTGCGCGCTCGCGAGGCCGAGGACAAGCGGGCGAAGCCTGCAGAGGATGCCGAACTTCGCGCTCGCGAGGCCGAAGACAAGCGGGCGAACTGTGCAGCGGATGGTGAACTGCGCGCTCGCGAGGCCGAGATGAGGCGTCAGCAATCGAGCCGCGAACGCGGCCCAAGAAGCGGAACGACAACGCAAGCGTCAGGCGGAGAAGGGCGATGAAGGCCGGCGTCAAGACGCCGCTCGCAATCGTCAACGGCGAGAGGACGTTCCCGAAGCCGTTCCAGCCAGTGAACGTGCCGCGCGGGAGAGGGTGCGAGCCCTGGACTTTGCTTGTCCGGGCGCGTCGTGAAGTGTAAATAAATAATACTTCGTATATAATGTATCTGTGTATAAATGCTGCATGACAAACAACACTTAAATTCATTAGTTACACTTTAATCATCATCATCAGTAATAAAACTCCCAAGCATTTCCTCGAGGGTGAATATGGTTAAGTGCGAATGCACGGGGTGATGCTAAGAGGGGGAGTAAAGTTAAAATCCGTTGGCATTCGCCAGTAAGTTACCGTAAACTCCCCCGTGTGATCAAATTCCGATTCCCAGGAACCATTACACCATAAAGGCACCATAGTGTGATTAATAAATATAATAGTGCGAATTATTAAATACCCATCATAGCATCACCCCGTGCATTCGCACTTAACCATGTTCACCCTCGGGGAAATGCTTGGGAATTTTTCGGGCATGGACTGCAGCGTTTCGGCTTCGGGTACTCTGTGTGTGTGTTGCAAATAATCTTTGTATGCAGCATGTTGTACCTGTTCGGTTGCCCAATGTTGAAAAACGTTGAAGTTGAAGGGGTGAGATTTTTTTATTTTCCGAACGCTTTTCACCACGCGAATGAGATTAACGATGCAAATCAGAATTTTTCTAAGTGAATAACGATGCAAATTGGAATTTCGCTAAGTGAAGGAAAGAATTCGACGACAAAGTGAGTCTAATTCATGACAAAGTGTGAATAAAAGGGGATATGTTTTATTGGGAGAAAGATAATAATTCTGCTGTGTCCTTGCAGTCTGCTTCGTCAATCCCGACACAGAAAAGCAGCTGATAAGCTCCCAAAGCTGGGATTTTGTGTCAGCTGATATCCTACTTGTCCGTTTTGAACATAAGTGTAGCTTTGTATAATGGAAGCGCTTGCTCTCTTTAACACACGCACCAACAAACACACAGTGTAGTAGTATGAATGTAGATTTAAGCATTGGAGAAACTTGGTTGATTCCATGCTGAATGGTTGTATCTTCTGCGATCTCCTATGGCAGCGTAGCTGTCGCCAATCGGCTCATCATCCGCGAGACGAAAGTTATAGCGCGAGAACAAAACGACGACACAGAGACAAGAAGGACACGAAAGACTGCCACACGAAAGCTGCCACACTTTATCATCCGCGATCTTTTGACACCGTGTAGCTCTCGCCGAGTGGCGCCCGTCCTCCGATTCATTCGACCGTGTCCCCTAATTTTCACATCTCTCCTCTTTCTTCACTCGTGTGCGGCGAGTGCTTCGCATTCTATATATTTTCCTGTCTACTATTCTTGTTTATCCCCATCACCTACAAGGAGCTTAGCCGTGTCGTATATAAGGCAGACAGAAATTAGCTCCTTTTCCCTTTCCCTCAAGAACCACAACAACAACAACAACAACAACAACAACAACAACAACAACAACAACAACAACAACAACAACAACAACAACAACAACAACAACAACAACAACAACAACAACAGCAGCAGCAGCAGCAGCAACAGCAGCAACAACAGCAGCAGGAGCAGCAGGAGACGCAGGCACTTGAGCATGCTTGCGGTGGAGGCGTGAAATCAAAAAGCGGCTGCGGCAGCACCAGCGAGACCCAGAGTTGAGAGATCGCTGTCACACAGGTCCCGTTAATTAGAGAGGCGATCGCCGGGCTAATTCCAAGGGCCGAAGTATCGGCCCCCCAAACCGCACCACGAAAGCGTGGACAATTTAGAAGTGGTCCTTTTTGGCGTGCCAGCGGACGCCGGCTGTGGCCCAAAGAACAAGTCAGAGCCGAGAGTTGATAACAAAACACAATTATATTCTCAATAATGGCCGATCGAAAACCATACACAAGAATGCACACTCCACAATAGATGAGGACAATATGTCACCAATCAAACAACTTACTACACAGTACAATCAGCCACACTAGAAACAACGGACACAGACAACAATACACACTACAATGCATTCGCATGCATTGAACAACCAAGACACTTAAAGACTAAAGAGATAGGAAACCTATTCAGTCCAAAGTTCTTGGAACAAAAGGTCTGGATGATACTCTTCCGAGAATCACTCACTCAAAGTCCAGCGTTGTTGTTGTTCCGCAGCCCCCTGAAGTTTCTCTTCCGTCGCTCATGACACTTCACATTCACAATAGATCGCTCAATACAATTGTACATTGTAGTTCAATTCCACAACACATGAAATATAGCCACAGGTACATGACTACAACACTTCATCACACATTCCAAACAATACAAACGTACAAAGTTCTGTCTTTACAACAAATATACAACACTATACATCACATCATCGCACAGAACACTTTGACTCGCTCGACATACACTTGTGACACAGGATAACAAGAACATTAACACAACATATGTCACTCAGCCCTGCCAAACACATTCCGATTCCAACTCAGCACCTATCCTGTGTATTTCGAGCTGCGCTTGCGTCCTTTTTTGCGGTGCTCGCTCGATCTCTTCTTGTTTTTCCTTGTTCTTTTTCGGCGAGCCCTTTCCAACAACGGTATCTGAGGCGGCGTCTCAGCCATCGTTGTCACTTCCGACACCGTTAACGGGTCAAACCATTTGACGGGTCCTGTCTGTTTATTTACCAGCTTGTTCATGTCTCTACATTTGGCCTGGCTGGCCGACTCCGTCACATTTACACTGTCAGTTGGTTGAGGTCGTGCCGACGTAAGTTCGGCTGCCCAGCACGTGAACTCATTCAACACGATCATCTCATTCGCTGTCTCTTGCGCCGCGGCTTCACCTTGGGCTCTAGTGAGATCCGTCACGGGATGCTCCTCCACTGTATCTCGTGGTCGCTGGTTTGGCGAGGGTTCCATCTTCGGGTCTTCTCCGAATCGTTCTGGATCATTCGGCCCTCGTGCCCCGTCGATGTTTCCGATGACAACGTCGTAAAGGGAGGTCGTCATACATAGAGCGGTAACCTTCCCGCTGAAGTACGGGGTTTCCACCTCAATCTCTGCTTCGAGAAGCATCCGAACCGTACGGTCAATTAGGCAAACTGGTTTCGTTTTGCCTGTTAACTCCCTTTTCCGTACCGAATTTCTCCGCACGATAACCGTGGAGCTACCGGTATCTCTTAACACCGTAACCTTCTTGCCCGCAACTTTTCCAGGCATCACAGGCATTCCCTTCCTAGCACCTCTTTGCTGTTTTGTCACCACAGCACGCACAATAGGAATTTTTTCCCCATTTTTCAATTCTACGAATACGTCGGTGACGGCATTATCATCGGATTTCGGTGCTGCTAGCACACCGGATACCTGGTGAGTTTGACTCGCTCCGTTATGACATGCGTCTGCTTTGTGCCCAGTCTGACCACACTTGAAACATTTTACGACCGTGGGACTCGTAAAGTTAGTTCGACAGTTGCTAGCGCGATGACCCACTCGGTTACACAGAAAACATCGCGGAACACTCTCCGGTGCACGCTTCTTTTGTTCGGGTGCCAAATTCTTCGAATCTTCGTGACACTCCATCTTGACCTTGGCCAAATTAGTTCCACCTTGCGCTTCAAAGAATTGATCAGCCAATTCAAGCATGTCTTCAAGTGACTTAGCTCTCTTTTTTTTCAAGTACAGCGACAGGCTTGGGTGGCAACTAGTAAGAAATTGTTCTCTAATTAGGAGCTCTCTAAGCTCATCGTACTCCTGCGCTGTCCCTGAAAGTTCAATCCATCTGTCGAATTAACGGCTAAGTCGGGCGGCGTACTGCGTAGCCGTCTCACAATCAGCTGGCTTTCCTGTCCGAAATCTGTCCTGGAAATATTCCACAGTAAATCTAAATCGCTTTAGCAAAGCAGTTTTCACCTTTGCATAGTTGGCTGCATCGGTCGGCGTCAGCCTACCGTACACACTGAGCGCTTCTCCACTCAAGCAAGTACTCAAAGCAGTTGCCCATTGATGTTCCGGCCAATTCGGGCTCCTTGCAATCGTCTGAAATCTGTGAAGGTACGCGTCAATGTCGTCCTTCCTTTCATCAAACGCGACGAGCAGCTTGCTTGGGTTCAAGCGGAAGCCAAGACCTTCCCGTTCGCTGCTTTCAACTCTAGCTTGGACGGGAGATTCACTTCGCTGATGCAAACGGAGCCGCTCGAGTTCCATCTCGTGCTGCCACTGCCGTTCCCTTTCAGCCATCTCCGCTTCTCTTTCTTCTTTCAGCTGTCGCTCCCTCGCTTCTCTTTCTTCTCTCGCCCTTTCGGCTGCCAACTTTTCTCTCTCCAATTCCAACTTCAATTGTTGCTCTCTTTCTTTCTTCGCTCTCTCAGCTGCCAACCTCTCTCTCTCCACTGCCTCTTTCTCCTTCTGGCTTACCCATTTCCGTAGTTAAGCGCCAGAAAGACCCATCTTCTCACCAAGAGCAACTAACCTTTCGAGATCCATGGTGTCTCGCAAATAAAACCTTGCCACGTGTAAAAAGTATCTGCCTAAATCAGTCTATCGGAACACACCACTGCACTCGTTAACGAGAACACTGAGCAACACACAAAATCGCTCCGATAGCACTATCACCAACTCGAGGCTCTTTCTCACTACTTTGGACACACTGTGCACCAAAAGGTCCTGTTGCGGACGCCAGATTAATTGTCACACAGGTCCCATTAATTAGGGAGGCGATCGCCGGGCTAATTCCAAGAGCCGAAGTATCGGCCCCCCGAACCGCACCACGAAAGCGTGGACAATTTAGAAGTGGTCCTTTTTGGCGCACCAGCGGACGCCGGCTGTGGCCCAAAGAACAAGTCAGAGCCGAGAGTTGATAACAAAACACAATTATATTCTCAATAATGGCCGATCGAAAACCATACACAAGAATGCACACTCCACAATAGATGAGGACAATATGTCACCAATCAAACAACTTACTACACAGTACAATCAGCCACACTAGAAACAACGGACACAGACAACAATACACACTACAATGCAGTCCCATGCATTGAACAACCAAGACATTTAAAGGCTAAAGAGATAGAAAACCTATTCAGTCCAAAGTTCTTGGAAGAAAAGACTGGATGATACTCTTCTGAGAATCACTCACTCAAAGTCCAGCATTGTTGTCGTTCCGCAGCCCCCTGAAGTTTCTCTTCCGGGAAACCTCGCCGAAGTGTCTCTTCCAGGAAACCTCGCGTCTTCAACCGGCCACTCTCGAAGCTTCAAACGTCTTCGCCGGAAACACGTCGGCTTCACACACGCAGCTGTTGCCACGCGTCTTTGCTCGATAGCGGTAAACACACACTCTTGTCTGTAGCTCGAGTCGTCACCCTCTGGTGGAAATCCTCTTCTTCTCCTGCTTTGTGTCTACGGACAAAACCTTCGCTGACTACACGGCGGAATCCCTATGCGCTCTGGCGCTAACTTCCGTCTTCTCTTCCGAAGTTTCTCTTCCAGGAATCCTCACGTCTTCTCCTGCTTTTCGTTACGAACAAAACCTTCGCCGACTACACGGCGGAATCCCTACGCGCTCTGGCGCTAACTTCCGTCTTCTCCTGATCTCTCATCTCCGTTGCTCGGTTAAATACCTTCCGCGCGACATTCCAGAAAGTTCTTGTCATTTCGTCGGCGCGATACGCAGCGAAGGCTGGGGAGAGGCGCGAGACGGTACGAGGGCCGTCCCCGACAGATGACTCAACCCGGCATAACACACCCCTTTTCTTCTAGAAATTTCCAGTGCTTGCTCGGCCGCCATTGTGGGGTTAGGAGGTTCATCGGCGAAGCCACGCTTCCGAGGGGAGAGCGTCGCGCGCCCGGGGAGCCGTGGATGCTTGTTTTCTCTTTTCTTATTTTTTTTTCGTTGACCTCGCCGCGTCTCTCCCGCGCGTTATCGCAAGAAGTTTGCGGCGCGCCAATTTTGAGCGCTCGTTCTGTGACATTGGCGAAGCTTCCAGTGCCGTCAAGCCGACATAACATGGTCCGTAAAAGTCAACGGACCTGCCAAAGTTGAAGCTTGAAGTCGATGACGCAGGAAATGCCACCATGAACGTGTAAGGTGATAAATAAAGGGCATTTCTTTACAGAACTTTAAGTCAACCCATGACTGCTTCACCTAATACTCAGGGTTTTGTTCACGGGGAGATTAGTGCAATTTTCCGAAGTGTAAACTGCTACTGCTCTGTCGGACAAGTTCACATGACCGGTATGGCAGAGAGGCGGCTCCACCCAATGACGGGTACCGGAAACTTAAAAAAAAATGGTGTGTTTATGTGATTGCAGGCGTCGCACGACACAACATTGTACCCCTAACTGTATACATATTTTAAAGGTGGCGATAGAACGACACTGAACAATTATAGACCTGTCTCACTCATGTCGGTATGTTGTAAAATATTTGAACATATAGTGGCAAAAAGTATTCGGGAATTCTTAAGACAAAATGAATAATTGTGCCCCTTTCAGCATGGATTTCGCAGTGGCCTTTCAACAGTCACACTACTGGTTGAAACTATACATGACTTGTGTAGAGCTAAAGTTTCCTGTATGCAAATGGATGTTATATGTATCAATTTCTCAATGGCGTTCGACAGAGTTTCACACCGTAAGATGCTATTCAAGCTTCGCAATGTCGGTATTAGTGAGACTGTTCTCAGTTGGATCAGAGCTTATCTAAGCAATCGACCACAAGCAGTTAGAGTGGGAGATGCTATGTAGGAAAATCGGGAGGTGTATTCGGGAGTGCCTCAAGGATCTGTATTGGGGCCCCTACTCTTTCTTTTATACATAGATGATGCATTATCAGTTGTCCAACTGCCAGTAAAAATTAAGCTATTTGCAGATGACTGCCGAATCTATTGTCCGGTATCATGCAGCGAAGATCAAGTGAATATCAATCAGTGCTTACAAACCCTAAACTTATGGTGTTCTAAATCGGATATGGAAATTAACATTAAAAATCCACTTACACACCCATTACAAAAGAGAAGGAAGTGCTTTCGTTTGCATAAAACATTGGAGATAATATGCTGATGAAAGTCTGTAATTTTAAATACTTGGGTGTAACTATAACAGGTATGTTGAGCTGGCGTCCTCATGCCGTTAACATATGTCAATCAGCATGTCAAAAATTGTGCTTCCTACGAAGGAAGTTAGGCCGAGCGACAAAAGATGTCAAGCTGCTTGCCTACAAAACGTATGTGCGTCCGAGATTAGAATACGCTAGCGCTGTGTGGAGCCCACATCAAAAGGTCTTAAAAAACAAATTAGAACGCATTCAGAGAATGTCAGCTCGCTTCATCTGCTACAAATATCGAAGAAAGGATTCTGTTACTGAAATGTTAAAAGAATGTAAATTAAAATAACTAGAATTAACAAGGCGGAAACAAAGGTTGAAACTTCTTTTTCAGATCCTGCATGCCAGGGTGAAAACAAACAGGGATGATTATTTGAAGCATTCTTACAAAAGGTTTCCAATAACAACGTGCACTACATTCATACAACCAATACATGCTCGAACAGATATCTTCCGATTTTTATTCTTTCCCGGAGCTATTAATTGGTGGAATGAATTACTGAACAATATGGTGCTAATAAGAACTTTGAGCGATTTTGAGGTTGCTCTTGATAGGCATTTTGTTGAGAATGTATAGTTTGCAGTGTGTATGTATGTGTTTCCTTAGAAATGTTTCATTGGTCATAGAGATCATGTTGTAAATATATTGAGTGAAAAAGCATGTCACTGGGTTTCTCATATAATATGGTACATGTTACAGAGTTTATCTTGCTATTTTTCAAATATTTAATTTTGTGCAACTCATTTCTTCACCCTCCTTGTAACGACCCTAAAGTGAGGGTTAACAGTATGACAAATAAATAAATAAATAAATAAACAAATATCAAAACCGGAAAGGTATTACTACCACTTTTGCAACAGTAATCTCGATGTCTTACAACGCCAACGATGATTGTGTGCCCTTTTACCGAAAATTTACCCTTCGTACTGTTACTTGCTTTTGTTTTCTTGTTCTCATCATTTTCTTACTTAAGGCTTATTTTTTACTCCAACTGTGGCACTTGTGTCCCTCTTTGAGGATCCTTAATTTTCCGTAACATCATTACTATTCATTATTACATTTTCTTGTTTTCATTTGTTAACTCCCTATGAATGCTTTTCGCGAAATAGGGTTTTTGTTATTTTCTATTTTATATTCTGACAAATGAACAAGGCCTGGCTGTACAGATGCAGGCTGGGATTGATAAAAAATAATTAAATAAAATTTCCAAGACATTCAAAATTCTTTAAAATCTGCAGAGAAACCAAGGTATATAGTTAGCATGGGCACTACCTCAATTTTCCGAATACCTCCAAATATCTTGGCATTAACTTTACTGAGAATATAAAGTGGAATCTTCACATTGAAACCATTTGCGCTAGGGCATTTAGATGGCCGTGATACTAAAAAACGAACTCTCGAGCCCTCACCAAGGCACTTTAAATTAACCGCTTATATACCACTCGTCAGGCCATTATTGAAGTACACCTCAGTGAGGTCATCCTACACTGCACCTGACAGAATTGAGCTTGAGGCCATAGAGAAAAATCAAATATGTTCGTTTTTTCCGAATATGATCGCAATTTTTCTCCTTCATCTCACGCATGTGCTTTATAGTTAGAGCCACAGGCTTGTCGGCACACGCTGGAGGGTGTCACTTTGCTGAATATAGGATTGTACAAGGCTACAGTTTCATTTAGGTTCCTTTGTCTTTACGTCATTTCCCTAGGCGTGCCACACGCCAATCACACGATTTAATATATTGTTACTTTTGAGTCATTACTTAATTGATTTACAAATGATTTTTTTCTCAAGAATTGTTGACATTCGAAACAGTCTAGATGGTTCATCGCGAGAAAAAAACCTCATGAACAGTTTGACGTATTGTGACACTTTTATTATGCATTTTAATATTGTTGTTCAATTTACTAACTCATGTACCCTCTCCTGCTATGTTTCGTCTATCACAGCAGCAGTATTTGTAAATGATGAAAACAAATAACATGACCATTGGCGATACGTCTGCGCGGTATAAAAATGATATCATCACCACGAACACGCGACACGTACGCTGGGCTCGAGCCACAGGGTACAAGAAGAAGAAGAGAGCGACTACGCCATGGCCGCACCACAGCTGGACCCGTCTCCGATGTACGATAACGAAACACCCGTTACATCTGGGATGGCGAAGACACCACCCTCGAAGCTTCATAAATCGTCCCGTGGGGTGAGTTTTCGCGTAATGCTCAACAGGGCTTTAGGTCTACCCTTTTCATTTAACCACGCGATTGGGTTTCCTGATCCTAGCGTTTCCTGATCCTCGAGTCTGGTTTTACAATTTAATGTATGCTAGGGAAGGTAAAAAAAACATCACTGCCGAAGCAAGGCTGCGACGAAATGAATGACGTCTATTACGGCGCTCTTATTGGCACGAGTGCTTGAGTGTGACGTAGAGAATGACGTAACTGATGGAGCAGCCAATGAAGACATCTAGCGTTTCTCGTCGCGAATGGTTGTTAGTTTCGCCAAGCTATACACAGCTTTTGCTGTAAAAGGTGTAGCTGGGATAGAAGCGTCAGTTGTCGAAACCAATGTAGACAGCATACTGGCGACTAGGTGGAACTCGTGAACACTTCAAAAACGTACGAAGTACCTGGACGCAGCGGCTTTCACAAAAGGAAGGCTTGAGTACAATGAACTATAGATACATAGTCTTGAGCACCCCACACGTTTTCTGCGAATGCGCAAAACGTCCGAAAACATACGTATGCACATTGCTAGAGACACCCCACTCACCCTAATAAGGCATGTGTACATGATATCACTTTGATAGCACACATTATCTCTCTTCAGGATGGCCCAACAAGTTAAGCAGGCCGCCGTTGTGATACGGTGGTTGAGGTTCTCGGCTGCTGTAGTAAAAGTCACGTGTTTGATCACCACCTTTCGGTTAAAGTGAAGTTGTATAGATGCCCTTGTGCTGTACAATGTTAGGATACGTTAAAAACACATGATCAAAGGCTTTGACACTTTTTTCTAGGCGCACCTTGCAATCTAAGCGTGGCATTTGCACGTAAAGCAGTGCTAAGAATATTATTACGACAATATTTATTATCATCATTATTACTAAGTTCGAAGTAATGACATAAAACTTCTCACCTAGTCAGATAGTCGGACAGTGCTATGCCGCCCTTCACTTTTTGTCTAGCACAAACATGAGGAATTGCCTGTCAAATGCATGGTTATTACAGCAGGTGACGTGAGGGAACTGAAATGCATGAGACGTGAGCCACCCTCCTCTGTTTACTCTGTTTCAGCAAAGATCTTCTCAACGCACATATTCCAAGACAAATATAAAGGTATGTGAGCCGAGCATTTTTTAATGAAAAGGGAATTAGCGCTGCAATACGAACTCCAGCTTTAGATGGTGGGAGCAGACCCACATTCATTTTTGTGTTTTCCTGAATCACTTAGTGACGCGAGGTAGCTTGCTCATTCTCGTAGGTGCTGTAGTAACATGTCCATCATACATAATCAAGAGCAAGCGTCGGCAACCTTTTGACGCGGAATGCCTAGTTCCGTGAAACTGACTGGCCAGGTGCCACACAGAAAATTCTGTAGGAAGGGAAGAGAATTTGTACGCACAACGTCTAAATTCGATGAATCAGCACTAATGGGTGCAATCGGGCTGAATACCACGCTTATCTTTAGCGAACACCTTATTTTAGGTCAAAACTGCTATGTCGACCTTCAGAGAGGCAATGGCAAGGTGGGAGAGTGACGCCTTGCCGAAGGCTGCAAAACACAACCGCGCTTGCGTCCCATCTGGGTGCCGACTCCTGATCTACACCATGGTTTCCACGCTTCGTCACGGTAACTGCAGGAGTTGTGTACTCGGCTACTTCTCAAATGATGGCGAGTCGACGTTTGTGGAAAGCGTGTGGTAACGGAGAAAGCGTGTGTTATTGTGGTCAATCATTACACGTGAGCCGTGACCATTGTGGCCGTGACCCTCCCGCAGAGGGTGGTTGCCGCCTGCAAGTGCTGGAATTTATGGCCTATGGACAATTTTCGAAGATGTGCTTAAGCACCATTTACACTCCGCAATCGCTAAGCTAATCATAGGGCAGGAGGTTCATAGGCATAAAAATAGCTGCAGTAACAAGTTCAACAAACGTTCACTTTTTCAATTTTTTAGTTTCAATTTATTTACATTCACATAAAACATACGTGCTTGCATAAGTATACAAAAGGAGTTCTCAGAGGAGTTGGCTGAAGGGGGTCTTCCTAGATGAGCTAGTTGGTTCGTGAATATTGTGATAAAACAGCACAGATGATGGGATGAGGAATGTACAAAACAGTGCTGTATTTCGTAAATTCTTAGTCCCCTTGGCTGCACCGGTTCTCCACAACAACACATCCAGGTTTTCTATGACGTTGTCTGTTTTACATCTCGAAACACGTTCGAAGTACGCGAAAACATTTGTCGCAAAAGCCGAAGATATCGGCTCCCATCAATTCAAAAAATTTTCGTCTGACGAACCCAGGTGAGAAGCCCATTGATATCGTCCAACGAAGAGTCGTCCCCGCCTTCCCTGGCACGAAGACCCGTGAGGGCCCCTCGGCACCTGAAGGGGCAGCCACGTCCTAACGCTAGGCAACCAGTGGAAGTTGTGTCACCATATCAACCACGGGTGGCCTCTAGCATCGACAGTGACGAGGTTAGTCGTTATGGCTGTGCCTTTAAGCAAGCCTTGGCGAGAACTGCGAAAAAAGGGACATTTTGTAAACACTGAAGTGCGCTCGGCGACAGCCTGTGCCCATTGAGACGGGGTTGGTCTGACTGGAACGCGATGCGTGCTTCTCCCTTCTTCCTTGAGTGGGTGGATTGGGGCCTCATTACGGGAAAGGCGCGCGTGCAGGGAGCCATTATAGATAAAGTGCGCGGCTGCAATAAGACGTTGGACTAAGGAGCGTTGCCGTGCGCGCCGTTAAATCATTACGAGATGGCTGAGAGAGGGCAAGTGGAGAGACCCTTAGTATCCTCAACGATTAAGCATTTCGTGCATATTATAAACCAGCGCTGGAACACGCGACCCCGGTGTTAACCACGGGCTATGATTCATAATATTACCTTTCTTGTATCTTCTGATGTTTAGATCACTATCTTTCAGAAATGTGCGTTCTATACTATATATATGCATTGGGTGATGTTAGCTTGGAGGATTTGAGGCACACCTAAAGGTTTTATAGGGGTGGCGCTTCAGCCTGCGGTTTGGCATCCCAAGTTGAATTTGCTGACAAAACCAAAAGAGACGTTAAGGCTAGTGCGGAAGCTCTTCGAGGTAGCGTATGCCTGCATTCAGGGCACGGACATATACAGCCGGTCATCGGGAGTGTGAGGAACTAATGATTTTCACTTTAATATTTAGGCTAGTGATGAACTATTGCAATAATTTCAAGAATCAGTCCTAAGCTGAGAAAGTGCTTTCAATAGCACTAAAAGATAAACGGAAAATAGCCTGAAGATACCACATTGAGAAATCAAATAAGAGGAGGGGTCAATACATTGTTGATGGGGGATCTGTGATAATTTTTTATAGCGAAAGCTGCAGTGAAGTCACGACTGGGGTTAATTTTGGCTCTGTAGTCTGTCGCCGCATCCTCCACCAGTGAACTTAACCACCATCACGTGAAATATATGGATAAATTAAAAATATATAGAGGACAGACTGCCAATCTAACCAGGGCCATCTGCGTGGCAGCGCAGCTTAGTTACACCTGAGCTATCCAGCTGAGCTACCACTCAGCTACTCCGATGCTTGAAAGTGCTCTGCAAACAGACCTTGTGTAGGCTTGTTACCGGGCAGGGAACCGCGTTAACATGTGTGAGAAACCCTTTTAGAATGAGAATTGCTTAACTACCGATTCATAAAACGCTCCAACCCTTTACAGAAGCCAATGGCGGAATCCTTCATTGTCGTCAGCCACAGCATCAGCAAAGTGCAGAAGATTCATTAAAATAGTTTAGCGGGTACGCCACTTTTCCAATGAGTGGCGAATAATCGCATATAGTGGACGCGATTCTCCACTGCGCAAAAACCATGATGGTCTTGGCGTATCGGGTACCATATGCGCTTGCAGTAGTTATCCCAAGAGTGTTGAGAAAAAGACTCCAGAAAGACCACTCTTCAAGCTTTCGCTGTGGCTCTGCTGCTGTCGGCGGTAAAAACATTGGTTAAAAAACAAGACAGGTGTGCAAAGACCACCTCATAACAGGATGACACCTACAACTAGCAGGTGGGGATGCCAAGTACGGGATCCCATAGCCGTCTGCTGGTGCTTGGTCTCCTCGAAGCAAGGCCTTTTGGACCTGAAGGCAAGAACAGCCAAACAGGGCTGCCTCCCAGTCCGCCCGGGTAGGGGTGGGGATTGGGGGTACAGCAGGGTTGCAGCAGCAGACCCATATCACGTGGTAGATGACCGAATTAACACTTCTCCTCACAGTATGAGCAGCTGCCGGAAAAGGCGGTATTGGAATGTTTGAGTCCTGCTGAGCATAACATAGTGTTCGTGAGGAGTCTGAGTAAAAGTGGCTCCTCCTCTTTGATTAGGCTTTTGCATGGGCGTGGATAAAGGCTGTGGTTGGATTGGTGATGTTGCACAATTTCGCGTAAAGAATGCGCTATATTCAATTCAAGGTCATCCAGATCAGGGGAGGCGAATGGAAATGCCCAATGGGAGAGCGTGCGGGCGGTGGCATCGCCTTCCTCATTCCCTTCGAGTGCCATGTGTTGAGAAACCCAGACTATTCGGCGGGGTGCAGAGATAGGTCGTTGCATTAGTCCATAGGCTAACAAAGTGGCACAGCCATTTACGATGCTTCGACAGGTGCCACGAGAGTCGGAGATGATGGTCTGCGATCTGGGGTGACAAGCTGCTAATGCAAGCGCCTTCGTCCGCGTGGATTATGTCCCGGGCTCAAATAGTGATCTCGTTAACTGTTTGGCTCTCGCTTACGACAGCGGCTGGGTACCATCCGCCATAGTGCGGGCTGGTGGCGCCCACCTAGAACGCACCGAGTTTAGATCCATATTAGTGGACCAGAGCCTCGACCCACGCCAGGCGCCGGCCATTGTGGTCTTCTTTTGTAATATTGTTTTGAAGAAGGCGCACGTGATGGGTGCTTCGCGTTTTACGGAGGCATTGCTGCTTTTTGCGTCTGCATTAAGCCCCGTTGGACGTTGTATAGGATGTTTAATACTCAGATAAACGCATAAAAAACAGCGATTATTACTATTGGTGCACGGACATGGAAGTTATTAGCCTCCGAATTTCAAAACCACAGCAGTCGTCCAGGACAACGCTTCCTATTGCGCTAACCTTAATGTAGGTTCCAATCACAATGGGCCCTCTATAGCGATATACGCGAGGTCTCACCTTATGTTGATTTGTTTCCGCATGCCTAGTGTAATTTCGCATGTTTCTTACATCTATTGTCTAATATACGGAATCCTAGTATTTATGAGGAGAAAAATATTGATTTTATAAAGTTGAGCGCTTAATACCCTGGCCAAGCTTGGTCCGTGGTGCATTACACGACACTTATTGGTTAGATTAACCGAAATTCCAGACCAATGTCATCGCTTCCACGTTGTTAAACACCACTTCCGAATACAAAAATAACATTTGTGCGTCACCATAGTACGAAATCAAACTCGTTTATCTAATGAAACGAAATTAAAACAGCCTTATTTTGAGCGTCGCCACTTGCGAACCTCTTTGCTTGCGAAGCGATATCGGTGAATTCCCAATTATAGAAGTGACCCAAGCAACACGCTCAATTTGTGCTGCAGGGTACCGTAAAATAATGCGGTACATAGCCTCTTGGAAGTAGGGAAACTGGAAGCTCGGTAGATAGATAGGCAGTAATGCTAGCTTGCATGTCTATTTCTGCGAACATATGAGATTATTTGTGAGAATGTTGCCCTTTTTTGTCCAACCAGGGAACGCATTGCACTAGAGGCAACAATGGATGTGCAAGCGTCAAACGAAAAAAATTTACACGCTCCCACTAAAGGAAACCGCGAGTAGTATGCGATGCCGTACGTGGGTTAAAGTTCCTTTCATCACGGGCACCTTGCTAGATGGTAGCGCGTCCTCTCAAGTGGAGCACATCATAATTTCGCTGTATATAGTGTTTGATGTTGTTACTCGTCACCAACTCTTGTTGGAACACGGCACACGAGAGCACGTCGACTCGTCGCGCGTCTGCAGAATCTCGTTCCCCGATGCGCCATCACGTGATTGTTGAAAGAGTGTAAGGAAGAAAGGCCCCAGCGCTTTACCGAGACCCTTACACAGGTCGGAACGTGCTAGCGCGTGAACGCGTTCTTGCAGTGCTTGGGTCACTGCTTGCGCATGCGCAGTGTTGTGGTCCCGCCACACACCACCGAAGTGAACTCCACCATAAGCTGCTTCGCGTCCAAAAGTGATTGAGCTCGATTCACTCCAGTGCATAAATCCAGAGCCACTACCTCAGCAACACTGAGTGTATCTTGTCTCACACTTTCGTAGAATAACAGTGCTGTTCACTTACCAAGCCTGTGCTTTTATAGTACGAAGCCATGTAGTCAGTGATATCGCTTCTTGCTAGAAAGCCCATTAAAATTCCCACTTTCATTGAGGTTTACGTATCTTACTTGTGACTGTGCCATGGTTCGCATTTACTGAGCAAATTTAACTGCTATTGCAATGCATTTTTAGGCAATAAAAAAATGTCACAGCTTTGCCACAAAGACGAAGTACTGAACGTATTAGCAACAAATTGGAAGGTCACGCACAGAATGACAAGCAGATCGAAACGTGCCCCACGTTTTAACGCACAAAAGACACACAAAACGTACTCAAAGGTGCAGATCAACGCGAATAAGCGTCTCAGTTGTTACTTCGTTATGTCTGAAAAGCGAACCCTTTTCGCAAACAGAGGTTGTGCAACAATTTCAGTGACCTTTGTGTGCCCCATAACTACAAGAGAATCGTTCCAGTGTGAGCCCTACGCCAGCCAAGATGTATGATCTTCCCCGCCGGGAGTTAAGGGTGCGCAAGGGACCGTCCACTCCCCTTCCCTCCACGGGCCCAAGCACGCGTGAGAGCCGCTGTGCGCTCATTGCGCCATCTTCCTGATAATGCTGAAAACACGATAGCTCCGCCCTCCCGAGGTGCTCGCCAACAGCTGTAAATGGTAGATATAAATAACTTGCCGTTTGAACGTTGAAGTAGGTACCTTTTAGTGGCTTACTATATGTATGTTCGTGGTGATGCTGCGACCCTTAACATACATATCGTAAGAAGTGTACTAGAGATTTGTGACGCCTTTGAAGAACGAATAGCAATCATGCAGATAGATTTACAGAAAGCTTTTAATTAATTTGTGAGGTTTAACGTCCCAAAACCACCATATGAAGTCCCAAAACCACCAGAAAGCTTTTGACCGTGTCTCCCATGAAGTATTGTTCAGTGTGTTGAAGCATGTGGGAGTTGGTGACGTAATTTTTGATAGTTCGAAGATGGCATATTCACAGTGTGTAACGCAGTTGATAGTCAATAAGCAGCTCAGTGAAGAAATTGAAACACTAAGCTCTATCAAACAGGGATGCCCGGCCTCAGCATTGTTATTCGCCATCTACCTAGAACCCTTTTGCTTATCAATCATTCAACACTCAAGTGTGCAAGGCTTTCGGTTACAGAACACGGAGATAAAATTACTCGAATATGCTGACGATGTGGCAGAACTCCGCCAAGATAGACCAAGTATATGTGAAGTCGTTTACATGGAAAATAAATTTTGTGACATGACGGGCAGTGTAATTACCTGGCATAAAACAACTGCCTTTTGGTACGGCAATTGGGATGTGAGGCCCCGAGGTATATCTTAACAGAAAATGGGAAAGCAAACGCCTAAAGTACCTCGGTGTACCCTTGGACAGTTATCGCGACAACGCGGATTACTGGAAAGGTGAAGCAGAAACCCTAACGCAAAAAACAAATGCCTGGGGTGGTCGGGATCTGTCTATATTCACACGTGCGACTGTATGCAACATGTTTTGATATCGAAAATCTGGTATGTCATGCAAGTTATCTGAATGTCACGCGTCAATGTTCAGAAGCTTCACAGGATTTTTGCTGTGTTTGTGTGGAAATCGCCGTGGGAACGTACAAGCCGGTCTAATTTATTTCAGTCCGTTAGCAATGCGGACTCGGTTTATGTCATTTATTTATTAGACAAGTGTTCTCTAGGTTTATTTTCCTTCGCGATCAAAGAAACGAATTTCTGCAAACAGTGATAAAAGTAAGGCTGTCATCACGCATCCCGGATTTTGTTGTGTCTACAAACAGTGATATGTGCCGATATGTGGCTGGTTTTTTGAGAGAAGTTATACAGTCTTTTGAGTTTTTGAAAGTGCGCTTTTCGCTGGAATATCTTGCCACTGTTAAGCGAAAAAATCTGTACAGGGATCTCCGTGATGTCTTGTTCCCAACACCTTTGTACAGATCTATGTTCAATGGAGGACCCGGACAGGACGTTTTGAAAAGGGTCAAAAGGATGAAAGTAAAAACAGGGGCAACAACTTTCTTTTTTTAAATTGCATTCCGGGACTCTCCCCGTAAAGCAGTAGCTAGCGGACAAGGGAATCGATGTACCATGGACAACCAATTGTTTACTTTGTAAAACACCTGAGACAATAGACCATGTGTTTATTCATTGCTGGGACGCTGTCTTTGATTGGGACATCCTTCAAAGAACATTGAAAAAAGATCTCCCCATTACAAGTCATGGCATTCGTTCTCTCTGTGTGGATGATGATGACGGCATACCATACGACATGGTTATGTTAATTAGCCTTCACAGCATCTGGCAGACCACAATGGCTTACAGACATCTTGACCAGAACATACGTCCTGTCCGGGAGAACTTCATTGCAAATATCCGGAATATCCATGAGGTGTATAAACAACAAGAACCTCCCAGCTGGCTAACAATGTTAGAGGAATCGTGCGACCTGAAAAAAATTTAATGTGAGCACTTCGGATCAAACATTGGTCCAAGTGTATTTTATCATTCATGTTTCTGTGTGAACACCTGTAAAGAAAAACAGGTAATAAAAAAAAACCTTTTAGTGGCTTAGTGGTTAACGCCTCTTATTTACGACGTGGAGGTCCCACGTTCGATTCCGCGTTTCGGAGTCTTTATTTCTGGATTTTTTTGTGTCTTGCGTTTTCATATATGTAAAAACGAATACATATACGGTGCATGACGTTCGACACCAACTTCGACGTCAGCGGCAATATCCAGGCGAGAGTGTCTATATAGCAATTTTCGCAATAACAAAGAAATCATGGATTGGCATATCCGCACTTCTGCACTACCGCATCACGGCGCCATGACACACTATATTTGCCAATGCATGTGCAGCCCTTGCTGTTTAGGTCGGTACTACCATATGCACTTTTCTTTAGTGGTGGTAAGGGATTTTGTTTTGCAAATTCAGAAAAGGATTTTAGAATTCTTGCTTCCCAACAGCAATCAAAATATAAAGAAACTAAGTTTTCTTTTTTATCACTGACACTGATGCTACGAATGAGTGCGCTGCTATCAAACTGAAAATAATAAGGGAGCCTAAAAAGTGCTAGAAGTAAACGCTCCTTTTTCTTGTCTGTTAGTTCCTGCTAATAACGTTTTACTAAATATTGGTCTGCCATGCGGAATACCAGAATGAGACACACAACCCAAGTTTACCATTCGCGTACAGCTCCTGTCGGCGAGTTTGTTCGTAAATCGCCATCCAAAGCGACAATATGGCACTGGTGTGGTCATCCACCACGAAAGAACTTGAAAGTATGCTAATCGAAAGCACCATCTCTGAGCCTATCCTGAGAGCGTGGTCTTATATGTCACCATAAATTGTGAATTTCGTTTTTTATGCCGGTTAACGCTGTTGACGCCAAGTCGAACATGATATCCATATATCATGTCGTTTACTGCAAACGAGACTGGCTCTCTTCGATGTAAATATTTCAGTGTAAGCAGAACGTGTATCCAAAACATATATACGACAGATTATCAGATTGTGCTCGCAAACAAATGCCGACGCGATGATAGATACACGGCCAACGATACGAGATCCGCTTTAAGGTTGGAAAAAAAAGCCTTATATATAGGTGATTGTTGCATGAGTATAGATGTTCAGCATCTGGTGGCACTGTGAACGGAGATGGCGCCAGCAGTTGTGTTATCAAGTGGAGATGAAGCCAGGATGACATCACGTCGTAATACCACCGATCACTTGATGATTGGCGTCGTATGATGAAGTGTTCAATTAACACCATCGCCTGGTCAAAGCGGGACCGATCGCAAAGGCAGCGTCAAGTCTCACGAGATGCAGAGAGCTTCAAAAAAGGGAAAGGGGAAATAAAGACAGGTAAAATATCGTGCCATCTTTCGCTAAACGGAACCATGCGTGAAAGCGAAGCAGCAGAGATATGGTGGACGGCACCCACAGAAGCCCATCTACGTCGTCTTAAGCAGGTGCGCCAACATTAAGAACCTCTACTTGACTAACGCTGCTGGTAAGCATGACTATAGCCCTCATAAACAGCCGGCCCCACCACGCACAGGCGTGAGACATCAAACGTCATACCGTGCTATCTAAAGCAGGCATAGAAGTGTGGAACGCCGCATGACCCACGACCAAGGACTACATAGTGATCGCGTGTACTGAGGAATCGTCTTGTTTCCTTTGCCGCTGACTCAGGAGGGAGAAGGGGAAGATAGGGGGGGGGGAGACGGAGAGATGTGCATGCGCAGTGGGGGTGGATGCGGCCACAGGGAGGGAGGGACACAGGCTGTGGAATACTCTACTTCGCATCTAAAACGCCATCTCCTGATATGATCACTGTAATCATATGAAAGCTGTTAGGAGAGGTTTCTCTTTCATCGGCGTTTTCATTGCAGTTAGCTATGCGACTATATTTTTTTCAATTGTATTAACGCATTGTTTCTCCCGAGTCCAACCCAACCTCTCACCATGGCGACATTCTAAGAGCTGTCTCTTGCGCTTTAGTCGCAGTCATACGCAGGTCTCCAGAACAGTCGTTGGTGGCAGCTGCTGTGGATGCTGTCCTCAACAGTTTTCATCACAGCGCTCATCCCGATGGTCGTGTTCTTGACGTTCTTCACGCGCCCGGGAAGGGCATTGCCGACCTCCATGGTCATCCCTGGTGTGGCTACAAGGGTCACCGGCGTGTCCTCGCCTTTTACCATACCGAAGGTGAGACAATGTATAACGTGACTTTTTTGGTGGAGTGGCAAGAACAGGCACGTATTCCGTGAACGCGAAAGCATTAAAGAGTCCGTTTCCCAGAAATTCCGCTGTTGGCGTTGGCGTGTGCGTTGTTGGTTGTGAGTGGGAAATCATCTTGTGCGTGACCGTGAAATCGAAAAAAAAAGATTTAAGTAAAATGAATAATAAATATTTCTGAGTCAGAATGGGGATAGATCTGGGTTCGTTAACGTAGAAAGCGAATGTTATACTAAAAAATATAGTTAAAATGACTTTATGTGTTTGAAAATCTAGTGAAAATCACGTTCATGTTTTAGAAACACACAACACACGCATGCTGAATGCTGAATACATGCTTCATAGTACATGTAATATCACAGTAATATTGTGGTATACAACATTGCATTATCGTGGGGCATAAGATGTGATTGTCATAAGAACGTCAGAGTTTAAAGCCAGTCACTCATTAGAAAAGCCACATACGTTACTGAGCGTATTATATGTTTTCATATCACGCGTGCAACTGCTCGTGGTAAAGCATACTACCCAATACACAGTATGCAGACATATGCCAAAGCTTCTCTGACACAAGCAATCTTCATGTTTATCGATTAGATTGCAGAAATGCCAATTTAAATTTCTTGAGTAACATGATACAACAAAAGAAGCACAGCATATCCATAGTGTGAATAATGACTAAGGTGAAGCGTTCATCCATATGTCCGTGTGTCCATCCGTCCGTGCGTCTGGACAGACAGGCGGACGGAGGCACAGACACACGGATGGATAGACCGACGGACGGAGTGACGGAAGCACGGACACACGAACGGAACGACGAACGGACAGATGGACACAGGTGCACGCACGCCTGGATAGAGGGAAGGGCAGACGTACAGACGGACGGACCAACAGTCGAATTCCGGGACAGTTGGAAGCATAGAGGACAGACACGCAGACGGATCTACAGAGGCACAGACGGACGCATGGATAGACAAACGCAGCACGAACGGACAGACAGGTGAACGGACGGATGGATAGAAAGGTGGACGGAAGCATGAACCATCAGACAGATGGATAGAAGGATGGAAAGAAACTTGGGCAGACAGATGGAGGGACGTACGCACGGACGGACGGAAGCACGTACAGATGGACAGATGGACGGACGGGTGAACAGACAGACTTACGGACGCTTGGTACCACTCATCATCATTCACTCCGTGAATATGCTCTGAAAACAACTAAAACCATCTAGTTATATTATTCCAAGGACATATGCACACAACACCATCTATTGACCAAGTCATAAACTAAAGGTGGCACTGACTACATTTTAGATAAATATGGAGGAGGGAATTATTCCCGACTCAAGAATCTTCGCCCCTAAATGTATGCACCAAGGCGTTAAAGTACGGGGCAGGATTAGCGTAAGGATGTATTAATTCTTCTTACTGTGACATTGGCCTTGCTGACTTAGAGCCCGTGTTCACGTTCACTATAGAATGCGTTGTCTGACAAAGCGATGGGCAAGTAGGAGCCTCGTAAGGCAGAAGACGGGTCACGCGATCGATGGCGGAGACTGTAACTGAAATGCGGAATGAATCAGTGCTGTGCGGAACGCAATACATTTTATTACAATTTTTAAATTCATCAATTAATAATATGAAACTGCAACAGTCTGGGTAAATAAATTATATTTTCTGGTAATTGAATACCTAACAATTGCATCTTGTTGCAAAGTGAGCTGTAACCAGCAGTGCAGTAAGGAACTAAATTTGCGAAATATAGGATGACCAGGAGGGGGTGGAACTTTCTTCGATGAACGTTGTCGTAACACCAGTGCATGTGTTGCCTGGTTAGTCCTCTTTGATGCCTTCGTTTTTATTACTGCAGTATATCGAACCGTTCTCCTTGGCAATCAATATTGCCGTCAACGAGCACTTTTTTGTACTTTTTATGTGTCATTACCATTCACGCACCATTAGTTTTTTGTACGCGACATACTGAAACTATAGTATTATAATAACTGCTTGTCGTTTTGTGTTTTGTAACAGACATCTGCTGGTTTACCTCGTGTGACCTTTGACCCTGATGAGGGCTTTCTTCTGCAACCGGGAGAGACCATACAAGATTTCTGCAGCAAGGAGATGGAACCGGACGAAAGGCCCCCTGCGCCGTCGGCCCCAGTGCCCACGGGAAAGTCTCTGAATACGACCACAAAGGACATACAGCAGCGACCAGTCATCTGCGTCTTTAACGCTAAGTGAGTGTCAGATTATGCACTAAGTCAGCAATCAGGCTTGTATTCGGGCCCCTCGGATCATTTCCTAACCTCACGTCAAAAGGCTCTCATGCCTCCTTCTCTTGTGGAGTTCCTTGAGGGAGCCAGCATTTCCTAAATACTTCTGGAACTGAGGTGGCATATAAAGGCTTCAGCCTTTCTTTGCCAGCAGCCGCCTCAGTAAATTCATCGTGTGTCTCACGTCTGGGAAAAAGATTACGTGTGAAATATGGACTGGATGCTCAATTTTATGCAAGAATGACAATATTTCTTCGCATAGCGATGAATTTTAACGTGCACACGGTTTTTTCGCGATATGGGTCTTAGCTTTTTCCACTTACTTATTCAACGTTCACCTATTGTACCAGACAAAGAGCGAATGGTGGGCAAACTTTAGACCTCATTGCTTTCATTGATGCATTTCAATGGCCTGTTTTGTGAGTGCAAGTAATAAGAATAGTTTACAGCGTTTTAGACGTGGGTGAGACTAATTTTCATGACAGAGCCGCGTGAAGCTTATGAAAATTCTCTAATTTGGTCCTATGTTGTCTCGAATATTCTTCTTTGATTGCTTTCCGATCGAGGGCGTGTTTCTAACCAAACAATACGATCTTACAGTATCCGTTCACAAGAATCCAAGTCCTGATCGGATGCAGACGCATGTGGGCGAATTCTTACTAGTGTCACAGTGCGGTGCCTCGGAGTTGAATTCATAGTTGTCGCGAATGGTTGGAATATTTGAAGATTATCGGTTCCTCTTGATCCTAACTCGTAAGTTCCATTTTCGGAGTGATCATGTTTTTTAGACATACGAACCAGGGTCGTACTACAAAAAGGGTTCTTTTGAAGCTGTTTGTACTACGCTTTAAAATACTCTTGCTGGAACAGCCAAGGCACCAGCATTCAGGTGTTGGTCACACGCCGGTAATACGGAAGATTACTAATCTCAACACTGGATGTAATTCGCGGCAAAGAAAAGGAAGGTTTCCTAGGCATACATTGTAGCACATGCAGATGGTAGAATGATAACGCATACGCTTCAAATATAGAGTTTTTGCGAGCTTTAACTACGTACGCGACACGAACCGCCATAGCATGCCCTCAGATACTGTTTGATATGCGATCAAGATTACATTCTTAGCGCGCTAACTTGAAGTCCATGCTGTTGCTTTCAGATACTGGCGGCTCCAGGACACCTACCTCCCTGACTTTATCCCGGTCCATTACTGCACGGCGATACTCTGGTATGGCTATGCTGTAGACGTGAAAGACGGCAGCATCGTGTGGAAGTACCCGAGTGCAAAGACGTACAAGAACTCCTTGCTAGTAATGCTTTACAACGGCCAACTTTTGCACCGGGGCAACAACATCTCCGTGTACTTCGCTTTGGGCGGAGCGCGCGAAGACAACGCCAACTTGTCTTTAATGGTCGGTAACCCCGAAACTCGGCGACGATTGGTGGCGTCCGTTTGGCTTGAGCTTAACAACCCGTTTCAACCGTGGACGGTAAGATTCATACTTGCCAGTATACTTGCCCTCATACTTGCTAGAGTGATAAGCTGTTGTCTACCCAGAAACTGTTGTGCAAGGTTGTGGCAAGTTCGGGCAGCCTCACTAACCCATGGACGGTATGAATCATAGTTGCCAGTATACCTGCCATCATATTTGCCAGAGTCATACTCACCAGTGTGACTCATGACGTTCGCTTCAGATCTAAGAGACGTACACAGATCCAATGGATAAGTGATTGCGCGAACTTCAATCGCGACGCTGTGCATCAGAATCAGTTTAGCGTCATACTAAAAAAAACAGTCGATACCTTCCAGGCCTTTCAGTAACAAAATAATGCAAATAACATTATCTAGCGCTTTACGTGCCCGGGCCTCTTCTATTTTGCCTGCATCAAAATGCGACTGCCACGACCGAGATCGAGTCCGTGACCTTCGGGTCAGCTTTTGAGCACCCTAACCTCTACGCCACCGTGGTGGGCAAACATAGATACACTGTACAGGTACAGTGACTAAATTTGTTGTTCCTGTAATGTGTTACCTAAATAATTACTTCTTTGATCTCGTAATTTGCTAATGATGAATTGATTTAGGAAAACTACTTTCAAGGAAGTTGTTCATTATTTTTATATATGCGTTCTTATGTAAAATAGAATGTCCGCTTTTCTTAGGAAAAACTTTCTGCTAAGATGTAAGAAAACAAACAGAAGTTTCGTACGAATTTTAAACTTCGATCGTGGGAAAGAGCGAAATACACAGAAAAGACAAAAGGAATCTGAACAGAAATCCTTCAACAACGCTTCTGGAAGGCCACATTCCTCACATTCAAGCCAAGCTGATTCAACAATGCCCATACGCTTTGCCGACTATGAGACTGATAATCAGCATGATGGAGCTGTTTGAAAATCATAACATTATAACCGGGGGAGGAAGCTTATTTAACTGATGCCAGCATGGTGGTCACTTCAGGTAGCCAGCTTTTCTTCGTTTTTTCTCTTTTGAAGCACGTGAGCCCTAGGTGTCAAATTTTCGACGGCTCATGCTCTGAAGCATGCACCGTTAGGCATATATATATACATATATATATATCTCGAACATCGCAGAAGACGCTGCCACAATTCGCGTTCGTAAAGCCGCCAAGCAAGTAGCAAGAAAGCCACGCCATGGAACGCCGTCCTGCACTCACCATGATGCTACGCCACGGGACCGGCACGAGACTCGAGGGGCAGAGGATGAGAGCGACGAAGTGGGAATCAGCGAGCAAGAGGCATTCTAGGCTGACCATTTTTAGCTTTGAGTTTACGGGCACAAGTTCGCCCTAAATAAAGAGATTATATAGTACCAGGTGCTATAATTATTCGTAACAATCTGGTGGACGTGCTGAGTATGAGTCCAAGCACACCACAGGCAAGGGAGAGAAGCCCAGATCCCAGAAGATTGGAGCCAGCAGAATTGACACCTGTGCACCAACGCACGAGTTGCCGACTACGTGGAGAGCAGCCCGAGTTTGGCCCCCTAATTGACCCATCAAGACCTGTCGAGACCTCAAGCACAAGCGTCACTGCGATGACCACCCAGTCGATGCCATCTCCATCTTACCTCAATGTGGATTCGCCACGTACACCAGAGGTCTTCCACGGTGAGACCTTTGAAGATGCCGAGGACTGGCTTGAAGGCTTCGAGCGCGTTGCACGATTGAATGGTTGGGACGAAGCCCGAAAACTTCGTTACGTTTACGTCGCCCGGCAAGATTCGGCACGTACGTGGTTTGAGAACCACGAAGCGTCCTTGCTGTCGTGGGACGACTTCCAACGAGAGCTAATCGCAACCTATCCGAACACGGACCGCAAAGATAAGGCAGAGGCTGCTCTTCAGGCAAGGAACGAACGGAATAACGAGAGCGTGGCCATGTACATAGTAGACATGTCGCGGCTCTTCCGCCGAGCCGACCAAAACACGGCCGAGGAGAAGTTGCGGCAGCTAATGCGCGGAGTAAAAAAAAGATTTTTGCAGGCCTGGTGCGTAATCCACCGCGAACTGTGGCGGAGTTCCGGTCCGAGGCAACGACCATGGAAAGGACACTACAACAACGTGCGCGACTGTACAACAGAGACTTCAGCCTCTCTTCAGTCAGGGCGGAGTCAACAACCCTCCCCACCAACGTTGACGTCCTCCGGGAAATGGTGAGGGCTATTGTTAAGAAGGAGCTCCAGAAACTGCAACTCCCTCAAAGCCCTCCAGCGATGCCCTCCAGCGATGCCCTCAATCGCAGACGTTGTACGTGAAGTGCGACAAGCAATTATTCAACCGCAGCCTCAGGTGCAACACCACACGCAACCGGAAACTCAGCCACAGCTGTCGTACGCGCAAGTCGTACGGCAAGACATGAGACGCCCGAGCTTTGCACAAGCTCCCATTATGCCACCGACCTTTCTTCGCAGTACGCCACCGCCGATGCCAGAAGCGAGACCCCGCAAAAGTGATGTATGGCGCACGGCAGACCGGCGGCCCCTCTGCTACCACTGTGGGGAGGCAAGTCATCTTTATCGGACTGGCCACTACCGTCGGGTCGGGCTACGTGGCTTCCCAGTAAATGCACCCTGCCCTCGTAACGATGAGCGCCCTTACGAAATCGAAGAATAATTATCTTCGCGCTATGCATATCGAAACACTCATCGACATGAATCGCGGTCGATTGCACCAATGCGCCATAGGCCGCCGAGTCCACACCCATCATATACTTTCCCGAGGTGTCGTTCACCAAGCCCTCGACGGGAAAACTAGAACCAGCGACCTGTGGAGGCAGGGCCGCTGATTTTCGAAAAACTGAAAACCCTCCATCGCTAACCGGATCAGACGACGACACTGACACAATGACGGACAAGCGCAGTAATGGTGACGTGACATCCGAGCTACAAGTCAGAATCGACGACGTCGAAACCATAGGGTTAATAGACACAGGTGCAGACTACTCAGTAATAAGTAGCATGCTCGCAAAGAACCTGAAGAAAGTGCTCACTCATTGGACCCGACCGCAGATTCGCACCGCCGGAGGGCATTTAGCCAGCCCCATAGCAATGTGCACAGCGAGAGTGGGAATAAGAGGCCATGTGTACGTCTGCAGTTTTATTGTTCTCCCCGAATGTTCCCGTGAGGCAATTCTGGGCATGGACTTCCTGCAAGCGAACAGTGCCATCATCGACTTGCAGAAATCCCAAGTTTCTTTCTCTACAGAGAACGCTGTTGCCGTGTGTCATGCGGAGAAACCAAGTGTTTCGTCTCTTCGTATTGTGGATGAAGGTATGACAGTGCCGCCACGTAGCAGCGTGACAGTTTCTGTGAAAAGCGACGTTTTTCGTGAATATGCCGGACTAGCTGATAGAAATATTGAACTGCTACTCACAAAAGGGATACGCGTGGCGAGAGGTCTAGTGAACATGCGGAACGGATACACTGATGTGCTATTGACTAACTTTACCAACGAGGTAAAGCATGTGGCGAAGGGAGAAGCCTTAGCATCACTTCACGACTACGTACAAGTCTCAGATGTTTGCACCTTAAGAAAAGTACCCACAACGCCCTCAACAGTGGACAGAATCCTAGAGAAAATAGATATTGACCGAGAGCTTTCATCTCTGCAGAAAGACCAGATTGTGGAGTTGATCAAGGAATTCACAGAGTGTTTTTCCTCTTCATCGAAAGTCGGACGTACACCTGTCGCAAAGCACCGTCTCGTAATCGAAGGGCATGTTAGACCAGTATGTAAGCATTCATACCGAGTAGCCCCGAAAGAAAGAGAGGCGATAAAGAAGCAAGTACAGGAGATGCTCGACGACGATGTCATACAGCCCTCCAAAAGCCCATGGGCATCACCGTAGTAGTGGTGAGGAAGAAGGACAACACCATGCGGTTCTGTGTTGATTACAGAAAACTCAACCTCGTCACGAAGCGAGACGTGTACCCACTCCCACGAGTCGACGATACGTTGGATAAACTGCGCAATGCTCACCTTTTTTCATCGTTGGATCTAAAGAGCGGGTACTGGTCAATAGAAGTCGACGAACGAGATCGGGAAAAGACAGCGTTTGTGACACCCGACGGACTCTACGAGTTCAAAGTACTCCCATTTGGTTTGTGTTCTGCTCCCGCTACCTTCCAGAGGATTATGGACACTGTGCTCTCCGGCCTCAAATGGCAGTCATGTCTTGTCTATCTTGATGACATAGTAATTTTTTCCACTACGTTCGAGCAGCACGTACAGAGATTGAGAACGGTACTGGACGCTATTCGTATGGCTGCACTTACGATCAAACCCGAAAAGTGCCACTTTGGATTCCGGGAGCTTCGGTTCCTCGGGCACATTGTCAGTTCTCACGGTGTCCGCCCAGATCCGGATAAAATCACTGCGGTCCAAAATTTCCCAAGGCCAAGAGACAAAAAAGCTATGCGACGTTTCCTGGGGCTTTGTGCCTACTATAGGCGCTTCGTTGAAAACTTCTCCAAGATTGTGGAACCACTGACACGGCTTACGAAGGAAGGTGTACCATTTATCTGGCACCAAAAGCAAGAAGACGCCTTCTCTGAGTTACGACGGTGTTTGCAGTCACCTCCCATACCCGCTCATTTTGACGAAGATGCCAAAACAGACAATCATACGGACGCCAGCAACGTTGGCCTCGGTGCTATTCTTGTTCAATGGCAGAACGGAGAAGAAAAAGTTATTGCTTATGCAAGCCACATTCTTTCGAAAGCTGAGTATAAATATTCAGCTACGGAAAAGGAATGTCTCGCAGTTATAGGGGCCATCAGAAGTTCTGTTCGTATTTATACGGTAGACCATTCCGAGCCATCAGTGACCATCATTCACTGTGCTGGCTTGGGAACCTCAAGGATCCTTCCGGAAGACTTGCTAGATGGAGCCTGCGTCTACAAGAATATGACATCACCGTAGCCTACAAGTCTGGCCACAAGGACAACGACGCAGACTGCTTCTCACGAGCACCAGTCCAGACCTCGTCTCCTGAGCATGAACAAGACTCCGCATTTTTTAGAGCTGTAAATGTGTCGGAGATGGCTCATGATCAGCGAATGGACCCACAATTACTTCTGCTCATTCAACACTTAGAGGGGCAGCAAGTCGAAGTACCGCGAGTTTTCGTCCGTGGACTACGTTCCTACGTCCTCCGCAACAACGTTCTCTAGAAGAGAAACTTTCAACACACCGGTGAAACGTTCCTACTGCTGATACCATCATCACTGCGAGCGGACATTTTAGAAGCGTGTCATGATGACCCATTGGCAGGTCACTTGGGCATTAGTAGGACTTTGGCAAGAATCCGCCAGAGATATTACTGGCCAAAATTGATGGATTCAGTACAGCATTACGTAAGATCACGTCGAGAATGCCAAAGACGCAAAAAACCACCCCTAAAACCAGCAGGTCTTTTGAAACCGATAGAGCCACCGAAAATCCTGTTTGAGGAGGTCGGAATGGATTTGCTAGGACCATTTCCTACGTCATCGTTTGGGAAAAGCTGGATAGTTGTAGCAACCGACTACATGACCCGGTATGCCGAGACGTCATCTCTCACAAAAGGAACGGCAAATGAAGTGGCTCAGTTTTTTGTGACCCAGATAGTGCTGTGACATGGCGCACCTAAAGTCCTTATAACTGACAAAGGAACTGCGTTCACTGCCAGGCTAGTACAGTCTGTCATGAAGCTAACGCACCCCGACCACAGAATAACTACCGAATACCATCCGGAAACTAACGGGTTAACTGAAAGGCTGAACAGGATGCTTGCTGACATGATCACGATGTATGTGGACGTCGAGCATCGGACTTGGGACACCATATTACCGTATGCTACATTTGCATACAATACCGCAGTACAAGAGACAACCCACTTCACGCCATTTTAACTTGTTTATGGTCGGACAGTAATAACGACATTAGACGCGATGCTGCCTGTCAACAGCACGAATGAAGAGGACCCTGACATAAGCGAATATGTAGAAAGGGCAGAAGAGGCGCGACAACTAGCACGGAACCGCATCATTCAACAGCAGGACGTCGACGCGCACCGTTATAATCTAAGACGAAGGGATGTTCAGTACTCCCCTGGAAACCAAGTGTGGGTCTGGACACCTGTACGTCCACGTGGCCTATCAGAAAAGCTTATGCGGCGCTATTTTGGCCCTTACAGGGTTCTTCGTAAGCTAGGCCCATTAAACTACGAAGTGATCCCTGAAGGTCAAGTAGGCACAACACGACGCCGGAATCTCCCGGAAGTTGTAAATGTAGTACGGATGAAACCGTACTACGACAGGAACTCAACAAGTGAACTGACTCCCGTCGTCTAAGACAAAGACTAGTCCTATTGTTTAGAAACTGTCAGCCGGCTCTACGCATCGGGGCGATGCGTGCTAGGAGGGGAACTAATGCCACAGCTCGAACATCGCAGAAGACGCTGCCACAATTCGCGTTCGTAAAAGCCGCCGAGCAAGTAGCAAGAAAGCCGCGCCATGGAACGCCGTCCTGCACGCGCCATGATGCTACGCCACGGGGCCGGCACGAGACTCGAGGGGCAGTGGAAGAGACCGACGAAGTAGGAATCAGCGAGCTAGAAGCATTCTAGGCTGACCATTTTTATCTTTGAGTTTACGGGCACAAGTTCGCCCTAAATAAAGAGTTTATATAGTAACAGGTGCTATAATTATTCGTAATATATATATATATATATATATATATATATATATATATATATATATATATATATATATATATATATATATATATATATATATAGAGGGTATAAGAGGCTGTATAAGAGGGACAATTAATCAGCTGCCCGCTCATAATAAGTTCACGTGCTACGTGACGCCAAACATGTGCATAAGAGTGTTTTCACACTCGTTGTTTGGCTTATAGATGGCGCTGACTGTCGCTCCTACTTCTAAATTCACAGATAAACCCAAAAAAAGTGGATGGAGGGAGTGCCGCTGTAATAGCTCAGTGGTTAGAGCATCGAACGCGTAATTCGAAGGTCGTAGGTTCGATTCCTGCTTACAGTTGGTAATTTTTTCATCCACTTTTTCTTTCTTCTTATTTACATTCCATTAATGTTAATAACTTCCCCTGTACATTCCTTGGCATTACTGTCTGTTATATCTCATTATTATTGTGTTAAAAACACGGAAAAACGAGCCCTTAGGTATACACTTCTTTCCCTTATTTCATTGAACGAGGGTCTCGTACTGGCAGACTTGGTGTGTTTAGGCTGTATAAGAGGGACAATTAATCAGCTGCCCGCTCATAATAAGTTCACGTGCTACGTGACGCCAAACATGTGCATAAGAGTGTTTTCACACTCGTTGTTTGGCTTATAGATGGCGCTGACTGTCGCTCCTACTTCTAAATTCACAGATAAACCCAAAAAAGTGGATGGAGGGAGTGCCGCTGTAATAGCTCAGTGGTTAGAGCATCGAACGCGTAATTCGAAGGTCGTAGGTTCGATTCCTGCTTACAGTTGGTAATTTTTTCATCCACTTTTTCTTTCTTCTTATTTACATTCCATTAATGTTAATAACTTCCCCTGTACATTCCTTGGCATTACTGTCTGTTATATCTCATTATTATTGTGTTAAAAACACGGAAAAACGAGCCCTTAGGTATACACTTCTTTCCCTTATTTCATTGAACGAGGGTCTCGTACTGGCAGACTTGGTGTGTTTAGGCTGTATAAGAGGGACAATTAATCAGCTGCCCGCTCATAATAAGTTCACGTGCTACGTGACGCCAAACATGTGCATAAGAGTGTTTTCACACTCTTTGTTTGGCTTATAGATGGCGCTGTCGCTCCTACTTCTAAATTCACAGATAAACCCAAAAAAGTGGATGGAGGGAGTGCCGCTGTAATAGCTCAGTGGTTAGAGCATCGAACGCGTAATTCGAAGGTCGCAGGTTCGATTCCTGCTTACAGTTGGTAATTTTTTCATCCACTTTTTCTTTCTTCTTATTTACATTCCATTAATGTTAAGAACTTCCCCTGTACATTCCTTGGCATTACTGTCTGTTATATCTCATTATTTATTTATATATATATATATATATATATATATATATATATATATATATATATATATATAGAAGGGAAAACATGTCAGGTCTGGGTATTTTCTATATTGAATGAACTTGCAGATAGCACATTTGAAAAGGAAATCGAAATTGTATTTACTAACGTTCCAGCCGTGGCACGGCCTTCGGCAGAGTAAGTAGGTACGATACAATGCAGCCGCTTTATAAGCTCACGTGATGAACTCTCGGTACAGCAGCTAGGGCAATCAAAGTGAAAAAAAATGGTAATCTGTCAGAATTTTGCCACAAGGTGCGTGTGTGTGTGTGTGTGTGTTTGTGTGTGTGTGCGTGTGTGTCTGTGTGTGTGTATGCGCTGTTCGTACTATGCTGATAGTGCAGGAAAGCATGTTCTGCGAGCAGCGAACGCTATAGACAGTAAAAATGAACAGCTGTACTTTCACCGAAAGCGACCAGTAGACTCTCACTGAATGGCTGTCACCTCAAGTGAAAACCTCATATTTTTATGAACTCAAATTGCTAAATATTTGCCTCTTGCATGAAAACAAGTTTATGCAAAAAAGGTTGCCATTTTTTAAATAAAACGCTGTACCCCGCCAAAAAGGGAGTACTGTGCATGAAAGAGTTCACGAAAAGGCTGTTTTGAAACACGTCCACAGCGGGGAATCCACCCAATAGCTATCATCCTGGAGTTTAATTTCTGTCATTGATGCTGCTTACCAACGACGTCTCGAATAATATTCATATTCATACTTATTTCAGAGAATTACAAGTAACAAAATGTGCATTTCTTCTGTCTAGAAGGAGGCAAAAAGGCAGGAATGCATGATTTAATGTCACGCCCTTTGTTAAGGCCCACATTATTGAGTATTTAAATTCATGTTTCAATTCAGTATCTTTTGAGGAATTTGTGGCAAAGTCAATAGTAATACCAAGAAATTGTAATTAGTTTGAAATGTAATACTACCATCTGTTGTATTCTGAGCGAAAATCATTTTTTTTCAAGTAGTGACTATCACAGGGCACCTTCTTGATTGATTGATATGTGTGGTTTAACGTGCTAAAACCACCATATGATTATGAGAGACGCCGTCGTGGAAGGTACCGGAAATTTCGTACCTGGGATTCTTAGGGTGCACTGAAATCTGAGCACACGGGCCTACAACATTTTCGCCTGCATTGAAAATGCAGCCGCTGCAGCTTGGATTCAATCCCGCGACCTGCGGGTCAGCAGCCGAGTACCTCGGCCACTAGATTATCGCGGTGGGGCAAGGCGCCTTTTTGCATTAAGTAGCTGCATAAACGAGTCATCGCCCATTCGAAGAAGTCACTTTCTCGAAATTTAACTCTCGCACGAAGCAAAACCGAAACACATAGGTAGCGTTTCTCAAGTGTTGCGTTAGGAAACGCGGTGATGATCTGTGTAGTAGACTTCTGTTATGCACAGTAACCTTGACCATGCCATTCTTAAACATAGCTGTGGAACATTTCACCAAGATCAGTAATGCAACTGGGTCGTTAATGTTTCACGCAGGGAGTGAACGTGGACTGGGACTATCCGGGAGAACCATGCAACCCCGGAACGGGCAGCGGTGCCTTCGTTGAGCTGATCAATGACCTAAAGAGACAGTTCATTGATGTCATCATAAGCGTTCCACCAGTGAAGTCACGGCTGCATGTCTACAGCCTGGACAAGGTCATTGGTTTAGTCGACTTTATCATCATCAAAACACACATGCACACTGCGAACCCATCGATGCGTGACGTCGTCAGATGCAGTGGGGATCACAGCGACGCGGCTGACGTCTTCAACGCGGCGCTCAGCAGCCTTCCCAAGACGGACGACGATTGGCGTCTAGGATACAGCATTTCGGTGCGTCGACCACGATGAAAGCGGCATAGGTATAATCTAGTCGCGGTCCTCAGGGGAACGCACGTCTAATCGGTAATCATGGCGTTCGACATTGCTGCTTCGACTATCACTGGTCATCTTTTCCTTTAATATGAAGAAATGTGTACATTTGTTTTCTTTCTGTTGGTTACTTTTATTTGTAAAGTGAAGTTCCTAATGCCAGCCCTTATGTAGTACCAACATTAAGGTTCTTTCAGGAAAGTAACCGTACTTACTGACTGCTCAACTCTCCAAGTGTTTATTAGATCTGTCCTTAGGTGTAAGCTAGAGGGCGTTAGGGGGCTTCCAACGCCATAATCTAGGCATCGAAGGGGGGTGGGGGTGCGCAAAGTCTGCGCCGTGCCTTTATTCAGTTGGACCTGTCCAGTCATTCCTGGAAGCGCAAAGTTGTATCCATGAACGTTTTTTAAGAATAATGGCCAGGGAAGACTCATGGTCTTGCCTTCAAAGAGCTGTTCTCTTTCCGCCGTTATTGTAGAAAATCTGGAAACCAAAGGCAGGTAATTGGAAGCCAAAGGCAGGTACTTGTAAAAAGCCCACCGTCGCTCGATTTCCTTTGTCGTTTTCATTGAGAAGACTGATCTTAGGTGACGACCAATAAGAAAGGGAAACTCATTAAGATAAAACTTGTCCCGCCCCCCCCCTTCTAGAGAGAACGCTGAGAGAACAATGAGCACTGTCCATACTATGGCTACAAGTTGGCCCTTCTGATTATCACTGAGTAAGTCAGTCAAACGCTCCCGTCGGTATATCTATGGATGTGAGCAGCTGGTCTTTCAATCTAATGATGCAGGAGAGTTTTCGAATCGCCTCGCGAATTTGGCCGGGTGATCTTGAATGCAACAAATGACAACATCGTCTCAATGGGCGTTTCCGCTAACAATGTATAGCCATCAGTCTCTACTTCAATATGTTCCAATGCGCAACACTGCACATTATTGGGTTCACCGGAACTCGCTCTCTTATACGCTGTACTCACGTCTCTCACATCTAGGTAGAATGCGGGAAGCTTTCGCGCTTGACAGCACAACTCTGGGCCGTCATGTCCGCTTTAATCAAGGTCTCGGAATCGATTTCATGCTGGTTGCGCAGACCCACAAGAAGGGTACAGGGCGTGAATCTCATTGAATAGGTAGTAAAGCTTATGTTGTTTTTCTTAAAGTGATAACAATTACGAAATTGTTTTGTAAAAATTCTGCTACCCGCGGTTCACGTCGTTCACCGTCGGCCAATATACGGTGCTTTCCATAAGCGGAATATCGAAATGAAAGCCAATAATGTAGACTCAAGCCCCGCGCCTTCTCTGTGTAACCACGCGTTAAAACATATAGACACTCGATTACGTGAAACTGCTTAGAAAAAAATGCCGTATCCTGCACTCAGTTGTGCAAGCGTTGAAACAGCAATACCGTACGATTTTGAACACTAATATGGTTGCTTCTATGGTTTGTTTCTAGGCCTTTGCTAGGTGATGCATGTTGTTTCGAAGTCGCCTTCAGGTCGCTGCTAGACTTTAAATGCCTGATGCTAGGTTGTCTTCTCCTTAATTCTCCCCAAAAATAAATTCAAATTAAACTAGAGGCAGATACACCCACTACATGGGCGTGCCATCATTGGCCGAGGTCTCGCATAACTTCGGGGTCTCACTACGCTGTAAAGAAATAATAAAAATATCGATTCCAGAAGCTACACTTGCCACAAGCATGATATAGGGCTTAGTACGACACACTAGGGTCCTTTTAGCCATCTGCAATTCGTTAACGAGCACTTGACTCTGTATACACACGGGTGGTTTGCACTTGGAACCCCACCAGAATGCTGCCGCCTATGTCGGGAATCCGACCGGTGCCCTCGGGCTTCGCAACGCGGCCTGTTATTTGCTGATCGACTATGGCAGGTCAATGAGGATGCGATTGGAATTAACAAGTTCTAAAGTTAGCCCACCATTAAAGGGGAAGTTGCAGAAGGAATTGAAAATTGTTAAAAGCTCAATGCCACTTCTTGTCCAGTAATGATCGTGGTGGCATAATTACTATAGTATAGTCTCTCAATGTGTCTCTGAAGTGTGACCACAATATTTTTGTTGATGCTATACAATGGAGCCACGCACGTACAAAAGGCGCACTAACTCAAAAACAAGAGACTGGTGTGACGGCGGACCAAGGCGGTTTGAAACAAAATATTTTAAAAAATCTTCTTGGACTGGACTGTTCTCGCAGGTGGCTCCGGAGACGTTCGTAGCACCGGCCGCTCAGCTGGGGGCTCCCGTCCTGGGCACGGAGCCGTGGGACAACCAGACCCGTCAACCCGGCCGTACGAGCTATGCGTCCGTTTGCCAGGAGAAGCCCGTGATCAGAACGAACTCGCACCCGTTGTGCCTCATGGTCGCCCGTCAAACGGAGAACCAGAACGTGCTCGTAAGCGACATTCGTGAATGAGTGGGACGTTGGCACTGTTGGCATACATACATACATACATACATACATACATACATACATACATACATACATACATACATACATACATACATACATACATACATACATACATACATACATACATACATACATACATACATACATATATACATACATACATACATACATACATACTTGCGTAGATACATACATACATGCATACATACATACATGCGTAGATACATACATACATACATACATACATAGTTACGTACGTACGTACGTACGTTGAACTCCAGTGGCTTCATTGCCGTAACGTCGCGATCAGTGATAAAACAGCGCTGCTAGCGACAACATATTTCCATTTTACGGCTTCACATGCCTCCATAGTAGCTTTGCCACTAAATGACTACACAAAAGCCCAGCCTTTTTCTCGAGATTTACGTATCCACAGTCGCAACACATGTAACGGTCAACAGCTACTCCATATTGGGATGGAGGCGTGCACAATCCACAAAGAATTTTGGTTGTTCTTGAACTTTCGCTGAGAGTGTCACTGCTTGCGTGTGTCACACAAGAGTCATTGTGCCAAAGACTAAGCATGCTTAACATGGAGTTTCTGCACTCAGTTAGTTTGTCACTCGGTCGGTTTGTGAGTTAGCTGGTTTTTAGTTGGTTAGTTGGTTTGTTGGTCTGTTTATTTGCTACTTAATTGGCTGCTAATCAGTCTATCTAGCGAGTATTTCACCAATAATGTCAAAACTTTGCATGTAGCCCTTTCACCGAGAGTATGCCCACAAGTGAAACTGTTCGCACAGTTTCAAACATTGTGACATTTTAAAAGGCGTTACTCATTAAGCTCAAGACTGTTCCACTGGCGGCGGAAGACGAAGAAGAAGAGGATGACGAACACTGACTGCTGGCTTGGGCACTACATGACATCTCGATATCTATGATACATTTATTATGGCTAGCAGCAACACACAACTACCAGAGGAACGTGCACAGGCTTGTCTTTGCCGACTTCAGGTTAGATGCAATAACGCAAAGCAGTAATATTGAAGGCAAAGCGAAATTCACAACTCAACACATCATACCAGTTATGACCAATAAACATTGTAGATAACTGTATGCCGCTTTGTCACTCATTTACACGAGTGAGTGGTCAGAGTCACGGGTGATTTACAGTAACTCCGAAGGATCCCACCGCTTCGCCCACTTACCATCATTTACTTCTTGGATATAACAAGTTTTTTTCTTGTTTAGGTAAATGCCTTGCTCTTGATGAAAACCTTGCAATGACGTTTGTCCAGGTTGCAACTTTCTCCGACGAGCGGGCACTCATGGAACGCATGAACCTGACGTACTCGAGCAACATGGCCTTGGCACCTGTGGCGGTGTATGACATCGACCTGGACGACTTTGCCGGCGAATGCGGGAACGGCCTGTCGCCGCTAATTCGAGCCTTGGCCACAGGTCCCGGCTGATTTTTTCGGTGACGTCATCAAACGAGCCCCAGATGACACGTTCGACGCCATGCGAATAACTGTTGACGAACTTCATGACAGTATTATATGCTCTTTATTGTGTTGCAGGGCTCAGAAATTTGTGCGTGAATATCGTTGTTTTCTTAGAAAGAAACAGAATTTAAGTGCTCGACAAAATAGACATGATTTCTCGAACTTTAAGGCCTGATGTTGCACTAGCACTATGGGGGACATTTCTCACCGTAATGTGGACGCGAATTACCATGCCTGTTTTAGATTTTATTTTGCGAATGATAAACGCTTCTATCGCTAAATTAAAAGGATTTGTGAACGACACTGGATAGCTTTAACAAAGTCGTCTGAAAAACACGAGATTGCTGATCCTGATCATTTTGTGTGACAAAATCACTATAATAATCACTAACGACCGTGAAGTGGGCTAAGTTTTAGCCGAAAACAATGTACAAAAAACAGTGTCAAAAACAATTTTACGAGGACAAGTAAATTTGTCTGCTAAAGCACTATTGAAGATGTGGACTGCATAAGAAAAGTCGCCCAGGTCTTGCATCAAGAAGGTTTGCAAAAATACGAGAGCGCTATCATTGTCGAAGAATCGTATGTGAAATTGCTAACTGTTGCCGGAACTAGGGTGAACTTGTACGAAAGTTCACAAAAATGTGTCCAAAGTGCATAAAGTAGGAAGAATGGTGTTGTCTTCACGTTGTATTGAAAACTTTTTATTGTGCTTTCTTATACCTGTCCATTTATCACTCTTGCGAAGCTGGAGAATAGCTCTTTCATACTGCCTCAATAATCTCCACTAACTAAATGGCCCTTGGCCCGTTGGTCCCCAATTGGTCCCCGTTGGTCCCCCGTTGATCCCCGTTGGTCCCCAAAGGTTAACATTGGTCCCCAATGTTCACCTTTATATGCAGTAACGTTCCTCCCACGTCAAAATCAAAATGACTAACGCCTGCCTAGCGTGGCGAGTAACACAATTAGACTTGGAGAGAGCATCAATTCTCGACGGGTATGGTGTACTGGTAATCACAATAAATAGCCCGCTCAGCCTAATGTTAACCGACGTGACAGAAAAATGAGACGAACTTGTGGTGGTCAAAACCTCGTAATGGGGAGGGACAGAACTCGTACATTTCACTCGGCCAGCGAGACTGCATTCTTTAAAAGATATGAACACGAAGTAGTTCTCACACGGTGACTGCATATTAGACTCGCTGTCCTTTTCTCCGGAAACCACACAGCATAGAGGCGTTATATAGGCTTCTCTGGGACTACAGGTCTTGAGATGTTCTTTCAAAATGCAGACAATCACGTGAAAAGAAGACCTGTCCCGTGCAGCAAAGCATCTTCTGAAACGTAGATGTTCAGCGTAAGTAGGTGGACCTTTCAGAGCGCCACAGCTGCAAAGCTTGCTGCAGCTGGCGACATCTGGAGGGATTACAAGATAAAAAAAAGAATCTGCCTATTTCATTACATAGAAAGTGGCAAGGAGAGTATAGAAATTGTGGCAAGGAGAACACAAAGCCATTGGTGGCTCGATAAAATGGATAGACAGGTACGACAAAAAAGCTTTTCACTTGTTCGCTAATAAAAAGGAAGGCTCGGCCCAACGCGAACAGTTATGGTTCAGTTTATTTATTAGAACGCAAAAAAATGCTTCGAAATGGTTCGTGAAGGTTTTTATTTGTAAGTAAAACTTGAAGTTACAGTAATAATAACGTTGTATTTGTGGTATACCTACTTGCGCACTTGTAAAGAACATGAAGTCGGTGAGAGTGAGCGACTGAGTGAAAGAGTGAGTGAGGGAGTGAGTAAGTGAGTATGAACTTTATGGAGGCCCCGAGAGGAAAAAAAGCGGTGCTGAGAGACCCCCCTGCCCCAATTCCGGTGGCTCCACCCAGGTCGGGGCAGGCAGAGTCGCCCCACCACGGTGGTCTAGTGGCTAAGGTACTCGGCTGCTGACCCGCAGGGCGCGGGTTCGAATCCCAGCTGCGGCGGCTGCATTTTCGATGGAGGCGGAAATGTTGTAGGCCCGTGTGCTCAGATTTGGGTGCACGTTAAAGAACCCCAGGTGGTCTAAATTTCCGGAGTCCTCCACTACGGCGTCTCTCATAATCATATGGTGGTTTTGGGACGTTAAACCCTATATATCAATCAGGCAGACAGAATCCTTTGGCGACGGCACGGTTCCTCTTGACATCCTTGAGCTGTGCGATGGGCTCTATGCTTCGAATGCCCGAGTCCTAGGAGGACTGTCCAGAAACGTTTGTGTTCATGTTAGCAGGGAACAACCAGAGCATGTGGTCGAAGTGGTTATATTTGTGTCACAGTTTGGGATTAGAGTAGAGAACTCTGAACTGATCCTGCTTAGTGTCCTTGGTGGAATGTATGTATGGGTCTGGCAACCTTTGTAAGTGATTGCTTGTACTCACTTGAGGTATGTGTGCGGAGAAAAAATTCGACATTCTAACCTATGATGAGAGGCGTGTTCGTGGTATGACATGAGGCGAGTTTCGTAGTAGAGGTTTCTGCAGGCTAGATCCAAGAAACAGAAGTGACACTCCATTTTCTCGTTCTTAAAAACAGCGCAAGTGATTGTACCACGAATTATTATCAAGTACCGGAAGGAAGCTTTTATAAGTTTTAGCATCTATTTTCGCAGAAGTGAATATCAGATTTTATGAACCGTCTCAGTGTGTGTGCCAAGGCAGTGAGTCCATATTTCATCGGGCTGGTGTGTTTGCAAACTTTTATCGCATAAATTTAAAATAAATAAATTTTCCGCATCGGAGCTTTCACATGAAAGCACGCAGAAGTCACGCTACGAACTTCACACGTTTGGCCTACATTTTTCTTTATAATGCAGTATCTACGCACCAGGTGGTGGTACGTAAGCCTGAATTTGATGCACTGCATAATATAACATTTCTTGAAGTCAGTATTTGAACCAGTGAGGACAAAAATGTAGAGACCAACCCATTTAGCTGTTCAATTCTTTTTCCCCTTCCCTGAAGTAAGGTTTGTTGTTCTTCACAATTTCAGTACATAAATTAGGTGGCTTGAACTACTCACAATTAGATTCTCACGCTCGTCCCTGGTCATGTTACCCTGACAAATGTACAACCTCAACGTTGCTATAGGATGGCAGGTTTATTTCTACTCTTTGTGACAAATATATTTGTGTGGTACGAAAACATATTACCGATATAGATTAGTTGATCCTTTTGTTTAGGTCGTTTTCCGGTGACCATCTGAATGATGTATCCAGCGACTGAAGACGCCGGTATTAGCACTCCTGTCAGAATGAAAACAGTGCCTTCTACATGTGTTTTATATTTAGTGGCAGCATTATTTAGCCTTCGCTAATAGAAACAAAAACACGCACATTTTTCGTGCGCCGCAGTAAAGGCAAATCACGTTCTCCACCTGGAAACGAGAACTTTGCCGGAGACACAATATGAGCGGGAATATTGTCCAACACTTCGCCTATCCCCTTCCGAGGTCTGCGTCAGACTGCCGGCCCTCCTTCAGTGACGTCACACTGACGCAGTCAAGCGGGACCGGTGGCGATGGCTCGTATGAGCGGGGACATTCCCCTCCCACACTTTCTGTAAAAGTCGTCAAGGTCAATGTCGAAAACTGCCACGGGAGCCATGGCCATGTTGTCCGAGTACGTCAGGTTCATGCGCTCCTTGAGCGCCCGCTCGTCTGCGAACGTTGCCACCTGGACAAACGTCGTTAGAGCATTTTATCTCAGAGGTGTATGCAACTATGTCCTAATGGATGGATGTCTGCAACAGCACGCTTCGAAAAGTCTACGCGTTGCATTGCACCACTGAGGCAACAGACTCATTACCATACGTCCCCCCCTCCCTCCACACACACACACCTTTCAAACTTAGGTGATGCGCGTTCGGAAATCTTCATATTGTTACGTGAAACATAGCCTTAGCATTAGATATATACCTTTCCTTAAATATATAACTATAATAGTGGCATCTAAAGCTATGCATTCTTCGCACGTTTGTAATGTTAGTGTTTTATAATGAACAAAGGACTATCATCATAGGAATCGGTCATCACGTTTATGTAAACCAACCACGCTTGATAATTAATTCTAGTGATAATTAATGGTGCGTAGCGTGGGTTAGTCATTATCAAGAGCACTATTTAAATGCGCATATGCTGGTTACGCAAAGTGATAAAACGAATGCTGAGATTTTTGGTCGCTCAGACTGACTACGTTTCGCGTATGTGCATTTTCGATGAGAATTGGTTTGAAGAGAATGCAAGTGCGTATAGCACACGGACAAGTTTTTGCATCACAGAACATGTGTGACCACGCGGCTTTGTGCACCAAGTTAACTGCATGTTCCTCGAGCTGAATCATTGTAGAAAGGTGAGCCACATTGGTCATATCATTAAATGTGGGCCACCATTGTACGTGCGACGCATGTTTACAGTTCGGCACAGGGCTAAAAGACACAGTGAGCAGAGAACGCATAATAAAAGCCATCCTAGCAAACAATTTTAGAGGCCAGTCATTAAAAGAACTCATATATTCAATCGTGCATACCTTCACACCCGGAGAACACTTCTTCACGTTCTCGAGGCACTTCTTAACGATGATCGATTCCGAAACTAAACTGCGTTTTTGAATAGAGGATAGGACCGTGTGTGCGCCTATGTATGTATGTATGTATGTATGTATGTATGTATGTATGTATGTATGTATGTATGTATGTATGTATGTATGTATGTATGTATGTATGTATGCATGCATGTATGTATGTATGTATGTATGTATGTATGTATGTATGTATGTATGTATGTATGTATGTATGTATGTATGTATGTATGTATGTATGTATGTATGTATGTATGTATGTATGTATGTATGTATGTATGTATGTATGTATGTATGTATGTATGTATGTATGTATGTATGTGTGTGTGTGTGTGTGTGTGTGTGTGTGTGTGTGTGTGTGTGTGTGTGTGTGTGTGCGTGCGTGCGTGTGTGTGTGTGTGTATGTATGTATGTATGTATGTATGTATGTATGTATGTATGTATGTATGTATGTATGTATGTATGTATGTATGTATGTATGTATGTATGTATGTATGTATGTATGTATGTATGTATGTATGTATGTATGTATGTATGATCTATGCATGCATGTATGTATGCATGTATGTATGTGCGCACGCGTAATTACAGCGCTCTTGAGGGCCACTTACGTGAAGAGTGTGGCTGTCTATTTGCCGGGCGACCAAGAGGCATAGTGGGTACTTGGGCGTTCTAATCACTGGTTTCTCTTGGCACACCGATGCATAGCTCGTCCGCCCGGGCTGACGCGTATGTCTGTCCCACTGCGACGTACCAAGGACGGGAGCTCCTAGTTGAGCGACCGGGGCTAAGAACGTCTCGGGTGCCACCTGCGGACAAGGCCCTATGACACTGCTGGTCGATTGTCTTCTGCGCGAGCTCATTGCTCTGTGTGTCCATTGTATACCATCAACAAAAAGATGCTGGTTACAGGCAAGGTACAGAATGGTAGTGAATGTAGCGAAAGACGCCACCATGACCATTGTCGAATAAAAGAAAGATTTCGTTCTAACGTATTTTTCACTCCCTACGCCCTCCCGCCTTAAACAAATTGGTCAGCTACGTTTCGAACACCTTACGAATAATGAGAAATAACAGACAATGGCATCGAGAGAAGTATGGGATGTTATTAGAAGTAATTGTAATGTGATTCTGAAGAAACAGAAGTGGACTAAAGCGTAACTTGCCACCAACAGTATTCGAACCTGCGACTTTCGAATAACGCATTCGACTGTCTACAACTTAGCTACGGTGGTGGTCGTCCCCCTGTACGCTTTGTAAGGCATATATTTGCACCTAAAACGTGGAAATGTCGGTGAGCGCCGCCTGTTGTTATTGCAGTGTGTTTGGAACACTCTTTGTGCTTGTTGCCGTCACGTAGGCTATGAGAAGTTTGACGTATATAAATGAATACGTCATGTGATGATATCAAGGTGTGTATGGTGATATAAAGGTCATGACAAATCCTATCAATTTGGCAAGCAGCGACGCTAACACATCGCGATATTTGCAGCCCTTGTGTCGACAACGCTGCACTCGTACCTGAAAGCCGATTTTCATTGTGTTTGGTGAAACATCGCAGTCCCGGTGTTCGAAGAGATACAACAATTGATTTCACGTGATAGCCAGTGGTGGCCAGTTGTCTACCACGGCAGCATATGCGTCTGCGAGATGGCAGAGTCACTTCCAAAACTTTTAGAACCAGCCGGACTTTAATGGATGTCTGAGAACATCTCAGATTCATTAGACCAAACGAGTACGTCCCTAGAGAATACTATCGTGCATTATTTAGGCGACCGACGAATTGACCCACATGTAGACATTGTATGGAATAGGGCTGTGAAACATGCGGCTCCGCAAAACCTATCGATTGCGGCCCACCGGACCACGCATGGCTTCTTCTCTTGTATTGCAATGGGAATGCATTTCATATTAGGGCTATGTCAGGCGTCCGTCGGGATACGTCCACTGCCCTCTACCATAGCGACAGCTGCATGCGCGTGCGTCCCTAGCTACCCAAGCCCCCACCATGTCACGCTTCGGCGTGGGCAGCTGTCAGCAATAGCTGTAGGCGCGCGCGCTTATCCTCGCCTCTTGGAACCTGAGCCCCCACCTTCTTGACTTGAACGGGAATGCCTGGCCATGACACAAATAATGTGAAAATGCCGTCACGTACATCGTCTAACCGAATTCTTCGATACGCGTGTGGTACATACTCGTATACCATACCATAAATCATGGCATGCGTGAATGCGCATATACAGGAACGGCTTCAACGGATTTCGGATCGACTTGCGAGAGCGTTATTAAAAACTGAGATCGGTGGCATCGAGCCGATCAATGGAAATAATAACAATCAGGGTAGCAGCGCTTCTGCGTGGAAAAAAAGTATTCCACTACAGACCCACGCCTGGTTTCGAAACTGACTGGGAAGGAGACCCTATATATGGAGGGGTAATGCTGTTGGAACGTCAGTTGTGGTTAGAGTTCTGGCCACCTTATCGTATCAACATCACATATGTACTCCCACTATGCAGGTGTGACGTCTGGTTTACGCCAATTTCTCACTTAACCACCAACCAATGAAGCACAAGCGGAGGCTTACATTCTGGAAAGTCGAAGTGCTGCATATCAGCGGACCACTTATGGTGTTGGTAATACCCATGTTGATGTTGGCATGTTTACTGAACTATAAACGATGGCTTATACAAAGCAGATGCGTCTATTTGCCGTAGATTTGTGCGTAAAACAGTCGTACATATTGTTACGGGAGAACATGCTGTTACTGTGCCTATTAGCGATAAGATAAGTGCCATTTCATAACGTTTCGCCTAATAAGAACAATACACCACAGGTCCATATGCTTCGCATAACATCGATTCCCATGGTACAGGGTATCAGGCGAGATTTTTCATTTCTTTTTTTAAATGGTAACGTTAGCTGACGATTTCTACAAACCATCAGCCGCCTTCCTTGTTGAGGCCCTTCAGGGACGTAATTGCGTCAGTGTGGCCTACTGTCTGACAAAGTTTCAGACTCCTGGCGGACAAGGACGCATAGCCACTCATAGTCGGATAAGTTGGGCATGGTGATGATTACTGACATGGTTCGTGTTCTGACTGAAGCTGCAGCTTAATTAGCTTGTATGACAGATAAACATGCGCAGCTGCGGACGCAGTTAACGCACCGAAAGGCTGTATCCTAAACGAGACTTGCGGTCAAACGTGGAGAGCATGTTGAGTGCCTCGTTGAAGACGTCAGCCGCAACGCTTTGGTAGCCGCTGCACCTGACCATGTGGAACGGCGATCGGGGCTCCGCGTGCGTGTGGGTCTCCATGATAATGTATTCGACCATATCGGCGACCCGGTCCAAGCTGTAGTTACTCAGCCGTGATTTCACCGGTGGCACAGTAATCATGACGAGAATCCTCTCGTTCTTTAAAGCCCGCACCAGGTTACAGAAAAGGTTCTGGGTGTTCCTGGCGCGGTTGCACGAGTCTCCCGGATAGTCCCAGTCCACATTTACTCCCTGCGTCGAAAAATCCCGTATAATCTTTTTGTTAAGGGACACAAAAAGGCAAGAACGTCGGCGAAGTGCTGTTGTGTTAAAGTTCGGCCAATTATGCTAAAGACACCTGCATAATATATCAGCAATATACACGGTGTCTACGATACCTCATGAGGCTACATTTTAGTGCAGCGACAATGGTGTTTTGATTTTTCTCGTGCAAGGCGATCCGCTTGGCAGAGACACATATGCGCGTCTTTGTAGCGGTGATCGAGTAATTACGCGCGTTCTCATCCCATGAAGAGGCCTTGTACTTTCGAAAAAAAAAAATAGGATGCTAAGTGATTTTTAGGCATGTGAAAGCGAAACGTGGCTGCCACCTTGCGTAGAATTTCTCGTGATCTTTCCGTGGACGCGCTCGAAATTATGGTACTCTCAGCGTTGCGGGCGTGATGCTGAAGTCCACGTTTAGTTTGGACGGTATTTTGTATAAATTTGTGGTGGTGTTTCTGTACCATTGGATAGTGAAATTCAGTTGGAAAATCCCGTTTGAAATTCAGATTCCAAAGAGCGTGTCGTCGCTAATTATATACATTTTCCTGACATTCATGAATCGTGATATTCGTATTGCAGAACTATGAATCAAACTTCAAAAAAAAAAAAACTGCCACAATCGAGTGCACTTTCCAGATGCAATACTACGATCACGAGGATTAAATGGTGCATGCCGGATCACCGAAAATAATTTCCCTCTAATATACACCCTTAACTTCAGTTGCTAATTGTACGTTTTACTGAAATTTGTTAAATGGCCTCCACTTTGTTAACTAGCAACGAATACAGATTACACCCCGGGTACTGTTTAATGGCATATTTTAGTCACTCTCTGCAAGGTCCAGCTCTGCTTGCAAACACTCCCATCACAACAGCGTACATTCTACATTCACTTCAAATAAAATATCTCGAACTTGCACGCCCCCCCCCCCCCCCCCCGTGTTATTTGCAATGTGATAACGACCACATGCTAAAGCCACTGCGCACTGAGCATTGCCCATGGTAAATGGTGCATATCAATACCTCTCCTTTAGTAAGCTGAAGAACGTGTGCTGTGTGGCCATGTGGTCTCCAATAATGTACTGGGTAGCTAACTACCGGCGACGCAAATTTATCTTTCACTTGGTTCTTTGTTGTTTGTAAATTTCACGATGACATATCCGTGACGGAAGTACGCCAGTGGAGCCATGGATGACGCCACCACAATTACTTCAATCGGTTCATACCACTGTGACCCTTGACTGCATGACAGCGTCATATAGACGACGTCTTTATAACATGATTTTTCTCACACCATGCGTTGACGCCTACAGTAACCTTCCGTTCTTCAGGAAGCGTTTGAGTATTTCACCTTGATAACAAAACAGACCATAGTCGCAAAACTCCTTTCAAGGTACAACGTGAAAAATGGGAAGGGCAAAGTGCCTTAGCAGCAGTGTTCCACTGTCATTCAGAGAAGCTATAGCTTCAGGTTAATACTCATGATTCGCTCTCTCTTCTTTGCGGTTCAAATGTTCGAGGTGCGAATCGAAGGTCAACAAACTCGCTAAAACGCTTACCTTCCATGGCGTCGAGATGTTCATAACCGTGGCCCCGATATTCGCTGCGAAGTAGCCCGGGTTGTTGCCAGCGGCCGCGGACAAGTTGGCGCTGTCTTCGTGGGCTCCTCCCACCCCAGCGTACACGTGCACGGGGTTTCCACGGTGCAACAGCTGGCCTGCGTTCTTCATGGCTTTCAAGGCACGGATATAGCCAGCCGCCATCGGGTATTTCCACACGACCTCGCCGTTGGCGCGCACGCCGTACCCGTACACGACGATGCCAGAACAGTAGAACATCGGCTGAAGGGTGGGTAGGTACGTGTCCTGAAGCCGCCAGTATCTGCGAACGTCCGCGTGACCGTCAGTTTGGGTCATTAGTGAAGCCTCCTAATCCTTCCACTCAAAAAAATGAAGGAAAAGAAACATGATTGATCCCTGTGTCATAGGAATGAGTATAGGACGAAAGTGGAACGTGTCTCTATTGAGATAGGTGGGTGTTTTTTGTGTAGTGTTTCACTACAAGGCCAATGCGAAGAATACTTAACAATTTGCAATGTCACGCTAAGTCCGGCAGTAGTTCGAAATTTAGAGCGACCCACTCAGGCATAAAGAACGCATGAAAGCAAACGAGAGAGTGTGAACTAACAACTGTCACTGTTTGACACTTAAAGTGCGCTGCTAAAACAGAAAGAAGATCACGAGTCTACACAAGACGAACGTGAACAAATTAATGGCACAGTTGTTGCTTCTTTGCGTGTGAACAGCGCGCAGCTTTCGCAAACGTGGCCGCTGTAGCGAGTAAATGGACATTCGTGTACTCTAACATCAACGCATACTTGCGGCGAAGGAACAACACGTACAACCCACCTCCATCACAGCTTAACCACACGTGCATCACGACACGTAGGGCGTCGACTTTCAAAGCGCGCTCTCCGTGCCGTCTTGCTTGTGATAACTAGAACAAATACTGCCGAGGTTCGCGCACCTAAAGCGCAAAATGATGTATATAATAGCTGAACATGCTCTCGGTGACCGAGTGATATCGTACCATGAGAGACGAGTGACCTTTTAACAGGTGACACACTAGTTTTTTGCGCTCCCTCATTTACGACCCATGCTAGCTACCGCGCACCTAGCGTGCGAAGCAATTTTCAGGGCCACAGGATGGACACACCACCCAAGCGACACTCCTTGAGTATCGGGGTCTTTAGCCAACTGTAGAGTCAAATGGTACTTCCATCCCTGCGTCATGGCACAGGATACCCTCCTCAGGGCGACGGGTCATCCAAGACGCGTGACCTCTTCAAAGAATACTACAAAGAGAATGAGGCCCTGTTGGCCTCATATCGACAGCGCAACGCCGCGAAACGAGCTCTGCAAAGCCAGAGATTACCTGTTGCCAAGACAGGAAAAAGGAAGATAAAAAAGAAAGGGCTGTAATAAAAAAACGAAGGCACCCCGCAGTCATTGAAAATGTAGATACTGACGACCTGCCAGCCACTACCAACAATACCAAATCAGGACTGACAGCACACCACCACCCGAACCCCAACAACAGCAGTTCATGGATCAGGAAGCTGTCCCAGCGTTAGACAGCTGGCTAAAATACAAGGCGAACGAGGCCTTCTCAAGTGTAGCCTACTCCACCACGCCTGCGGTTTTGATGTCGGTTGGTGCCGTCGAAACACACGCATCAGACATCCCGCAAAACTATGAACACACAGACTCTCCCTGCGGAAAGAATTTACCTCGTACTAGCACAACTTCCTCACCTCATTTTGCGCTCGACTCAGCACTCATGGAGCCGCCTACACCGCCCCAAGTGCTACTATGCCCGTGAGAGAGCCTTTGGTGCTTCTCTGCGCCCCTCCTCACCTTATGCTCAACCAGCAGTACGACTACTCTTATCCCAAGCGATCGAGAACGAGCTGGCTGACACGCTCATCTACTGGCCGTTCGGGAGGAAGGAAAACTTCCTGGCGGTGACTAGAGAGGCGAGTGCAGGCTTCCTTGCTGGTTTTCTGGCTACTCGACAAGTGCGCGTGCACCAGGGGCCCAACCTTGTGGCCGTGGACACGTTCACTTCGTCAGACCTCGGCTATCTTCTGCGAGAAAGCAGGATCTGTGAGACAAGGGTGAGGTGCAAGCGCCTCAGCTGCAACACCTGGGTCGGCCATTTCTACGGCGTCTACCCGCACATCGGCATGGAAGACATCGGCATGGCCGACACCTCTTCGGACACTCCCATCGCGTTGTGTTCGTGCTGAAGCAAGTGGTTCACAACGACCTTCAGGGGCACACTCCCGAAATCCTGCTGTCCAAGCAGCAACGTCCAGTGCGACGTATCGGCCACGGAGCGGCGACCTGCTCGCACGACCAGCGCAGCCTCCGTTGCGGTGGCAGCCCTGCTCCATAACATTCCCGCGTTACCTCAACTGCAGCGGAAATCACCCAGCGGATGAGCCGCACGGCCCTTCCTGGCAGATTCAGCGCAAATCCACCGTCATTCTCGCCTCTTGAGATGGTCCCGTGACGTGCCGCCAAGCACTGGAGCAAACCATGACCGCTGTCAAAAACATTGACCAGCGGTGCAGTGCGGTGGTTGTGAAGGGCTGCTTGTTCCGGGACACGGTCGCCAGTGCCTGCTAAAAAACCTTGGGAGCCGCCTGGCAGTTTACATTGAGTGCGCCCGTGGTCTCCACGACTTCGACGACTACATCGCCCGTTCCTTCGACTCAGTTGGCCTCCACCGTCGACTCAAAGGACACGGTGCTTGCCGCACTCGCTGCGGTAATTCGTGCTGTGCTCGCGATCCTGCCAGCTGACTCGCCGGTGCACGGATTGTGTGCTGCGACCACGATGCAGCCCTGCTTGCTCACGAAGCCATCGCACCTTCGGAATAGCTGCCTGAAGCGGCGCTGCTATCGGGGCCAACTGGACTTACTGAATATAATCAAGTCAAATTTTATTCAAACATTAATCCAATCAGTGTTAGCGACCATGAACAAAAGGTCAGCAAGGCTTGACGAGGTGGCGGCTCCAGGACACCTACCTCCCTGACTTTATCCCGGTCCATTACTGCACGGCGATACTCTGGTATGGCTATGCTGTAGACGTGAAAGACGGCAGCATCGTGTGGAAGTACCCGAGTGCAAAGACGTACAAGAACTCCTTGCTAGTAATGCTTTACAACGGCCAACTTTTGCACCGGGGCAACAACATCTCCGTGTACTTCGCTTTGGGCGGAGCGCGCGAAGACAACGCCAACTTGTCTTTGATGGTCGGTAACCCCGAAACTCGGCGACGATTGGTGGCGTCCGTTTGGCTTGAGCTTAACAACCCGTTTCAACCGTGGACGGTAAGATTCATAGTTGCCAGTATACTTGCCCTCATACTTGCTAGAGTGATAAGCTGTTGTCTACCCAGAAACTGTTGTGCAAGGTTGTGGCAAGTTCGGGCAGCCTCACTAACCCATGGACGGTATGAATCATAGTTGCCAGTATACCTGCCATCATATTTGCCAGAGTCATACTCACCAGTGTGACTCATGACGTTCGCTTCAGATCTAAAAGACGTACACAGATGCAATGGATAAGTGATTGCGCGAACTTCAATCGCGACGCTGTGCATCAGAATCAGTTTAGCGTCATACTAAAAAAAACAGTCGATACCTTCCAGGCCTTTCAGTAACAAAATAATGCAAATAACATTATCTAGCGCTTTACGTGCCCGGGCCTCTTCTATTTTGCCTGCATCAAAATGCGACTGCCACGACCGAGATCGAGTCCGTGACCTTCGGGTCAGCTTTTGAGCACCCTAACCGCTACGCCACCGTGGTGGGCAAACATAGATACACTGTACAGGTACAGTGACTAAATTTGTTGTTCCTGTAATGTGTTACCTAAATAATTACTTCTTTGATCTCGTAATTTGCTAATGATGAATTGATTTAGGAAAACTACTTTCAAGGAAGTTGTTCATTATTTTTATATATGCGTTCTTATGTAAAATAGAATGTCCGCTTTTCTTAGGAAAAACTTTTTGCTAAGATGTAAGAAAACAAACAAAAGTTTCGTACGAATTTTAAACTTCGATCGTGGGAAAGAGCGAAATACACAGAAAAGACAAAAGAAACCTGAACAGAAATCCTTCAACAACGCTTCTGGAAGGCCACAATCCTCACATTCAAGCCAAGCTGATTCAACAAAGCCCATACGCTTTGCCGACTATGAGACTGATAATCAGCATGATGGAGCTGTTTGAAAACCATAACATTATAACCGGGGGAGGAAGCTTATTTAACTGATGCCAGTATGGTGGTCACTTCAGGTAGCCAACTTTTCTTCGTTTTTTTTCTTTTGAAGCACGTGAGCCCTAGGTGTCAAATTTTCGACGGCTCATGCTCTGAAGCATGCACCGTTAGGCATATATATATATATATATATATATATATATATATATATATATATATATATATATATATATATATATATATATATATATATATATATATCGAACATCGCAGAAGACGCTGCCACAATTCGCGTTCGTAAAGCCGCCAAGCAAGTAGCAAGAAAGCCGCGCCATGGAACGCCGTCCTGCACTCACCACGATGCTACGCCACGGGACCGGCACGAGACTCGAGGGGCAGAGGATGAGACCGACGAAGTGGGAATCAGCGAGCAAGAGGCATTCTAGGCTGACCATTTTTAGCTTTGAGTTTACGGGCACAAGTTCGCCCTAAATAAAGAGTTTATATAGTACCAGGTGCTATAATTATTCGTAACAATCTGGTGGACGTGCTGAGTATGAGTCCAAGCACACCACAGGCAAGGGAGAGAAGCCCAGATCCCAGAAGATTGGAGCCAGCAGAATTGACACCTGTGCACCAACGCACGAGTTGCCGACTACGTGGAGAGCAGCCCGAGTTTGGCCCCCTAATTGACCCATCAAGACCTGTCGAGACCTCAAGCACAAGCGTCACTGCGATGACCACCCAGTCGATGCCATCTCCATCTTACCTCAATGTGGATTCGCCACGTACACCAGAGGTCTTCCACGGTGAGACCTTTCAAGATGCCGAGGACTGGCTTGAAGGCTTCGAGCGCTTTGCACGATTGAATGGTTGGGACGAAGCCCGAAAACTTCGTTACGTTTACATCGCCCGGCAAGATTCGGCACGTACGTGGTTTGAGAACCACGAAGCGTCCTTGCTGTCGTGGGACGACTTCCAACGAGAGCTAATCGCAACCTATCCGAACATGGACCGCAAAGAGAAGGCAGAGGCTGCTCTTCAGGCAAGGAACCAACGGAATAACGGGAGCGTGGCCATGTACATAGTAGACATGTCGCGGCTCTTCCGCCGAGCCGACCAAAACATGGCCGAGGAGAAGAAGTTGCGGCACCTAATGCGCGGAGTAAAAAAAAGATTTTTGCAGGCCTGGTGCGTAATCCACCGCGAACTGTGGCGGAGTTCCGGTCCGAGGCAACGACCATGGAAAGGACACTACAACAACGTGCGCGACTGTACAACAGAGACTTCAGCGTCTCTTCAGTCAGGGCGGAGTCAACAACCCTCCCCACCAACGTTGACGTCCTCCGGGAAATGGTGAGGGCTATTGTTAAGAAGGAGCTCCAGAAACTGCAACTCCCTCAAAGCCCTCCAGCGATGCCCTCCAGCGATGCCCTCAATCGCAGACGTTGTACGTGAAGTGCGACAAGCAATTATTCAACCGCAGCCTCAGGTGCAACACCACACGCAACCGGAAACTCAGCCACAGCTGTCGTACGCGCAAGTCGTACGGCAAGACATGAGACGCCCGAGCTTTGCACAAGCTCCCGTTATGCCACCGACCTTTCTTCGCAGTACGCCACCGCCGATGCCAGAAGCGAGACCCCGCAAAAGTGATGTATGGCGCACGGCAGACCGGCGGCCCCTCTGCTACCACTGTGGGGAGGCAAGTCATCTTTATCGGACTGGCCACTACCGTCGGGTCGGGCTACGTGGCTTCCCAGTAAATGCACCCTGCCCTCGTAACGATGAGCGCCCTTACGAAATCGAAGAATAATTATCTTCGCGCTATGCATATCCAAACACTCATCGACATGAATCGCGGTCGATTGCACCAATGCGCCATAGGTCGCCGAGTCCACACCCATCATATACTTTCCCGAGGTGTCGTTCACCAAGCCCTCGACGGGAAAACTAGAACCAGCGACCTGTGGAGGCAGGGCCGCTGATTTTCGAAAAACTGAAAACCCTCCATCGCTAACCGGATCAGACGACGACACTGACACAATGACGGACAAGCGCAGTAATGGTGACGTGACATCCGAGCTACAAGTCAGAATCGACGACGTCGAAACCATAGGGTTAATAGACACAGGTGCAGACTACTCAGTAATAAGTAGCATGCTCGCAAAGAACCTGAAGAAAGTGCTCACTCATTGGACCCGACCGCAGATTCGCACCGCCGGAGGGCATTTAGCCAGCCCCATAGCAATGTGCACAGCGAGAGTGGGAATAAGAGGCCATGTGTACGTCTGCAGTTTTATTGTTCTCCCCGAATGTTCCCGTGAGGCAATTCTGGGCATGGACTTCCTGCAAGCGAACAGTGCCATCATCGAGTTGCAGAAATCCCAAGTTTCTTTCTCTACAGAGAACGCTGTTGCCGTGTGTCATGCGGAGAAACCAATTGTTTCGTCTCTTCGTATTGTGGATGAAGGTATGACAGTGCCGCCACGTAGCAGCGTGACAGTTTCTGTGAAAAGCGACGTTTTTCGTGAATATGCCGGACTAGCTGATGGAAATATTGAACTGCTACTCACAAAAGGGATACGCGTGGCGAGAGGTCTAGTGAACATGCGGAACGGATACACTGATGTGCTATTGACTAACTTTACCAACGAGGTAAAGCATGTGGCGAAGGGAGAAGCCTTAGCATCACTTCACGACTACGTACAAGTCTCAGATGTTTGCACCTTAAGAAAAGTACCCACAACGCCCTCAACAGTGGACAGTATCCTCGAGAAAATAGATATTGACCGAGAGCTTTCATCTCTGCAGAAAGACCAGATTGTGGAGTTGATCAAGGAATTCGCAGAGTGTTTTTCCTCTTCATCGAAAGTCGGACGTACACCTGTCGCAAAGCACCGTCTCGTAATCGAAGGGCATGTTAGACCAGTATGTCAGCATTCATACCGAGTAGCCCCGAAAGAAAGGGAGGCGATAAAGAAGCAAGTACAGGAGATGCTCGACGACGATTTCATACAGCCCTCCAAAAGCCCATGGGCATCACCGTAGTACTGGTGAGGAAGAAGGACAACACCATGCGGTTCTGTGTTGATTACAGAAAACTCAACCTCGTCACGAAGCGAGACGTGTACCCACTCCCACGAGTCGACGATACGTTGGATAAACTGCGCAATGCTCACCTTTTTTCATCGTTGGATCTAAAGAGCGGGTACTGGTCAATAGAAGTCGACGAACGAGATCGGGAAAAGACGGCGTTTGTGACACCCGACGGACTCTACGAGTTCAAAGTACTCCCATTTGGTTTGTGTTCTGCTCCCGCTACCTTCCAGAGGATTATGGACACTGTGCTCTCCGGCCTCAAATGGCAGTCATGTCTTCTCTATCTTGATGACGTAGTAATTTTTTCCACTACGTTCGAGCAGCACGTAAAGAGATTGAGAACGGTACTGGACGCTATTCGTATGACTGCACTTACGATCAAACCCGAAAAGTGCCACTTTGGATTCCGGGAGCTTCGGTTCCTCGGGCACATTGTCAGTTCTCACGGTGTCCGCCCAGATCCGGATAAAATCACTGCGGTCCGAAATTTCCCAAGGCCAAGAGACAAAAAAGCTATGCGACGTTTCCTGGGGCTTTGTGCCTACTATACGCGCTTCGTTGAAAACTTCTCCAAGATTGCGGAACCACTGACACGGCTTACGAAGGAAGGTGTACCATTTATCTGGCACCAAAAGCAAGAAGACGCCTTCTCTGAGTTACGACGGTGTTTGCAGTCACCTCTCATACCCGCTCATTTTGACGAAGATGCCAAAACAGACAATCATACGGACGCCAGCAACGTTGGCCTCGGTGCTATTCTTGTTCAATGGCAGAACGGGGAAGAAAAAGTTATTGCTTATGCAAGCCACATTCTTTCGAA